>NC_140594.1:637653696-638148318 GCF_964204655.1 Triturus cristatus | reverse complement strand
AATAAGTGTGTTTAGAGTCATTTTAATGCCGGAAATTGGTTGAAATAGAATCTTCTGAGTAGGAGAAAAAGTCTGTAAAAATTGCAATTTTGGTCACATTGAGGCTTTAAAAAGTAGTTATTCAACATGAGGTACAATCCAAATGACATTTTGAATCAATGTTTCTACAGTCCAGAAAATGAATTTTCTGATGAAAAATGATGACCCGTGACCTGTCGAACTTTCTCCAGATGGTCAGAAATGGTAGTTTTTTAATGTTTAATTTTTTGACCGTAAATGACTATTGCATGTGAATTATCTCTTTTGGAACTAAAATAGGTGTGTTTAGAGTCATTTTAATGCCTGAATTTGGTCACAATAGAAGCTTCTGAGAAGGAGAAAAAGTCAGTAAAAATTGCAATTTTAGTCACATTGAGGCTTTAAAAAGAAGATTTTCAACATGAGGCACAATCCAATTGACGTCTTGAATCAATTTTTCTACAGTCCAAAAAATCAATTTTCTGATGAAAAACAATGACCCGTGACCTGTCGAACTTTCTCCTGATGGTCAGAAATGGTAATTTTTTACTTTTTAATTTTTTTGGACTGTATATGACTATTGCATGTGAATTATCACTTTTGGAACTAAAATAAGTGTGTTTAGAGTCATTTTAATACCTGAATTTGGTTGAAATAGAAGCTTCTGAGAAGGAGAAAAGTCAGTAAAAATGGCAATTTTGGTCATATTGAGGCTTTAAAAAGTAGTTATTCAACATGAGGCACAATCCAAAAGACATTTGAATCAATTCTTCTACAGTCCAAAAAATCAATTTTCTGATGAAAAACGATGACGCGTGACCTGTGTGAACTTTCTCCTGATGGTCAGAAATGGTAATTTTTTAATGTTTAAGTTTTTTGACTGTAAATGAAAATTGAATGTGAATTATCACTTTTGCAACTAAAATAAGTGTATTTAGAGTCATTTTAATGCCTGAAATTGGTCAAAATAGAAGCTTCTGAGTAGGAGAAATTATATGTAAAAATGGCAATTTTGGTGACATTGAGGATTTAAAACGTAGATATTCAACATGAGGCACAATCCAAATGGCATTTTGATTCAATTTTTCTACAGTCCAAAAAAATCAATTTTCTCATGAAAAACAATGACCCCTTAACCTGTAAAACGTTCTCCACATGGTCAGAAATGGTAAGTTTTTTACTGTTTAATTGTTTGACTGTAAATAATTATTGCATGTGAATTATCACTTTTGGAACTAAAATAAGTGTGTTTAGAGTCATTTTAATGCCTGCAATTGGTCGAAATAGAAGCTTCTGAGTAGGAGAAAAAGTCTGTAAAAATTGCAATTTTGGTCACATTGAGGCTTTAAAAAGAAGATTTTCAACATGAGGCACAATCCAAATGACGTTTTGAATCAATTTTTCTACAGTCCAAAAAATCAATTTTCTGATGAAAAACAATGACTCGTGACCTGTTGAACTTTCTCCTGATGGTCAGAAATGGTCATTTTTTACTGTTGAATTTTTTGACTGTATATGACTATTGCATGTGAATTATCACTTTTGGAACTAAAATAAGTGTGTTTAGAGTCATTTTAACACCTGAAGTTGGTCGAAATAGAAGCTTCTGAGAAGGAGAAAAGTCAGTAAAAATGGCAATTTTGGTCATATTGAGGCTTTAAAAAGTAGTTATTCAACATGAGGCACAATCCAAATTACATTTTGAATCAATTTTTCTACAGTCCAAAAAATCAATTTTCTGATGAAAAATGATGACGCGTGACCTGTTGAACTTTCTCCTGATGGTCAGAAATGGTAATTTTTTAATGTTTGATTTTTTGATTGTAAATGACTATTGCATGTGAATTAGAACTCTTGGAACTATAATAAGTGTGTTTAGAGTCATTTTAATACCTGAAGTTGGTCGAAATAGAAGCTTCTGAGTAGGAGAAAAAGTCTGTAAAAATGGCAATTTTGGTCACATTGAGGCTTCAAAAAGTAGTTATTCAACATGAGGCACAATCCAAATGCCATTTTGAATCAATTTTTCTACAGTCCAAATAATCAATTTTCTGATGAAAAACGATTACCCGTGACCTGTAAAACTTTCTCCAGATGGTCAGAAATGGTAATTTTTGACTGTAAATGAATACTGCATGTGAATTTTCACTTTTGGAACTAAAATGAGTGTGTTTAGAGTCATTTTAATACCTGAAATTGGTCGAAATAGAAGCTTCTGGGTAGGAGAAAAAGTCTTTATAAATTGCAATTTTGGTCACATTGAGGCTTTAAAAAGAAGTTTTTCAACATGAGGCACAATCCAAATGACGTTTTGAATCAATTTTTCTACAGTCCAAAAAATCTATTTTCTAATGCACAACGATGACCCGCTGTCCAACTTTCTCCAGATGGTCAGAAATGGTAATTTTTTCATGTTTAATTTTTTGACTGTAAATGACTATTGCATGTGAATTAGAACTCTTGGAACTAAAATAAGTGTGTTTAGAGTCATTTTAATACCTGAAGTTGGTCGAAATAGAAGCTTCTGAGTAGGAGAAAAAGTCTGTAAAATTGCCAATTTTGGTCACATTGAGGCTTTAAAAAGTAGTTATTCAACATGAGGCACAATCCAAATGCCATTTTGAATCAATTTTTCTACAGTCCAAAAAATCAATTTTCTGATGAAAAACGATTACCCGTGACCTGTAAAACTTTCTCCAGATGGTCAGAAATGGAAATGTCTGACTGTAAATGAATACTGCATGTGAATTTTCACTTTTGGAACTAAAATAAGTGTGTTTAGAGTCATTTTAATGCCGGAAATTGGTTGAAATAGAATCTTCTGAGTAGGAGAAAAAGTCTGTAAAAATTGCAATTTTGGTCACATTGAGGCTTTAAAAAGTAGTTATTCAACATGAGGTACAATCCAAATGACATTTTGAATCAATGTTTCTACAGTCCAGAAAATGAATTTTCTGATGAAAAATGATGACCCGTGACCTGTCGAACTTTCTCCAGATGGTCAGAAATGGTAGTTTTTTAATGTTTAATTTTTTGACCGTAAATGACTATTGCATGTGAATTATCTCTTTTGGAACTAAAATAGGTGTGTTTAGAGTCATTTTAATGCCTGAATTTGGTCACAATAGAAGCTTCTGAGAAGGAGAAAAAGTCAGTAAAAATTGCAATTTTAGTCACATTGAGGCTTTAAAAAGAAGATTTTCAACATGAGGCACAATCCAATTGACGTCTTGAATCAATTTTTCTACAGTCCAAAAAATCAATTTTCTGATGAAAAACAATGACCCGTGACCTGTCGAACTTTCTCCTGATGGTCAGAAATGGTAATTTTTTACTTTTTAATTTTTTTGGACTGTATATGACTATTGCATGTGAATTATCACTTTTGGAACTAAAATAAGTGTGTTTAGAGTCATTTTAATACCTGAATTTGGTTGAAATAGAAGCTTCTGAGAAGGAGAAAAGTCAGTAAAAATGGCAATTTTGGTCATATTGAGGCTTTAAAAAGTAGTTATTCAACATGAGGCACAATCCAAAAGACATTTGAATCAATTCTTCTACAGTCCAAAAAATCAATTTTCTGATGAAAAACGATGACGCGTGACCTGTGTGAACTTTCTCCTGATGGTCAGAAATGGTAATTTTTTAATGTTTAAGTTTTTTGACTGTAAATGAAAATTGAATGTGAATTATCACTTTTGCAACTAAAATAAGTGTATTTAGAGTCATTTTAATGCCTGAAATTGGTCAAAATAGAAGCTTCTGAGTAGGAGAAATTATATGTAAAAATGGCAATTTTGGTGACATTGAGGATTTAAAACGTAGATATTCAACATGAGGCACAATCCAAATGGCATTTTGATTCAATTTTTCTACAGTCCAAAAAAATCAATTTTCTCATGAAAAACAATGACCCCTTAACCTGTAAAACGTTCTCCACATGGTCAGAAATGGTAAGTTTTTTACTGTTTAATTGTTTGACTGTAAATAATTATTGCATGTGAATTATCACTTTTGGAACTAAAATAAGTGTGTTTAGAGTCATTTTAATGCCTGCAATTGGTCGAAATAGAAGCTTCTGAGTAGGAGAAAAAGTCTGTAAAAATTGCAATTTTGGTCACATTGAGGCTTTAAAAAGAAGATTTTCAACATGAGGCACAATCCAAATGACGTTTTGAATCAATTTTTCTACAGTCCAAAAAATCAATTTTCTGATGAAAAACAATGACTCGTGACCTGTTGAACTTTCTCCTGATGGTCAGAAATGGTCATTTTTTACTGTTGAATTTTTTGACTGTATATGACTATTGCATGTGAATTATCACTTTTGGAACTAAAATAAGTGTGTTTAGAGTCATTTTAACACCTGAAGTTGGTCGAAATAGAAGCTTCTGAGAAGGAGAAAAGTCAGTAAAAATGGCAATTTTGGTCATATTGAGGCTTTAAAAAGTAGTTATTCAACATGAGGCACAATCCAAATTACATTTTGAATCAATTTTTCTACAGTCCAAAAAATCAATTTTCTGATGAAAAATGATGACGCGTGACCTGTTGAACTTTCTCCTGATGGTCAGAAATGGTAATTTTTTAATGTTTGATTTTTTGATTGTAAATGACTATTGCATGTGAATTAGAACTCTTGGAACTATAATAAGTGTGTTTAGAGTCATTTTAATACCTGAAGTTGGTCGAAATAGAAGCTTCTGAGTAGGAGAAAAAGTCTGTAAAAATGGCAATTTTGGTCACATTGAGGCTTCAAAAAGTAGTTATTCAACATGAGGCACAATCCAAATGCCATTTTGAATCAATTTTTCTACAGTCCAAATAATCAATTTTCTGATGAAAAACGATTACCCGTGACCTGTAAAACTTTCTCCAGATGGTCAGAAATGGTAATTTTTGACTGTAAATGAATACTGCATGTGAATTTTCACTTTTGGAACTAAAATGAGTGTGTTTAGAGTCATTTTAATACCTGAAATTGGTCGAAATAGAAGCTTCTGGGTAGGAGAAAAAGTCTTTATAAATTGCAATTTTGGTCACATTGAGGCTTTAAAAAGAAGTTTTTCAACATGAGGCACAATCCAAATGACGTTTTGAATCAATTTTTCTACAGTCCAAAAAATCTATTTTCTAATGCACAACGATGACCCGCTGTCCAACTTTCTCCAGATGGTCAGAAATGGTAATTTTTTCATGTTTAATTTTTTGACTGTAAATGACTATTGCATGTGAATTAGAACTCTTGGAACTAAAATAAGTGTGTTTAGAGTCATTTTAATACCTGAAGTTGGTCGAAATAGAAGCTTCTGAGTAGGAGAAAAAGTCTGTAAAAATGGCAATTTTGGACACATTGAGGCTTTAAAAAGTAGTTATTCAACATAAGGCACAATCCAAATGACATTTTGAATCAACTTTTCTACAGTCCAAAAAATCAATTTTCTGATGAAAAACGATTTCCCGTGACCTGTAAATCTTTCTCTAGATGGTCAGAAATGGAAATTTCTGACTGTAAATGAATACTGCATGTGAATTTTCACTGTTGGAACTAAAATAAGTGTGTTTAGTGTCATTTTCATGCCTGAAATTGGTTGAAAGAGAAGCTTCTGAGTAGGAGAAAAATTCTGTAAAAATTGCAGTTTTGGTCACATTGAGGCTTTAAAAAGAAGTTTTTCAACATGAGGCACAATCCAAATGACGTTTTGAATCAATTTTTCTACAGTCCAAAAAATCTATTTTCTGATGAAAAATGATGACCCGCTGTCGAACTTTCTCCAGATGGTCAGAAATGGTACTTTTTTAATGTTTAATTTTTTGACTGTAAATTACTATTGCATGTGAATTATCACTTTTGGAACTAAAAAGAGTGTGTTTAGAGTCATTTTAAAACCTGAAGTTGGTCGAAATAGAAGCTTCTGAGAAGGAGAAAAGTCAGTAAAAATGGCAATTTTGGTCATATTGAGGCTTTAAAAAGTAGTTATTCAACATGAGGCACAATCCAACTGACATTTTGAATCAATTGTTCTACAGTCCAAAAAATCAATTTTCTGATGAAAAACGATGACCCGTGACCTGTAAAACATTCTCCAGATGGTCAGAAATGGTAATTTTTGACTGTAAATGAATACTGCATGTGAATTTTCACTTTTGGAACTAAAATAAGTGTTTAGAGTCATTTTAATGCCTGTAATTGCTCAAATTAGAAGCTTCTGAGTAGGAGAAAAAGTCTGCAAATTGGTAATTTTGGTCACATTGAGGATTTAAAAAGTAGTTATTCAACATGAGACACAATCCAAATGACATTTTGATTCAATCTTTCTACAGTCCAAAAAATCAATTTTCTGATGAAAAATGATGACCCGTGACCTGTCGAACTTTCTCCAGATGGTCAGAAATAGTAATTTTTTAATGTTTAAGTTTTTTGACTGTAAGTTAATATTGCATGTGAGTTATCACTTTTGTAAGTTAAATAAGTGTGTTTAGAGTCATTTTAATGCCTGGAAATGGTCGAAATGGAAGCTTCTTAGTAGGAGAAAAGTCAGTAAAAATGGCAATTTTGGTCACAATGAGGCTCAAAAAGTAGTTATTCGACATGAGTTACAATCCAAATGACGTTTTGAAATAATTTTTCTACAGTCCAAAAAATCAATTTTCTGATGAAAAGCAATGACCCGTGACCTGTTGAACTTTCTCCTGATGGTCAGAAATGGTCATTTTTTACTGTTGAATTTTTTGACTGTATATGACTATTGCATGTGAATTATCACTTTTGGAACTAAAATAAGTGTGTTTAGAGTCATTTTAATACCTGAAGTTGGTCGAAATAGAAGCTTCTGAGAAGGAGAAAAGTCAGTAAAAATGGCAATTTTGGTCATATTGAGGCTTTAAAAAGTAGTTATTCAACATGAGGCACAATCCAAATGACATTTTGAATCAATTTTTCTACAGTCCAAAAAATCAATTTTCTGATGAAAAACGATGACGCGTGACCTGTTGAACTTTCTCCTGATGGTCAGAAATGGAAATTTTTTAATGTTTCATTTTTTGACTGTAAATGACTATTGCATGTGAATTAGAACTCTTGGAACTAAAATAAGTGTGTTTAGAGTCATTTTAATACCTTAAGTTGGTCGAAAAAGAAGCTTCTGAGTAGGAGAAAAAGTCTGTAAAAATGGCAATTTTGGTCACATTGAGACTTTAAAAGTAGTTATTCAACATGAGGCACAATCCAAATGCCATTTTGAATCAATTTTTCTACAGTCCAAAAAATCAATTTTCTGATGAAAAACGATTACCCGTGACCTGTAAAACTTTCTCCAAATGGTCAGAAATGGTAATTTTTGACTGTAAATGAATACTGCATGTGAATTTTCACTTTTGGAACTAAAATAAGTGTGTTTAGAGTCATTTTAATGCCTGAAATTGGTCGAAATAGAAGCTTCTGGGTAGGAGAAAAACTCTTTATAAATTGCAATTTTGGTCACATTGAGGCTTTAAAAAGAAGTTTTTCAACATGAGGCACAATCCAAATGATGTTTTGAATCAATTTTTCTACAGTCCAAAAAATCTATTTTCTAATGAACAACGATGATCTGCTGTCCAACTTTCTCCGGATGGTCAGAAATGGTAATTTTTTAATGTTTAATTTTTTGACTGTAAATGACTATTGCATGTGAATTATCACTTTTGGAACTAAAATAAGTGTGACATTTTGAATCAATTGTTCTACAGTCCAAAAAATCAATTTTCTGATGAAAAACGATGACCCGTGACCTGTAAAACATTCTCCAGATGGTCAGAAATGGTAATTTTTGACTGTAAATGAATACTGCATGTGAATTTCACTTTTGGAACTAAAATAAGTGTTTAGAGTCATTTTAATGCCTGAAATTGCTCAAATTAGTAGCTTATGAGTAGGAGAAAAAGTCTGCAAACTGGTAATTTTGGTCACATTGAGGATTTAAAACGTAGTTATTCAACATGAGGCACAATCCAAATGACATTGTGATTCAATCTTTCTACAGTCCAAAAAATCAATTTTCTGATGAAAAATGATGACCCGTGACCTGTCGAACTTTCTCCAGATGGTCAGAAATGGTAATTTTTTAATGTTTAATATTTTGACTGTAAATGACTATTGCATGTGAATTAGAACTCTTGGAACTAAAATAAGTGTGTTTAGAGTCATTTTAATACCTGAAGTTGGTCGAAATAGAAGCCTCTGAGTAGGAGAAAAAGTCTGTAAAAATGGCAATTTTGGACACATTGAGGCTTTAAAAAGTAGTTATTCCACATGAGGCACAATCCAAATGACATTTTGAATCAACTTTTCTACAGTCCAAAAAATCAATTTTCTGATGAAAAACGATTACCCGTGACCTGTAAAACTTTCTCCAGATGGTCAGAAATGGAAATTTCTGACTGTAAATGAATACTGCATGTGAATTTTCACTTTTGGAACTAAAATACGTGTGTTTAGTGTCATTTTCATGCCTGAAATTGTCCGAAAGAGAAGCTTCTAAGTAGGAGAAAAAGTCTGTAAAAATTGCAATTTTGGTCACATTGAGGCTTTAAAAGGAAGATTTTCAACATGAGGCACAATCCAAATGACATTTTGATTCAATCTTTCTACAGTCCAAAAAATCAATTTTCTGATGAAAAATGATGACCCGTGACCTGTCAAACTTTCTCCAGATGGTCAGAAATGGTAATTTTGGAATGTTTAAGTGTTTTGACTGTAACTGAAAATTGAATGTGAATTATCACTTTTGCAACTAAAATAAGTGTATTTAGAGTCATTTTAATGTCTGAAATTGGTCAAAATAGAAGCTTCTGAGTAGGAGAAAAAGTCTGTAAAAATGGCAATTTTGGTCACATTGAGGATTTAAAACGTAGTTATTCAAAGTGAGGCACAATCCAAATGACATTGTGATTCAATCTTTCTACAGTCCAAAAAATCAATTTTCTGATGAAAAATGATGACCCGTGACCTGTCTAACTTTCTCCAGATGGTCAGAAATGATAATTTTTTAATGTTTAACTTTTTGACTGTAAATGACTATTGCATGTGAATTATCACTTTTGGAACTAAAATAAGTGTGTTTAGAGTCATTTTAATGAGTGAAATTGGACAAAGTAGAAGCTTCTGAGAAGGAAAAAAGTCAGTAAAAATGGCAATTTTGGTCATATTGAGGCTTTAAAAAGTAGTTATTCAACATGAGGCACAATCCAAATGACATTTTGAATCAATTTTTCTACAGTCCAAAAACTCAATTTTCTGATAAAAAACGATGACCTGTCGAACTTTTTCCAGATGGTCAGAAATGGTAATTTTTTTACTTTTTAATTGTTTGACTGTAAATAATTATTGCATGTTAATTATCACTTTTGGAACTAAAGTAAGTGTGTTTAGATTCATTTTAATGCCTGGAATTGGTCGAAATAGAAGCTTCTGAGTAGGAGAAAAAGTCTGTAAAAATTGCAATTTTGGTCACATTGAGGCTTTAAAAAGATTTTCAACATGAGGCACAATCCAAATGACGTTTTGAATCAATTTTTCTACAGTCCAAAAAATCAATTTTATGATGAAAAACAATGACCCGTGACCTGTTGAACTTTCTCCTGATGGTCAGAAATGGTAATTTTTTTAAATGAATTTCGTTGCGTGCGCTGCATCGCAAAATGCAATGCAGCGCGCGCAAAGGAATTTGTTTTAATAATTTAAATGTGTACTTACCTCCGTTCATCTATATTCCGGTGTTTACATTTATCCACCCTGCCCCTCCCCCGCCCCGCCTCACTGCCCCACCGAACTCCCTCCACGAGCAGCTACTGATAGGAGGCCTGCAGTGTTCCGTTGTCATCCCTGAGACATGACCCATCCACAAATAGGTCCCCTTGGGCCTCTAGCATTGGTGTGTCTTTGAGGTCTGGGTGCACCTTGGTATGCCTGTCTATAGCCAGTGCACAATCATGAAATGCATCATCTGAGGTCAGGTCTCCTAGGTCATGCTCCGTTGGTAAAAGGCATGCTGGGTTCAATGTGGTGCACCTTTTTATTACTATATGTGGCGCTAGTAGTGTCAATTCATATCTTTTAAGACGTGCGTTTGTGAGATGCTGAGTCTTGGTGGACGTGAGAAGTGTGTCCACTGCATGGGGAACGTGCAAGACCATGGTGTGGGCTAGTACTATACTTTCTAACTGCTCTACTGCCAGTGCTGCTGTTGTGAATGTTCGGAGGCAAGACGGAAGTGCTGAAGCTACTGGATCTAAGGTGGCGGGGTAATATGCCACCCGGCGGTAGAATGACCCATGGCCAGGACCCCCAGTGAGTACCCTCCCTTCTCATGGCAGAAAAGGTGGAAATCCTGGCAGTAATCTGGGCGGTTTAGCGCTGGTGCCTCGCTGAGTTCATGTTTCAACTTGTGGAACGCCTTCTCACAGTCCTGTGACCAAGGCACAATATCTGGGACATCTTTGTGTGTTAATGCTTGTAGTGGCTTGGCAATCAGGGAGATGTTTGGGATCCAGTGCCGACAGTATCCTGCGACCCCCCGAACCTCTCTTTGTGTGCGTGGTCGGGGAAAATGGGTGATGGTGGATATTCTGCCAGGTAGTAATTTCCTGGTCCCTTCGGACAATTAATGGCCCAAATATTTTGCCGCAGGGAGGCAGAACTGTAGTTTCTTAGGGGAGACCTTGTAACCCTTGGGTGCTAGATGGCGCATGAGGGCAACGGTGTCCCTTGCACAGGCGTCCCTTGATGGTGAAGCTAGCAACAGGTCATCTATATTGGATAAGGGTGGAACCTTCCTTAAGTACAAGGGAGTCTAGATTTGACTTTAAGGCATTTGTGAAGAGGGAGGGTGATGGAGTGGTTTACCAGCACGGGTTACTCACACATACCATATACTCACCTGGGCCCATAACATTCATACAAGTGAGCTAGTAAAAAACCTCTGGCATCAATTTTGTATTCACCCAACTCTATCTCCTTGTCAATAATTTTCCTCTGCTCTGCCACCTTTTCATTTATGAAGATTGAAAATCAAGTACAAGCAAAGTCACAATAATAGGTCAATCATGATGGTACCTGAAGAGGGAGAGAACAGAGAGCAGTACAAGGACATACTACACAGAATTATAATTACCTAGAATTGTGCGATGACCAATCCCTTGGCCAAAGAGTCAGTGAGGGTCTCCCAAGACAAGATGGGAGATGAAGATCAGGACAGGTTCAGAACCGGGAAGGTGACCTCTTCTAAGTGCAACACCTGCGTCGCACCCCTCTCTGGCACTATTCTCCTTGGATAGTTTCTTCCGAAACTTCCCTTCTAGATGATGGGCTTTCGATCAGAATCTCGTTCTCGCAAACAGGGTCTCAGGAGTCTGGAAACAGCAAAGAGTCTGTGGCAATCCCCTGAGTCTGATGACAATGTCATCAGTTCTCCATCGAGCGTAGTAGCGGTCTGCTCAATGGCGGTCAGGTCTCCTCCTACTTGTGGATAAATTCACTTATTATACCAATTTACGTGTATGTTCCACCCCTCAATGTTTCAATCTCTGTGAAACCCCTATTTTGATTGGGCAAGGCAAGGGGAGGAGGTCATCACACCATACCAGATGCAATCATTCTATGAGGGTCCCTTGTTCTATGTTCCCACCCCTTAAGTTTTTTTCTCAAAGTTTATTCCCACCCGCATTTCACGTTATGATCAATACATTTTTGATACAATATATTATGTTCTTCCTTCGTCCGGGTCAGTAGTTCGGTTTCCCAGGCGTTTAGTCCAGTGTGGCCTTGACTGGGTTTCAATTGGTGCCATCATAGAGTTTCAGCAGGTTCCTGTGTGCCTGCGTGAACATCAGGTGGGTAGGGTTTTCAATCACCCTCCAAGGCCCAAATATAGACTAATAATAAAGTCAGAAAAAGACACATTAGAATACGGAAACAAATGATCTCACTGTATACCACTTATCTCTACTCTATCCCCATTTACTTAATTTCATCTTTTGCATTAGTGTTTAATAGAACTTACAAGGTTTAGTTTAAGCAGTAGCATATGCGTTAAGATGTGAGTTTCCAGTGGCCATATTTAGTGCTATTGCACAGCTGCAAAGTTTCCCCCCAAAAGCATAGACAGCGTCATACTATGTAGATGCAGTAGACGCATGTACATGGAAATCCTGCGTTATTGGCAGCCATTTTTTGGCACATTCGGGTTACTTGTTAGTAATACACATAGGCAAGCATCCCCTAGATTCAGTATAATGTGTGTAATGCGATATTAGTATTCACAAACAGATTGATTACGATATTATACATTTTTGAGAGGATTGCTTCCAAGCAAGTTTCTTTTTCACGAAACCTTGCTCCATTAATCCCCTCTCTGATGGCATTTATTGCCATCACTAATTTGTACTGAATCAGATGCCAACTTTAGCACATCTCAATTTCTTCTTCAACCCCTTCATTTCTTTCTTTTTCCTTTTTGCATTGTAAGCCTCTCATTCTCTTGTAAAAGTCTCCTTTTAATTCTTCTAACTGTATTTCTTGAATTTTTCCTTTCTTTCCTCTTTCAGTAACTTCATATTTCTTTCTCCTTTTGCAACATTTGTGCCAAAACATCATTTCTAATACTAATAGTGTTATTCCCATTATGGGCAGTATTATTTGACCTACAAGACCTTTACCTAAGTTGGAAAACCAACTACCTATGTTAGAAATGCTATTTGTCAATTTCTTACATACACTTTCAACTTCCAGTGGTTTTAACTCTTCTACTAATTTCGTAATATTTTTAATATATCCTCCAATCTCAACACTTTTTTCAGGAATATACGTGCAACAATGTTGAATTTTCAATAATTTACAGACTCCGCACTCTTTGGCCAATAAAATGTCAAGAGCAAGTCGATTTTGCATAACCATAGATCTGACCGCAACTAATTCAGTGTTAGTCATCAGAAATCCTCCAGCAGTGTCAGTAGATAACCGATCAACTACCGTAGACAACTGTTTCGTGAAATTAGAACTCCCATTGAAGGTATCAATGCACCCACAATTTCACCTACAATTTCTGAGAAACTAGCTCTTTTTACACGTGTTAGTCCATTAATGTCTTCATTGCTTCCAGTGATTCTTTTTACATGATAAACCATAGGGAATACTATTGCAAAATAGCAACTCCCATACCAATGGTCTGGCAGCCTAAAGTAGGCGTTATTGCCACACACATAATAGATTCCAGGAAATACTGGATCGGTCCATCCTTTTAGTCCCCATCCCCCAATTACTAAGAAATTATGTTCACATTCACTGGAACCAATAAATACATTGTTTCACTCTGTTTTTAACCTATGGAGACAGATTTTTCCTTTCTTTTCAAAATCCAAGGAAATGAGTCTTACTATTTGCATAATGCACTTCTTTCTCAGACCATTTAGGTATCTGAGGTTTAGGTTCAGAAGCTCTTCTTTGGAAATCCTGTCTCCTTTGTTCAACTAAATTCAAAAATATTTTCTCTTCTTCATGCAATTTACAGGTTAAATTGTGCTTATGTGCTTCAGCTATATCTATTGTTTTCATGGTTAGGAAATATTCACCCATACATTCTGAATCTCTTGTACTAAGGACAGGGTTCATGCTTTTTCGCATAGGAACCTCGGAAAAAATCACATCTACTTCAGAATAATAATATTGCAATTTTCCTGTTCTATAAAATAAGCTTGCTATAACACTACAAGAGATACAATACGTTAATAGCAAATGATGATAGGTCACTCCTTCTGCTACGGATGCAGGTAATTTCATTCAGACATAACAGTCACTAATCTCCATAGTTTCTACATATTGTACTAACAGGTTGGTAAAAACATTTAAATCAGTATCATTTTTATTCACAGTGTGATGTAAATCTAACTCATCTGGTGCTTCTAATTTTACCCTATCTCCTTTGATAGTAGCTACCTTTTCATGTGTATTAGTGTTATTCTGTACATTCGTAACCATCAAATAAGTAATGGCCACTGTTAATGCTAACCATATTATGAGTACTAAAAGTATGCTACATATACACATTCTACAACATTTCTTTAAACATTTAGGTTTTCCAGCAGCTCTATTGTCAGCCATTTTCAAATGGGATAAGAAGAGTTCTCTTTTTTACTTGAATGATTCCACTTTGTGTCAGAATATAAAAGGGGAATTTGTTTCAGGTTGGTCTCACTTCCTCATCAACTGGCTCTGCATTTAAATTTCCAAATTCCTCTTCAATTATCTCCAAATTCTCGAAAACTTCGAGAATTACATATGTCCACTCAGGACCTTTGAATTTATTATTTATACATTTTGCTCTTGGGCTTCTTCGTTTTAGTTTTTCAGGTGATGGTCCAGATCGACTGGATACTTCGTCCAATTGCTCTGGTTCCTCTGTTATTGTTTTAAGGTGATATTTCAATCTCTTGATAACACCTGGCCCATTATCACCTTTTCTGATTCTTTTAGCTTGCACTGCACTTTCACTTTCTTCAAGTGTTCTTTTGTTCTCGCTGGGTTATGACACAACTTTGTTATTTTGGTCCTCAGAATCTTTTTCTATCTGACCTTGTCCAGGGCTTATTATTTTAATGTCACTTGCCTGGATGCGTACTTCTTCCCTAGTCTGACCTGTTGTGTTTTGATTTAGATGTCCGTACATAGGTTTTCCTAAATTATGTCCTTATATAGGCACAATTCGCATTGCCCTTATTTAGGCATAGGATCCCTGTCCTTATTTAGGCATTAGCCATGCTATCCAAATAAAGGCATGGTAACCTACATCCGTCCATCCCCACGTCACAACGAGTTTTTAGAAACAAGACCCTTAAGCCATTGGGACTTTAGGATTATTGATTTCTCCAAGAACTCATCTATTATGCATGAACTACTATTCCTTAGGGGTTCATTCACGACGTCTTCCTCTGCCCGACTTTACGTCAATGCTAACATTCCTAAGCACCTTCCAGGTACAAATACACCTTCCCTTACCATGGCAAACCACGGCTCGGCTACACATCTCGATAGAGCTCGCCCCGGCAAGTTCAGAAGAATTTGAGTCCCCGTCTGACGCACTGACCAGACGATGTCATCCCTGCTCGCAGAGAATCCAGCTTCCAGTGTTCTGATTCCCTTCGCGGGGTGTTAGAATGAGAGAGGCGGGAATCTCTTTCCAAGTCTCAAACTCTAAGGTATGGAGCTGACTAGAACCTAGAGGGACTCTTCGCATACAAACTTGGCATATGCAATACTATAGCATACAGCACCTACTTCTTACCTTGCGCTACACTTAGGCTAAAAGGGGCTACTTGTTTGATACTTCTAAATCGTTCTACCCCAGTGTACCTAACCTATGTTATTTATGTATATACGTCAAAGCTAGAAGACAATGCTATCACAGTATTATTTCTTTTTACTGCTTACACTGTGAGTCTTATATCTTGCATACTGTCTTGCGATTGTAACAGCTCATATCTCTTACACGAGAAACAAGACTGTTCAATACATTATTTTATTGAAACACTTGTCTATCTATTTCTGTGTAACTCTGAAGAAACTAAGCATGCACGATTGACTGAGTGAAACTGTTATCTGTTGTTTCCACGATTCTGAGACATGTTCCGATTCTAAGGGAAACAAAGTTGTCATGTTTATACGGTTGCCAGAAACTACTCCCTTCTTGTTTATTCAAGGAGTTTCTAGTGTCCTCTAAATTACCTGGCAAACAAAGTAATTAAGTTTAATGTGCTCGATAGAGGCATACTGACCTCAGTCCTATGCCACAACTATAGTGTATATTATTCCAATGCGCAGAGCCTATAAGGGAAATAGTGCCTTACCAAACCCGTTAGGCGCCATGTAGTGTAGTTCCTAATTTAACGCTAGATACTGAAGTAACTCAGTCGCGCTTTTCTCAGAGACCCCTACTCATAATACTCCATAAGACGTCTGGAGTGGGTAGGGTTAATATCCGCCATAGCTGAGTAGGACAAAAATCCTATTTATTAGCTGTTTGGTTTGTTCAACGTTGAAGGATACAGTGTTCTAAAATATTGTGCACCTTATATTTGTTTCCTTGAATCTTGTTCTACATTTTTTTTAAAACAATGTCCCAAAATGGGGATAATAATACCATGACCGGTGAGGCTAAGACTAACCAAGTCGTAACAGCTTTTAATCTTACAGGTTTAAATGAAACCGATGAGGGTGTTATAAACATCCATCCAAATTTAAGGAGAGCCATCACTCTAAAATGAATAAAACACGGCCTAACACCAAGAGGTGGTAGAGCAGTTTTTGTGATAGAGGCACATGAATCTTTAAAGACAGAGGTATTCTATTCATGGATAGTATTCCTAGAATCAAATCCAGTGACAAAAGTGTTTCACTTCTATAAAGATGAACCACCTGAGGAATATATTCCTTTCGAGGATGTTGAAATTCCACTCACATACCAGGAACATAATCTCTGGTTTAAAGGCGCCCTAAAACATTACAATCACATTACCAGGATTGGTCCACTAGGTAGATCAGGAGCAACATGGCCGATTTTAGCCAGCAACACACCTCATCCTGACATTGAAGAGATGTCAGACGATGAATTACTCACTCAACTTAAAGAGTTAATAAAAATTTACAGACAGTTAGTCCAATATGTCATGCGGACTTTCACAGTCCAACCACCATTAACCATTGCAAATCAAACCCCTCACCAGGGGCATACACTAAAAATTACACCACAGACTTTACACGCATTCATGGGTAAAATGCCCACAAAACGTGAACAAATTCCATTCTGGATAGCTCAAAAAATTACTCAAATCGAAGCAGTATTTCCTAATACTAGCCCTTATGAGAAACACAGAATCCTAACAATCTGTTTACCAATGGGGATCACACAACATCTGGAAGACTGCACCACTTGGGGAACAGTCTTTGCTGCCATCTATACTAAAACACATGGCGTTCCGTCTATTGCGGTAATCCTGATGTCCTGAAACAAATTCAAAATGAATACGGGGCAGAGCCTGCTCTGAATTTAGGTATGAAATTACTAAAAAACTTCGACCAGGTCTCAACAATAATATTATCTAATATTAAAGGGGAGGCAGCAGCAGTGGCGATCCGCCAACGCTTAAGGGAATTTGATGTAACAGAACATCAACAAGAACTACCCAGAATAATAGAAAAATCCTATGAAGAATTAGGCAGAGATAGTTTGGATGGGAAACCAGTTAAACCACAACTGTCTGAAGGTCCTGAGATTAAACACAGTCCTACATCTTCTAAAAAGAAGTGGGAAAATAACAAACAACATTCAAAATAGAAACGTTCTCAATCCCGAGGTAGGTCTCCTCAAAAGGAGCCCTCTGAAAGGAGGTATAACCTCAGGAATAGGGATCATTAGAGAAAACCTGACAAGATACAGATACAGGTTCCTCTCGTACCTGATACCTTTCAGATATCGTCACAGACATCCGTAAGAAGAGGACGGTAAGATCACAAAGAAGAACGCGTGAGGTCCAAAGACGATCAACACGTTCAGAAAAACAAACCAAAACCTCAATTCACTAAGAAGAAGGTAGCAGGTCTGAAGATCAGACATGCCGAGAATTCTGAGAACACAACTCAAGAACGGAGAATGGGCTCAGACAATGCTGAACAGTGCAGCAGAAGTAACAATAGTTTGCCAGAACCTGAAGGAACTTCTGGAGATAGTGGACTTGAATGAGTACATCACAGTTGAGACTGTAGACACCAGGGTTAGTGGACTTGAATGAGTACATCACAGTTGAGACTGTAGACACCAGGGTTAGTACTCCACAAAGGTTATATGAAATAACACTCCGGATGGAGGGAGACATATGGATAAAACTGAGAGCACTCTTTTGGGAAAAACATTCAAGGGGTTATTATATACTTCTAGCCACCAGAATTTGTCAGGGAGTGCCCACATGGCGAAGACATCATTATGCCAGCCTTCTCCAACCATGTTCCAATACATTTAAAATATACATATGCCAGGAAATGGGCAGTTGCCCAGGCCCCAGCATTATACAAAAATCATGTAGGGTGGGATGAGGACTCACCTCACCACAAGATGCAGTTAAAAAATCAACCTACTGCACAAAGGCAGTACCCAATTAAGCAAGAAGCTAAAAAACAGGTCAGGAAGATCTTAGATCAACTTGAATAGCAAGGGGTGATTGAAACATGCACCTCATCAATGAACAATCCTTTGTTTCCTGTCTCCAAACCAGACAATACATATCGTCTAGTTTTGGATTACAGACACCTGAACACTTGTTCTAAGACATTTGCTGTGAAAAATGCACACAGTGCAGCATTAATGAATAACATTGTGCGTAAAAAATATAAAACAACATTTTACAAAAGAAACCATTTGAAATGTCTAAACATAGCACCTGAAAGTAGGTACGTGACAGCTTTCTCAATAATGGGGACTCAGCGTCACTTTTGTGGACTCCCTCAAGAGTTCAAGAACAGCCCGGGGTTATTCTCAGCAAGAATAACGAAGTTACTACAAATTTATGATGACGAGGCATTGTCATATGTCGATGATATCTATCTGACAGACGATGACCTGGATAGGCACTTGAACAGGGTGAATACCATTATACTGGGCGTCGCCTCTGAGGGCTATAAATTTAACTTTAAAAATCCAGAATTGCCCATCTCAATGTTCTTTTCCTAGGATATGAGCTTTCAAGTGAAGGCAAAAGCCTGGCAGCTAACTTTTTAGAAAAGTGTGTGCTACTTCAACCTCCAGAAACTCTGAAAAACTTAGTTGATTCTAGGTTTCCTGAATTTTGGAAGAACTTACATTCTAAATTACGCAGAAAGGGTTAAACCTTTCTAAGAATTAATCAAACCTGATTTCAAAATCAAAAATTGGACACAGGAACACACAGATATCCTGCGCTCACTTCAAGCTGACATGTTAGCAACAAATCACTTACAAACACGCGTAAATACACGTAATTTAGTGATCCGAATAATTTCGGGTCATTGCGGATCACCTACTTAAATTTTAATGAAGGTGAAAAAGTACCAATTGCATACAAATCACATTTGTATACACAAGCGGAAATGCGCTTCACTTCGACAGAAAAAAATCTGACAGCAGTTCAAACCGCTGTAGCAAAAGAAAGAGCTCTAGCTCAGGGGAAAGGCATTATTGTCGTGACTCCGGTACCAGCCTTAGAGGCAGTTACAAAAGCAAGCATTCCAAATGCAAAAGCTTTACGTCCAAGATGGATACAATGGGTTTATTCTCTTGCTGCAACAGATGTATAATATGTTTTTGATCCTTATTTGAAATCACAAGCATTCCTGAAATATGAACATGAATGTACTCTGCCTATTGAGAGTCTCCCTCTTGATCAGTACGAATTTATAATTTATACTGACGGATCAGCACAACCCGCTACGGAAAGTAAGCAAGCGTACAGTGCAGCGTGTGCAATCGTTAAAGGTCGCATGAGCGATGGTAAACTCTGACCAATGGTCACTAAAACACAATCTCTAGGAGATTGTACAGCTCAGCGAGCTGAACTACAAGCATTCAAATTGGCACTTGAAAATATGGATCGTGAATTCCCCACACCTATAGTGTGCAATTCTTTTTACTGTGTTCACTCATATAATGAATATTTATAGAATTGGCTTCAAAAGGGTTTCAAAGATGCAAAAGGTGCACAATCAAGCATAAAACGCTTTTGGAACAAGTAATTCAGTTGCAAAACGGACTACAAAACACTCACGTGATACACATGCTGAGTCATCAACGTGATGGCGTTCACGTTGCAGGGAATTCATTGGCTGACAAAGCCGCGAAGGGAGCTGTGCAAACGGCTTCCGTAGCTGCGATCACTCATTCAAAAACGAGAATAGACAGTGAGATATTGCTGGCTGTAAATGCTTCAAGCAAAGGCAGTGGTGCGGCGTTACCTAAAAAGTTTCCACACAAATACTCGTATACGTTCAGTTTGCTCGAATCCCTGGAGTGGGGGATAGGGTCATTCCAAACATGGAACGTAGAGCAGCTTTGACTTACGAAGCACATCTGGGAGAGGGTCTGTCACATCAGGGGATCTCTAAAACCATATTAACATTAAAAGAGATGTACTGGTGGCCTGGAATGAATACACTGATTCACATCTTCATCAATAACTGCATAGACTGCAATAGAGATCACAGTGCAGAATGTCACCAAACACCAGGCTGCGAAGTAGCCTGCCCAGTACAGACACCATTGTTAGACAGCATTAGACTATATATGCACACGCTTCCGTTTGGACAAATGCAATCCCAAAAACACTAAATCAAGGTTCCTATGGATGTGGCCTCAGTGCTCGGCTGACGCTCGAGCTGGTATAAAAGATTTGCGAGTCTTTATCAGCACATACGCAATTGGCACACTGCATTCTGACCAGGGCCCTGCGTTTAACTCTCGAGCTTAAAAAGAAGCCATGGCCAGTTTGGGCGTTGCATTGCGGTACTCCTCTCCATTCCATCCTGAGGGAAATTCCATTGTGGAAAGGAAAAACAGGGACATAAAGCAGTCTATAATAGCTAGGGTATTAGGTTCGGGTGATGGGTGGGTCAAACATCTTTATGGGGTCCAATGCTCATTAAACAATTTGCCAAGAAGTTCTCTAGGGGGGGTGACTTCATATGAGGTCCTATTTGGGACAAGAATATGGGTTCCAGATCTCGAATGTAAAGGCACAGAGGTGAAAAATAAACCATTTGATATCAAAGATCATTTGGCTGTTTTACAGGACTTAAATGAACTAAGATCGAAACAAAGCAACGTGTTCCTGAAGCCAACCACCACTGGGGAAAATCCAGCCGTCCCAGCAAGGCCTATCTGGATCCCAAAGCTTGGGGGATCTAGTCAGAGAGAAGATCGCGGACAAGAAGGAATTTGGGCCTTCTTACAGACAACCAGTACCTGTCCTAGCCATCCATGGAATAAGAACAGTACTTCTGCCGCCCCTTGCTGGAAAAAAGGAGAAAAGATTTGTGTTGATCGACCTCATCAAACCACACTATGTGGCCAATACTAAGCAGTAGGCCTTGTGGACTCCGACGAAGTAGCAGACGCACTCCTCTAGCAACCATTCAAGAGGTTCAGAATGAAAGACTCATCACCTTCGAGGAGTCAGTAGTAAAAAATGAAAGACTAAGCAACAATGCTATGAAACTCATTCCTCTTGAAACCCAAATAACAGTTCGTCCTGATACACCTGTCTACACCAACGTGACACGTGATCAACTGCATCAGGATTCGTTGAAATTGCTGGCACCAATTTCAACCATTGACAGAACTGCCTCTGCCTATTTCATTAACTTTGATATGTTTTCTGAGGATCCAAGCGAAACAGAAACAACGCCAGCCAAAAGAACTTTCAAAGGACAAGCACAAACTTTTTTCATCTCCTGAAAAAAACGTATCTGGTTTCACCATGGATTGAACTATGGATAATTTCTTGGAATACTTTTCTTTCTGCTTTGGCTAGCTTTAGTAATGACTCTGAGCATGCTGATAAATGGAAGATTGATTCACTTGGACACAGAATGTAAAAATGTGAACTTACTTTTGAAACCACACAAATCATCCCATCGGGAAGCAAGAGACTTGTCAGCAGTGAACATCACAGCCGTTCCTATACAAGATGATATAGTTTGGCACAAAACGGATTATGATATATTCTGCCCGTCTGAACTTTTGAAGATTCCACACTTATTTAAGATTTCATTAAGTGACTTTATTACCTCCAGTACCTATTCTGATGATTGGGACTTTGAGACTGTTAATAACATGATGTCTGATCTAGAAAGGTCTGCGGCATTCTCTAACCATGAATACTTAGAGGGTTCAACAGACAATGAACAGCTTTATTGTTACAACTACTATGGTCATCATGTCTTGCAAAGATCTGCAATATCTAGAAATGTATTTATGTATAACCAATGGGAACATTGTCCTACACCATCAAGGGGTAGCTCAAAAATGTTTGCAATGAAGTTTCCATATTTTTCAGGGTAGAACTACATCCAATACGGAAATGTTTTACTTTAAAAATGTGAACAAAACAGGAACTAAAAATATGTTAACTAATACAAACCAGATTTATTCTGCAGCCTTTATTGCCCAACTGTCTAGACAGGGTTTCTACTTTTGGAAAGACACAATTGACACAAAATCTGTCTGGGGTACAAAAGTTTGGCAAGTGCAGGGGATATAAGCTTTGTTTAGAGCCTGCATCATCCCACAGCAAATAATGTTTTTGAATGACACTGTCCAACAAACATCTTGCCTTGGGTTAGCCAAGATCAAAGACATGAACACACCGTCCATACCTACACCTACAAGTAACAGCGCTACACAGGGGGAGGTTTTACAAAACAGATCAGATCCTAAATGTGAAAAATGGTTGCTCTGGCCCACAGACACAAACATCTGTCAAGAAAGATTCCTGAACTGAATACAGGGTTTTACAATCAATAGGCCAGACCCATGTTATGTTCAAAGACAGCATCCAGGGGTAGTAACAACATACAGTGTGGGGAAATTATGCCTTGATTGGCTACAGACATCTACACTAGAGGATGTGAAACAACACTTATCTTTACTTAAAGAAGGCGCAGACCTTAGGGTTTTCTTGCTAGGTCCAAGAAAACCGCGTCAGATACGTTTCATATATGCCGGCATCTATGCTGCTTATAATGAAATATGGAAGGTTACCCAAGCAGACGCCGCAGAAAGAATACGAGAAATTGATCGTATTAATTTAGAGAAATCTCTTGCTGTGGTCGACAATGGATTAACGACTCTGTCATCCAGGATATATTCACTGGGCAACATTGTATCCTCTGCTATAGACATTGTGGAACAAGATTTGGTCCAGCTGTGACAAGGCCAGTCTCAATTACGTTCTATTCTGTAATTAGGCTGAACGCTACAAAACTTGCGTGCAGGCTATGTGCCTTGGTGTTTCATCAACACGTCGTCTCTGTGCCATTTCGATCTGTTTATCAGTGAGATTGTATTCTGAAAACAAAGGGGAGCAAAGTATACAGTGCTGAGCATTGAAAAACTGGAAAAATTGCCATTTACAGATGCAGAAAAACCAGCTACCGAATGGATCATTCATGGCAAAATAACTCTGCCTGTTACAACTTTCCATTTTCAGTATTGCCTCAAACAAATGCAAGCAGGCAAATATGAAACGTTGGGTAAAGAATACATCAAGACATCCTGGGATTTGCCTTATATACACAGATGTTGGAGTGGGGGGCGTGAAGTGTTTCTTAGCAGTACACACTGTGAAAATGCACTGAGCGGTTCACTCATATGTCGGGATATTAGTTTACATGGGGCCTGTAGCGGTTCCACTGCAAATTTATCCTGCCACCTGCAAGGCTCACCAGCTGCTGTGATTAATCCAACGTTTAGCCAACTTTTAAATGGGAGTTACCTCATGTTGAATGATCAGAGCTGTTGTGGCATGTTGCCGGGTATCCCACATCTAGTAACGGTTGGCTCCAGGGTCACTTGCTATATGCAAGTTTTGTTCCCCCAAATAGTCACGGTCAGAGAGTCGCCTTTATGGCCTTCACTGAACATCTCTTCTATACGAATTGATACTTTAAGCAGAATGAAAGCCATTCTTTTACAACAGACCGTGCCTTTGACCTCGGCCAAAGAAACCTATGACCTACAAATTGCAAGGACTTCAACTAAGATACAGGCTCTGTTACGTACAAACTGCCCTACATATTTCACAGAAATGTTGTGACGTATCTTAAACATGTCTGATACGAGTGGTATTGTGCATGTATTTAAGACCATATGTTCAGGACTGTTAACACCTTTTCAAGCAGTCCTCGGAATCATTCCAAACTGTTTTTATTCCTACTACTATGCTATGGCAAGCCAATCCACCAGCGTCACTCCCAGCACCTTGGAGAAAGCTCTCCTGGAAAGGAAGTGTCGTGAGCGCATAGTACAACTTTTGGGCTTACCTCGTCTACGAGAATTAAATACCACATGGTTTCTGTCATTCAGACCAATCTGGCAAGATTGCATCTTACCTGTTCTATGCTGCCTGCTTTGCGGTAAAGAATGCGTGCTAGGCATCTGTCTAACACTCCCATCAGTCATGCCAATGGATATCGATACTCTGCTGGACCCGATAACGGCACATGCTCTGTTGTCGTCACCAGAGGCTACCAATCCTGATGACAGCAGTAGCATGTTGAGTCTGTGAGATCTCAACGAATGCTGAGGTACGAGATGGATCAACAGGCACACAGCTAACATCGGAAACGAAACGAACCTTGCTATTGGCATTGCTTCACATCTATGTGCAGTTGTTAATCTTCTAAACAAGGTATTCCAACTATCACCGACATCGGTAGACGATCTTTTGTCTACAGAAATAGAGGATTTAATGTTTTCACCAGTCCCTTACACTGACTTTTGATTCGGCTCACAGTGTACAGGGAAAGCTATGAATTTGGCATTCAATTTTCAAAACAAAGGCAAAACCTTGGAACTTTTTCCTATGATTATTATTTTTTCCTAAATTTGACTTCTTTGAACACTTCCAGGGACACATTGTCACCTTTATTCACCACAATTTCATTTATGTACCATGACATGAAATGGCTTTGACCTTTTCTTCTGTATTCGTGAGCCATTTCATCACTGTATATATTTATGTTCATTCATTTAGCATTTACTGTAAACATATTAAAAGCAATGTTCCATTCTAAGCATATGTATAGCACCTTCGCATTTCATGTATAGCAAAAGTTTTTAACAAGGACTTATTTTAGTATGCTTTCACAAATGTTTTTAGCAACATGTGGTACTCAATTTTATATGTTTAGCATTTTGATGTTTAGCATTAAGTACTATCGATCATTTGAAAGTGGAGTAGGTGTTGTGTTTCGATTTAAATGTCCGTACATAGGTATTCCTAAATCATGTCCTTATATAGGCACAATTCGCATTGCCCTTATTTAGACATAGAATCTCAGTCCTTATTTAGGCATAAGCCATGCTATCCAAATACAGGCATGGTCACCTACATCCGTCCACCCCCACATCACAACGAGTTCTTAGAAACCAGATGTGAGAAGTTGGCCTGGCATATGCTGGTCACTAGTTATAGTGGCCACCTTGGACCAGTCCAATTTGACTGTTATGGTAGATAGGTTTAAGACAGCCTGAAGGCGCTCTCCACAGCTACCACTAGGATAGCTTTCTTTAAAAGGTTAAGCCTCAGAGGTATGTAAAGCAGCTTGTTTTACCTTATAATCTCTTGAATTACCAAATGAAAGGACACCACACAGGTATATATATCAAATATATATGTATTTATTTCTAGACACACTCTACTAATCTCTTTATGAGATTAGAAGTCAGGAACACATTCAAATATCAACGTTTCACAATAAGTTAAGCACAAATATGGCTAGGGCCCTATTGGTGTACCAGACCATATACTAAAAAAGAGGTTTAGGAAAGTCGACTTGCAAGGGGACAAGGCCTAGGGCCTGTAGAATCGCTGGGGCTTCACTAATCCACCCAAGGCAGGTAAGTAAAAGACCCACGGGAGACGCGTGCAGTGTGAGAACACAGCCGCGAGTTCCCTATTGATTTCAAGTCGCTGTTGGATTTTTAAAGTTTTAGGGTACTTTGAGGAAGTCTACAAACCAGCCACTTACAAGGTAAGTAATTCGAGGGCCAACACACACTAGGGCACCGGAGTGCGCGAGTTACCTCACCCAGGTAAGCCGGGTGCATAGGTGTCTTTTGGTGTCGGGTCGCGTCGCTGTTTTCTATGGAAGCCAAAGAAGTTTTGCTGCTTGCGAAGACTGAAGAAGTGTGCGGGGGAATCCAAGGCTGGATTCAAGATGAAGAAGACCTGAAAGCAGAAGGGACAGTGTTCACAGTCACTTGCCAGTGACCCGGGGCCAGGAAGATGGATGCCCACGGATGTCGGGTGATTTCAGGTGATCAAGGGTGTTTTGACTCTTCGCTCACGAGGTCCAGGAGGCATCGACGATGACCAACAGCTGGATTTGCAGGGTCCCACGACGTCTGCAGCTTACTGAGGTGTTGGCAACCGGATTGGAGCCAACAAGCCATGGCAACAGCAAGTCTCGTGGAAAGTGAATAGACCAGCAAGGTCTGAGGGACTCACCCAGCAAGGGTGAGTGAGGGCAGGTCTGGAGCAACCAGGGGAGCCCTTTGGTTTGAGAAGAAAGTATTCAGGGGACCCACAAGCCAACGGGCAAGGGATCGCGAAGATGCCTCATGAGGAAATGCTTCACAGGAGCCCACGGTCACTCGGGATGGGGTAGGCCTCTGATTTTAGGTGCACAACCTGCTGGAGGCTTGGGCCACAGATGGCCCAAAGCACAAGTTCATAGAATGTCGTGAAGGGGTTGCACTCAACAATAGTGCATGGTGCCTGGGTATTGCTGTTCCACATCACTCGTGGGGTCCACTCACCTCAGCTCTGCTGGGGACTCACAATGGCCGTCGAGAAGTCAGGAAATCCACTTCCAGGGGTGCAGGGACTTCAGACTCTGAATCAACGGACGCAAACTTTCCCGCTCCAGCCAAAGTTTTGGTGCCTGCCAAGCAGGGGAGTCACTCCTTGACTCCAAGGGAGATTCTTCCGTCTTCCAAAGGTAGTGGAACGTCGCAGGACCAGGATTCTTCTTGTAAAGCATCGTCCAGGGATATCTAGTTTCAATGGCAAGGGTTCCCTATCTTATACTAAAAGTAAGGGTGGGACTAGCTTTATGACCACTCCTCTGGGAGGGTCAGGGTAGGGGGTGGTTACACCCACTTCCCTTTGTCCATTTTCATGCCAGAGCAGGGACAGGTAGCCCCTGAACCGGTTTGAGCTGGCATATGCACAGAGGAGCCTGCTGCTCCCCCAGTGCAGGACTTCAAAGCACTCTAGGAGTGCACCCACCCAGCCCCAATCCACTAAATCCTGTCTGGAAGGTGGTGACACCTCCCTGTGACAGGATGCCTATTGTTGGGCCTCCTCCACTGTGAGTTTCAGTCAGCAGCAGGAGGGCAGCCCAGTGTCTGTGCTGGTGGCATCCATTTTGTGATGCCAGGGCTCTTTCAGATTTCTACCGTGTTTCCACCGTTGGGACATGTCGTCCCCTTTAGAAGGGCGGGCTCATACTCCCACACCAGTTACTGGTGTGGGGGTATGATTCCAAGTTGTTTGCATCAAAACATGTCGTGTTTGGTGTCAGTCATTCCAAAGTTAGCAATTACCGGTAGGTTTTAATGCACTTAAGAGTATATGGTTTAACCGCATCCACAAACAGCCACATAGAATAGACTCTGCCAGCTGCAGAGGGGTCCTGCTCATGCAGAGGCACCCCCTCACATTGTAGACCAAGCACCCTGCCCTCAGGATTGATAGGGCCTGCCTTAGGGGTAACTGATAGGTTTATATGTGTGTGTATAGTGAGATATAGGAACCTATACCCCAGTGAGGAGTGCTAACACTACCTCACCCAGGCTGCAGTAGCAGGCCTGTGGTGTCAGATGTAGTCTGCTTCCCAGGGGTGGCATAATAGATGCTTCAGCCCCTGGTAGGCCTGTGAAGTACCTATGCCCTTGGTACCTAAGGTGCCATATACTAGGGGCTCATAAGGTACCACAGTATCCAATCACTAGTGCATCTAGTATGCACTCCAAGTTGTTTGGAGAGAACAGAGAGACTGGGGCCCTGATTAGCAGGGACCCAGCCAGACTATAGCCAGACACCAGTGTTGCCATCAGAAAAAAAGTGGGGGCAACATAAGTGGAGATCCTACTCTCCTACACAACCCCCCCAAACGCAGGGATACTAAACTAACCTTGACCAGTTGTGTCTTCATGTGCTAAGTGGATATACCTTGAGAGTCCATCTGCATTGGCATGTTGGGTCCCAGGTCTATGTTCCACTGTATAGTCCATGCCCTGTAGGGAAATGGACCACCTTAGCAGTTTAGGATTTTTACCTTTCATCTGTTTGAGCCATAGGAGGGGCTTGTGGTCAGTCTGAACAATGAAGTGAGTGCCAAACAAGTATGGCCTCAGCTTCTTCAGGGCCCACACCACAGCAAAGGCCTCCCTCTCTATAGCTGACCAATGTTTCTTTCTAGGGGTCAGCCTTCTGCTTATAAAAGCTACTGGCTGGTCTTGACCTTCATCCTTCAGTTGAGACAGTACAGCACCCACACCCAGCTCAGAAGCATCTGTTTGGACAATGAACTTGTTTGTGTAGTCTGGACTCTGTAAGATGGGAGCAGTGCACATGGCCTGCTTTAGGTCATCGAATGCCTTTTGACAGCTAGCTGTCCACTGAACCTTTTTTGGCATTTTCTTTGAGGTAAGATTATTTAAGGGGGTCACTATAGATCCATATCCCTTAACAAACCTCCTATAGTACCCAGTCAGGCCTTAAAAGGCTCTCATCTGTGTCTGGGTGGTTGGAGCTACCCATTCCATTATGGTCTGGATTTTGCTCTGCAATGGCTGAACCTGGCCTCCACCTACAAGGTGGCCCAGGTACGCAACCTGACTCTGCCCTATCTGGCACTTAGTGGCCTTGATAGTGAGGCCTGCTTTTTGCAGGGCCCCCAAAACGTTTCTGAGGTGGACCAGGTGATCCTGCCAGGTGGAACTAAAGACAGCAATATCATCTAGATAGGTTGAGCAATACGTTTCCATACCTGTCAGAACTTTGTTCACCAACCTCTGAAAAGTGGCAGGTGCATTCTTCAAACCAAAGGGCATCACCACAAAGTGGTAGTGCCCACCAGGGGGTGAAAATGCTGTTTTGGCCATTGTATCATCAGCTAACTTGATTTGCTAGTAGCCAGCTGTTAGGTCAAATGTACTCAGATATTTGGCTGAGGCCAAAGTATCAATGAGTTCATCTGCCCTGGGAATTGGATAGGCATCAGTCCTGGTGACTGTATTGAGGCCTCTGTAGTCAACACAAACCTCATTTCTTTCTTACCACCCTGGGTATGAGGTTTAGGCACAAGGACTACTGGACTAGCCCAAGGGCTATCTGAAGGCTCAATCACACCTAGTTCCAACATTTTCTGGACTTCAGTCCTGATACAGTCCCTGACATGGTCAGGTTGCCTGTAGATTTTATTCTTGACAGGCAGACTGTCTCCAGTGTCCACCCCATGGGTGCACCAGGAAGTCTGACTAGGGGTCAGGCTAAACATATGTCTGAACTGCTGCAGAACGTGTCTGAACTCAGTTTGCTGATGGTTAGTGAGGCTGTTTGCCAAAGCAACACCATCTACTGACCCATCATCAGGGTTCTGTGAGAGCAGGTCAGAGAGAGGGTCACTCTCCTCCTCCTGTTCCTCATCAGTTGCCATGAGCAAGCCCATGTCAGCCCTGTCCACATATGGCTTTAATCTGTTGACATGGAGCACTCTAAGTGGGCTCCTGGGAGTTCCGGGATCCACCAAGTAGGGGACTTCTCCCTTTTTCACAACAATTGTATGGGGGCCACTAAACTTGTCTTGGAGAGCTGCTGAGGCCACAGGCTCCAACACCCACACTTTCTGTCCAGCCTTTTGGTCATGCCAAGCTTTTTGTAGTTCTTGGGTAGCCTCCAGGTTTTTGGTTGCCTTCTTGATGTATTCAGCCATCCGGGAGCGGAGACCAAGTACATAGTCCATCACATCCTGTTTGGGAGGTTTGAGAGGTAACTCCCAGCCCTCCTTCACCAAACACATTGGACCTCTTCCAGGGTGCCCAAACAGAATTCAAAAGGGCTGTAGCCAACCCCCTTCGGTGGGACCTCTCTGTATGCAAACAGAAGGCAGGGAAGTAAAAGGTCCCATTTTCGCCTAAGCTTTTCTGGGAGGCCTTTAATCATTCCCTTTAGGGTTTTGTTGAACCTTTCAACTAACCCATTGCATTGTGGGTGATAGGGAGTAGTGAACTTGTAGTTTACACCACACTCCTTCCACAGTGCTTTTAGATACCCTGCCATGAAGTTGGTACCTCTGTCAGATATAACCTCCTTAGGGAAACCCACTCTGGAGAAAACTCCAATGAGGGCTCTTGCCACCACAGGGACTGTGGTGGTCCTGACGGGAATTGTTTCTGGGTACCTGGTGGCATGGTCCACTACTACCAGGATAAACCTGGGCCCAGATGCTGTTGGAGGGTCAAGGGGACCAACAATGTCAATCCCTACCCTTTCAAAGGGTACCCCCACCACAGGTAGTGGTATCAGGGGGGCCTTTGTTGTGCCACCTGACTTGCCACTGGCTTGGCAAGTAACACAGGAGCGACAAAACTCCTTTGTGTCCTCTGACATGTGTGGCCAATGAAAATGTGGAACAAGCCTATCCCAGGTCTTGTTTTGGCCCAAGTGTCCTGCCAATGGGATATCATGTGCTAGGGTCAAGAGGAACCCCCTAAACTTCTGAGGTATTAGCAGCCTCCTGGTGGCTCCAGGGGTAGGATCTCTAGCCTCAGAATATAGGAGTCCCTCATCCCAATAAACGTTATGGGACCCACTAGCACTCCCAGCAGCCTCAGCAGCAGCCTGCTGTCTGAGGGGTTCAAGAGAGGGGCAGCAATGTTGCTCCTTACTCAGATCTTCTCTGGAAGGTCCCCCTGCCCCCAAGAAGTCAACTTGACCAGGCTCAAGTTCCTCTGGGGCAGTTCCTTCTTCAGGATCTGCTTCTCCTCCCTCAGGAGGGGAATCTGAGATCTGAGACAGAGGGGACGGCACTGCCTTAACCCTACTGCTCCTCCTCTTGGGTAGCATCTGGTCCATAGTTTCAGGATCCAGAGCTGGTTCAGCTTTATGCATTTTGGCCTGTGACCTGGTCACAGCAAATACCTCTGCAGGTATGCCCAACATCTCAGCATGAGTCCATAACTCCACTTCAGACCAGGCTGAAGTCTCTAGATCATTGCCCAATAGACATTCGACAGGGAGGTCTGCACTGACTACTACCTTCTTGAGGCCAGTTACCCCTCCCCAAGAGAAATTCACAACTGCCAGACTATGGTTGGGCCTGACATTGCTTGCATTGGTAACCTGGTACATTTCACCCAGGATGATCTGCTCAGGGTCCACCAGATCCACTGCCACCATGGTGACACTAGCACCTGTGTCCCTGAATGGCAAAGCCTGTTTGACATTTATTACAGGCTGCTGTTTGTATTTGCCCAGATTACTGGGGCTCACTAGGAAGGACATATCAATGTCTCCCTCACATACCAGCAATGCCTGAGTGGGTACTCTGGCTAAGCCAGAGTCCACTTCAGAACCCAGGGTTAACCCTACTACACCCTTATTCTGATTACTACCTCCACCAGTAGCTGTACTAGGGGGAACAGTTGCCTTAGGGGCAGGAGTGGTGGTGGTTTGGTCTTTGGACTTGTTACAGTCAGAAGTCCAGTGCCCTTTCTGTTTACAGAATTTGCACCAGGGCTTCTTTTGGCCTTTTCCCTTGGTAGACTGTGAATCCCCACCAGATGCAGATTTTTGGGGCCCTTGTGAAGACTTCTGGTCTTTTGACTTATCCCCACCTTTCTCAGAGCCTTTAGGATCCTGCTTCTTAGTGTCACCCCCTTGGTTCTGGGTTTTCTGCCTCACCCAGGTTCTGACCCATTTGTCTGCCTTCTTTCCCAATTCTTGGGGAGAGGTCAGATCAGAGTCCACCAGGTACTGATGAAACAACTGGTTTTGGCAATTATTAAGGATCTGTTCTCTCATCATAAGATTATACAATCCCTTAAAATCAGTAACTCTACTACCAACCAGCCAACCCTCCAGAGCCTTGGTTGCACAATCTACAAAGTCTGTCCAGTCCTGATTCTGTGCTTTTTGGGTGTCTCTGAACTTCAACCTGTACAGTTCAGTGGTTAAGCCAAACCCATCTATTAATGCACTTTTCAGGACATCATAATCTTCAGCATTATCTTCTCTAACAGTGAGGAGCTTGTCTCTACCTTTATATGAAAAGGAGAGCCACAAGATTGCTGCCCACTGTTTCTGGGGGACCTGTTGAACTTTACAGGCCCTCTCCATAGCAGTTATCCATTTGTGGATATCATCCCCACTCTGGTAGGGAGGAACAACCTTGGACAGGTTCCTATGGTCTGGAATGGAATCTCTGCCTCTAGGGACACTGTTGCTGCCACCAGGGGGTTCTAACCCCTCTCTTCTAGAAGCTCTCTGGAGCTCAAAGGCTTCTTTGTCTAATGCCAACTGCTTGGCCTTGAGGGCTACTCTGGCTTCCTCAAACTGCAGCAGTGTGTACATTCTGTCAGAGGAGGTCTCTCTTCTATTAAAGTATGAGTTCCTCTGCTGGACAGATTCTCTGCCAGAGTGATATGAGTGGTCAGATTCCCTTGAAGGGGACCTAGGCCTCTCTTCCACTCTGTCAGCTCTCTTAGGGAGGATTCCTCTGTGATTGTCCTTTTCAGATCCTTGTGAATCTGGCCCTTCAGAGTCCAGGTCATCTTGATTTTCATAATCTGACCCAGAGACTATGGCTGACCCACCCCCTGATACAGATCCACTAGCTCGTAGAGCTAGCCTAAGATCATCTGCTGTCAGCAGATCTATCAGGTGTAGTGTGGAGGGACTCTGTCCTAGCTTCAGGTGTCTTGCAACACACATGCCTTTCAGGTCAAAGAAAGTCATGTCCTTGTATTGAGTCTCGGTGGACCCACTGGCTCCATCCCCTTAGGACATTCTAGTGTTGTGCAGTGTTGTACTACCTACACTAGTTTGTGAAGGGATAGCACACCCTTGCTACAGCTCAAGCTAGGATCAGAAGGTCACAAACAGCTCTAAGTTCAGTAGAACTTATTGATACTAAGCTTGACTTTATATGTACCTTGAGTACCTTTATTGGTTTTCAGTTAGTAATTCGAATAGGGATTTTCTGGTAAAACAATGGCAAGCTGGAATCCCACACGCTGCCCACCAATGTGAGAAGTTGGCCTGGCATATGCTGGTCACTAGTTATAGTGGCCACCTTGCACCAGTCCAATTCGACTCTTATGGTAGATAGGTTTAAGACAACCTTTTAAAGAAAGCTATCCTAGTGGTAGCTGTGGAGAGCAGCCTTCAGGCTAAGTCTCAGAGGTATGTAAAGCAGCTTGTTTTATTTATTTGATTTATTTATTTATAATTTTATATAGCGCTGAATCACCCCTTAAGGTATCTCTGCGCTTGCAACAACAGTCTATCTTGAACTAGAAGAGGTATGTTTTCATCAACTTTCTAAAACAGAAGAGGGACATTTTCATACGAAGATAATGTGGGAGGCTGTTCCAAAACAAAGGGGCCAGGTACGAAAAGGCCCTGCCGCCAGAACGGGCTTTATATATTCTGGGAACAGCGAGAAGAGTTTTTGATCCTGATCTGAGTGAGGATATAGGATTGTAGGCCTTTAGTTTCATTGTTAGGTAGCAGGGACTCAGCTCATTTAGAGCCTTGAAAATCATGCAACCTATTTTGAATTGCACTCTTTTTCTTATTGGCAACCAATGTAATTCATGCAGTAAAGGCAGAGAAGGGGTTCTGGCCGGAGAATTCGTAACCAGGCGAGCAGCAGTATTTTGAATGACCTGCAGTTTGTCCAAAGAGGCAGCATGAGCGGAGAGAAGCAAGGCATTGCAGTAATCAATCTTGCTCATGAGCAAGGCCTGAATTAGAGTCTTCCTGGTGGATACTGGAAGCAATGGAAAAACTCTTCTAAGTAAACTTAGAATGTGATAGCATGACCCAGCAATGGTGTTAACATGGGTCTGCAAAGTGAGTTTGTTATCAAGCTTAATGCCCAGATTTTTAGCTACCTCTTTGGGAGCGGGAGCTTTACCCAACTCCTCCGGCCACCAGCTAGGTGACCAACAGATGTCAGCCCCTCCGAACAGCAGAATCTCAGATTTTTCAGAGTTTAACTGGAGATAGTTGGTTTTCATCCAGGAGGCAATAGCCATCATACCCCGAGAAAAGATGGATTGTATATCTGGACTCCTTTTGTCGAAGGTGAGGAGGAGTTGAGTGTCATCTGCGTAAGAGATGGGGTTAAACCCCAAGTCCCTCATCAGTATTGCCAGGGGCGTCACATAGATGTTAAATAAAGTAGGGCTCAAACAAGAGCCCTGCGGGACGCCTCTGGTAATCTGTGAACGAGCAGATGTAAACGGACCCATTGACACTGCCTGAGTATGGTTGGACAAAAAATCTGACAACCAACTCAGTGCGGATCCGCGGATGCCACACTCCAATAGTCTATGCAAGAGAACCTGGTGGGAGATGGTATCGAATGCTGCTGAAAGGTCAAGCAGCACCAAAAGTGCCGCTTGACCTTGATCCAGAGCCATTCTGATGTTATCCGTCACCTCCACCAAGGCCGTCTCAGTGCTATGCTTAGCTCGAAAGCCTGACTGCGAGATGTCTAGAGCACCAGAAGCCTCAAGAAAAGCAGATAAGTGCTTATTGATGTGTTTCTCAGTGATCTTACTCTGAAGCGGAAGCAACGAGATTGGGCGATAGTTTGACACTTCCTCGGGAGAGATGTTGGCATTTTTGCGGATGGGCAAAATTTGTGCGTGTTTCCACGTCTGAGGAAGACAGGCAGATCTTAAAGAAGTGTTGATTATGGAGCAAAAAGGAGGCGCCAACTGAGCCGCAAATCTGGAGGAGATTTTAGCAGGAATAGTATCCAGGGGAGATCCAGATCTAGTGGATTCCAAAAGGGTTTGTACTTCTGAGATGGTAATAGCAGGAAATGTAGTCAGACAAGGTCCTTCCCTATTGGGGAGAGAAGTAATCTCCGCAGGAATAGGAGTGAGAATATTAAAAAGGATGATATTTTGATAGATTCTCTCAATTTTTTGTACAAAAAAAAGAGGAAATATCATCACATAATGTCTGAGAAAAACTAACCGTAGTCTGACAGGATTTTGGGTTAGTAAAATCCTCCACTATTTGAAAAAGCATCCTAGCATTATTACCTGCCTGTTCTAAAGTTTCAGCAAAATGAGTTTTACGAGCTAATTTAACATTTTTATGATAGATTGCCATGGCAGCTTTGTAAGAAATTTTAGCTTGCTCATTATGTGAGCGACGCCAAGTCCGTTCCAGTTTTTTACAGGCACTTTTCTCTACCCGTAAACTAGGCGTGTACCAGCCAGTGGCAGACCTTTTAGGTGAAAATCTAAGAGGCTTAAGAGGAATTATTCTATCAAGAAAATTAACAACTGTCGAATCAAATAATTTCAGCTGCTGATCCAGATCCCCCTGCGTACTGTTCCAGTCCCACTCAGCAAACAGTGAGGAAAGATGGTTGACCGTTAGTTTGTGCCAAGGTCTGTATTGGCGGGTACCAGAGTTGTTGATAGTCGCCGGAGGATGTTCAGTTGTACCCATCAGTTGGAAATTAATCATAAAATGGTCAGACCAGGTAAGTGGCAGAGTTTCACCACATTTAATGTCTGAGGAATTGGTAAGAATGAGATCCAGAGTGTGACCAGCAATGTGAGTGGGAGCAGTATTAATGATCTTTAGGCCCCCAACAGCTAGATCTTGTAAGCACAGTCTGGCATCTTGATTGGAGACATCTTCACTGTGGATGTTAAAATCCCCAATCAAGAGAAATTTACGCGTGGTGATTAGATAGGGAGATATAAAATCAAGCAGTTGGCTAGTGAAGTTTGATATTGATCCAGGCGGTCTATAAACCAGAGCACCTTTCCAAATACAGCCTGCAGATAGATCCAGTCTAAAAACAATACATTCAAATATTTCTGTCCCCATCTGATCAAGGATAGTGATGGTTAGTTCCTCTTTATAAATTAAGGCTATACCCCCCACCCATTTTGCTTATTCTATCCCGCCTAAGAATCCGATAGCCCTCGGGTATAGCGAGAGCAATAGCCGGAGTAGAGGAGGGTTTTAGCCAGGTTTCAGTAATGAAACCCATATCTGGCTTCTGATCAGTTAGCACGTCCCATATCTCTGCAGAATGTTTGACCAAAGATCTTACATTGGCTAAAATACAATTCCATACCTGGTGCTGCACAATGGGAGGTGAATAACTGTGATGGAGCAACTGAGGAGAGTCAGGTGGGCTCAGGCAATCAGATGATAGAATAGCAGGTAGAGTGGGGCTACAGCAATGCATGCTTTGATACCTGCACTTCGAACATGAGAAGGGACCTTCAAAAGGACCATTGTGCAGCGTATAACAGCACATCTTGTTTAATGATAGCAACTGCTCACGTGAATATGTCTGAGCTAGATTGTTCGCAGGTCCCAATTCTAACTGCAAACTATCAGGGTGTATGGCGGCTGGCGGCGACCTGGCGCGGACGGGCGCAGACGGGCTTGCCTCTGGCGCGCCTCCGGCGCGCCAACGGCGCGCGCGCACTGCGCGCTAGCATGTGACCGCTATAAAGCCTCCGTGAAGTGAACACTAGAGCGCTCACCAAGATGGCGCTCAAAAATGTCCCAGTTCTTGAAAGAAACCCCGAAAGATCTCGCTAAACAGCGAGAATGATACCAATTTTTAAGTGCGGGTATGAAGAGAAGCAAAGAGGTAAAAAATACAGTTTTAAAAACGAGTAAATTATTTTATTTGTTTTACCTTATAATCTCTTGAATTACCAAATGAAAGGACACCACACAGGTATATATATCAAATATATATGTATTTATTTCTAGACACACTCTACTAATCTCTTTATGAGATTAGAAGTCAGGAACACATTCAAATATCAACGTTTCACAATAAGTTAAGCACAAATATGGCTGGGGCCCTAGGGGCGTACCAGACCATATACTAAAAAAGAGGTTTAGGAAAGCCGACTTGCAAGGGGACAAGGCCTAGGACCTGTAGAATCGCTGGGGCTTCACTAATCCACCCAAGGCAGGTAAGTAAAAGACCCACGGGAGATGCGTGCAGTGTGAGAACACAGCCGCGGGTTCCCTATTGATTTCAATGGAGCAAGTCGTGGTTGGACTTTTAAAGTTTTAGGGTACTTCGAGGAAGTGTACAAGCCAGCCACTTAAAAGGTAAGTAATTCGAGGGCCAACACACACTAGGGCACCGGAGGGAAGCCGGGTGCATAGGTGTCTTTTGGTGTCGGGTCGCGTCGCTGTTTTCTATGGAAGCCAAAGAAGTTTTGCTGCTTGCGAAGGCTAAAGAAGTGTCCGGTGGTATCCAAGGCTGGATTCAAGATGAAGAAGACCTGAAAGCAGAATGGACAGTGTTCACAGTCACTTGCCAGTGACCCGGGGCCAGGAAGATGGATGCCACGGATGTTGGGTGATTTCAGGTGATCAAGGGTGGTTTGACTCTTTGCTCACGAGGTCCAAGAGGCATCCACGATGACCAGCAGCTGGATTCGGAGTGTCCCATGATATCTGCAGCTCACTGAGGTGTCGGCAACCAGATTGGAGCCAACAAGCCATGGCAACAGCAAGTCTTGTGGAAAGTGAATAGAGTCAGCGGTGCAGACCAGCAAGGTCTGAGGGACTCACCCAGTGAGGGTGAGTGAGGGCAGGCCTGGAGCAACCAGGGGAGCCCTTTGGTTTGAGAAGAAAGTCTTCAGGGGACCCACAAGCAAACGGGCAAGGGATCGCAAAGATGCCTCATTAGGAAATGCTTCACAGGAGTCCACGGTCACTCGGGATGGGGTAGGCCCCTGATTTTCGGTGCACAACCTGCTGGAGGCTTGGGCCACAGATGGTCCAAAGCACAAGTTCATAGAATGTCGTGAAGGGGTTACACTCGACAATAGGGCACAGTACCCGGGTATTGCTGTTCCTCGTCACTCGTGGGGTCCACTCTCCTCAGCTCTGCTGGGGACTCACAATGGCCGTCGAGAAGTCAGGAAATCCACTTTGGGAGCGGGAAAGTTTGCGACCATTGATTCAAAGTTTTGGTGCCTGCCAAGCAGGGGAGTCACTCCTTGACTCCAAGGGAGATTCTTCCGTCTTCCAAAGGTAGTGGAATGTCAAAGGACCAGGATTCTTCTTGTAAAGCGTCGTCCAGGGAAATCTAGTTTGCAATGGCAAGGGTTCCCTATCTTATACTAAAAGAAAGGGAGGGACTAGCTTTATGACCACTCCTCTGGGAGGGTCAGGGTAGGGGGTGGTTACACCCACTTCCCTTTGTCCAGTTTTGCGCCAGAGCAGGGACAGGTAGCCCCTGAACCGGTTTAAGCTGGCATATGCACAGAGGAGCCTACTGCTCCCCCAGTGCAGGACTTCAAAGCACTCTAGGAGTGCACCCACCCAGCCCCAATACACTAAGTCCTGTCTGGAAGGTGGTGACACCTCCCTGTGACAGGATGCCTATTGTTGGGCCTCCTCCACTGCGAGTTTCAGTCAGCACCAGGAGGGAGCCCAGTGTCTGTGCTGGTGGCATCCATTTTGTGATGCCAGGGCTCTTTCAGATTAATACCGTGTTTCCACAGTGGGTACATGTCGTCCCCTTTAGAAGGGTGGGATCATACTCCCACACCAGTTACTGGTGTGGGGGTATGATTCCAAGTTGTTTGACACCAAACACGACATGTTTTGATGCCGTCATTCCAAAGTTAGCATTTACTGGGAGGTTATAATGCACTTAAGAGTATATGGTTTAACAGCATCCACAAACAGCCACATAGAATAGACTCTGCCTACTGCAGAGGGGTCCTGCTCATGCAGAGGCACCCTTCACATTGTAAACCAAGCACCCTGCCCTCAGGATTGATAGGGCCTGCCTTAGGGGTGACTGATAGGTTTATATGTGTGTGTATGGTGAGATATAGGAACCTATAACTCAGTGAGGATCGCTAACACTAAATCTGACACCACAGGCCTGCTACTGCAGCCTGGGTGAGGTAGTCTGATTCCCAGGGGTGGCATAATACATGCTTCAGCCCCTGGTAGGCCTGTGAAGTACCTATGCCCTTGGTACCTAAGGTATCATATACTAGGGGCTCATAAGGTACCACAGTATCCAATCACTAGTGCATCTAGTATGCACTCCAAGTTGTTTAGAGAAAATAGAGAGACTGGGTCCCTGCTAATCAGGGCCTCAGCCAGACTATAGCCAGAAACCAGTTTTAACATCAGAAAAAAAGTGGGGACAACATAAGTGGAGATCCTACTCTCCTACACCAGACCCTTAAGCCATTGGGACTTTCCCTAGCTAGGAATATTGATTTCTACAAGAACTCATCTATTATGCATGAACTACTATTCCTTAGGGGTTCATTCATGATGTCTTCCTCTGCCCGACACCTTCGAGGTATAAATATACCTTCTCTTACCATGGCAAAGCATGGCTCGGCTACACAGCTCGATACGGCTCACCACGGCAAGTTCAGAACAATTTGAGTCCCCGCCTGACGCACTGACCAGACGCTGTCATCCCTGCTCGCAGAGAATCAAGCTTCCAGTGTTCTGACGTCCTTCGGGGGGTGTTAGAATGAGAGAGGTGGGAATCTCCTTCCGGGTCTCAAACTCTAAGGTATGGAGCTGACTAGAACCTAGAGGGACTCTTCGCATACAAACTTGGCATATGCAATACTATAGCATACAGCACCTACTTCTTACCTTGCGCTACACTTAGGTTAGGTACACTGGGGTAGAACGATTTAGAAGTATCAAACGAGTATCCACTTTTTAGCCTATGTTATTTATGTATATGTGTATGAATATATGTCATAGCTAGAAGACAATGCTATTACAGTATTATTTCTTCTTACTGCTTACACTGTGCATATTTTATCTCGCATACTGTCTTGCGATTGTAACAGCTCACATCTCTTACACGAGAAACAAGACTGTTCAATACATTTTTTTATTGAAACGCCCATCTATCTATTTCTGTGTAACTCTGAAGAAACTAAGCATGCACAATTGACTGAGTGATACTGTTATCTGTTGTTTCCATGATTCTGAGACATGTTCCGATTCTAAGGGAAACAAAGTTGTCATGTTTATGCAGTTGCCAGAAACTACTCCTTTCTTGTTTATTCAAGGAGTTTCTAGTGTCCTCTGAGTTACCTGGCAAACAAAGTAATTAAGTTTAATGTGCTCGATAGAGGCATACTGACCTCAGTCCTATGCCACAACTATAGTGTATATTATTCCAATGCGCAGAGCCTATAAGGGAAATAGGAACTACACTACAGACCCTGTTTAGGTTTAATTTTGATTGGTCTTTCTTCTTCTTTCACCTGAACGTCTTTGACTTTTCCTTTCTGATCCTGCTCAGGTCTTTCTGTTTCTTGATTGTCTTCTGCCTGAACGTGTTCTCTAAATCCTAACTGTCCCTCCTCAGACTCTGGACCTGTGACTTCGATTTCTTCTGTCTGAGTAAATGGCGCTTTCCTTATCGGGTCCTGCTCAGGTTCCCTAACAATCGTGTTTCTATTTCCTGAGCGCGTTCTTCTGTACCTATCTGGTCCTCACTCTTTTCCTGACTAGCTTGTCTAGTTTTGCTTCTTGTTCTTACAATTACTTCTGGTATATCTACTATTGGTATCCAATCATCTTGAATGGTGCTCGGTTGTTCTTGGTCAGCTACTTCAGGATCTATTATTTGGGATCCTTCAGCTGTGCAACCTTCAGCCCCCTCAACTGCTTGAGTCAGTTGAGGTTCCTCCTCGTCCGGTGCTGGTACTCTTTTAGTATGGCTTGCATGAATCCAATTAGGCAAACCTGCACATTTTACTGCTGTTGTTGTAACCAATATAACCTGATGTGGTTTGTCCCACCTTGGTGCTACGCACGATTCTTGAGTGTGATTCTTCACTACAACCCAGTCACCGGGATTCAGATCATGCGCTTGGTTCGGCTGCTTGGGAACTGCGTCTTCTCCAACCTGGTGAGATATAGAACGTACTTGGTCAGCCAACTCTTTGCAATACTCCAGTACTAAATCATCAGTTATATTCAACAGCTTATGTCCTGGTATACATGCCTGACTCATTGCTCTTCCCATGATTATTTCATGGGGACTCAATCCGGTATTCTTGTCTGGAATACTTCTAAGTCCCATCAGAACAAGAGGTAAAGCATCAGGCCAGTTCAGTGGAGTGGACGCACACACCTTCCCCAGCCTTGACTTAATCGTGCCATTCAATTGTTCTACCACTCCAGATGCCTCTGGGCGATATGCGCAGTGCAGCTTTTGCTCAATTTTAAATGCTTCACAAATTAATCTAATTATTTCATTATTAAAGTGAGACCCTCAGTCTGATTCAATAGTTACTGGAAAACCGAAGCGTGGTATAAGTTCTCTCAATAGGAGTTTGGCCACTTTCAAGCTGTTATTTCTTCTGGTGGGGTATGCCGCGACCCACTTTGAAAATAAACAAACGATGACAAGTACATATTTCAATCCTCGACATACAGGCAACTACATGAAGTCAATTTGAAGGCTTATTAAGGGAACTTCAGCCTTTCCAATTTTCCCCGTACAGACTATTGTTTTCTTGCCTGGATTCATTTGTTGGCATGTCAAACACCTTTGGCAAAGGCTCTCTGCAATATTTCTAAACCTCGGATTAAACCAATCTCATCTGAAAAGTCTGATCATTGCATCTCTGCCTATGTGGGTGTCTCCATAATACATTCTAGCCATTGGTGCAAGCATACAGTCTGGCAATACAGGTCTGTCATCTAAGTAAACCCATACACCATCTTCTGCCCTTCTCGTACAACCAGTTTTCACCCATTCTTCTTTCTCTTTTGTCTCTGCTTCATCTTGTAGTTCTCCTACTTCTCTCCATGTTTGCAAACCTGACAATAGCATAAGTTGGTAGCTGATTCCACAATTTTCAACTCTTCTGTTCACTGCCATTCGGAGTTTTGCGCAGTGTTGGGCAACATGGTCAGCATAACAATTACCTGCAGTCACACGGTCATTTCCTGACTGGTGTGCGGCACATGTGTTTTTTTTTTCTTTTTCACTTAATAGTACTCCACTATTATTCTTATTATGGTATTTATTATAAGAAAAGTGCGAGGAATAAGAGACAGGTGTTTTTAAGATCCCTGTGTGAAGCTATCACTAGTGACAGTGGGATGGAAAAACCTTGTTTTTATTTATTTTCCCTCACACACCCTAGTGGTGTCATGCTTCATCATCGGGACACCGCGACCCCTATAAGTCACGGTGGGCTCAACCAATGTTCCAGGGAGCACTTAATCATATAACAGGCCAGGGGATAAAGATTAAAAATTCACTGTTGGACCCCAGTTTCCCTTTATTCTTGGGTACAACAGGAATATTAAAATATTAGGACAATAGGGTCATATGGAAAATGATGGTCCTAAGACCCTGATGAAGCATGATACCACTAGGGTGTGTGAGGGAAAATAAATAAAAACAAGGTTTTTTCCATCCCACTGTCACTAGTGATAGCTTCACACAGGGACCTTAAAAACACCTGTCTCTTATTCCTCACACTTTTCTTATTCTTATTATGGTATTTATTATAATAGTGGAGTACTATTAAGTGAAAAAGATTTAGAATCAGGAGGGTGTACTTCCTCTTTTTCCTCTTGGCCCTTCAATTATACAAGACCATTCGGTTCTGTATAGTTAGTGTATCATATGCAGCACATGTGACCACTGCCACTTCTTTTGGTAATTGTATTGCTTCAAGCAATGCTTTCCAAATTGTCCATTTTTAATGGGAGACCCTGAAGAAGTCAGGAAGTCTCGCTGCATCCAAAGCTGGCCAAAGTCATGCACAACCCCGTAACCATACTGACTGTCAGTGTAAATGGTTATTCTCCAATTTTCCCCTTTTTGCAAGCTTTAATTAAAGCAATCAATTCAGCTACTTGTGCAGACCTGATTCCTGGTAAATAGGATGCTTCGACTATTTCAGCCAATGTACACACCGCATAAGCAGCACTCAAACCTCCCTCCTCATGGCGCATGCATGAGCCATCCACTAAAAACCCATGCTCAGCATCTTTTAATGGCTCATCCTGTATGTCTGGACTAGGTTTAGTACTGAGTTCTGTTACATCAAGGCATTCGTGTTCAGCTTCATCTTTCACTTCTTCATTGTGTGGCTCTGGTAACCAAGTAGCTGGGTTGAAAACAGTACATCTGATTATGGTCACATTTTCTGCCCCTAATATGATCCTCTCATATTTCATTAATCTGCTTGGAGTAAGATATTGAGTTTGAATTCTTGTTAAAAGAATAACAACTGCAGGTGGAACATATACCTTTACAGGGTGTCCCATCACAATTGACTAGCTTTGTTCTAGACTCACAAACGTGGCAGCCACAGTTTTTAACTTCAATAATGGGGGTGGGATGCACACCATTTCTTTACTTATTTTCAAATTTTATCCTCCGTTCTCCTGATATTGCGTGCAGACTGGTAAGGTGCCAGCCCATATGACACCGATCAAGAACAACTACATGGGAAGGGGCGTGCCTTGAGCCCCAAACCAAACGCACAGCTGGATTGCGCCACTTTGGCAAACATTACTCATTTGTTTTCAACTGCTGATGTAGATAAAGAGGTCCGGATGGACACATTTTGGACATTAGAAACGGCAAAAATTCCACGTGTGGAGGAAAATATAAAATCTAGTTAAAATGTTAAAAAGAAGATGGAATACAAGGAATTATAATAAATACCATAATAAGAATAAGAAAAGTGCGAGGAATAAGAGACAGGTGTTTTTAAGGTCCCTGTGTGAAGCTATCACTAGTGACAGTGGGATGGAAAAACCTTGTTTTTATTTATTTTCCCTCACACACCCTAGTGGTGTCATGCTTCATCATCGGGACACCGCGACCCCTATAAGTCACGGTGGGCTCAACCAATGTTCCAGGGAGCACTTAATCATATAACAGGCCAGGGGATAAAGATTAAAAATTCACTGTTGGACCCCAGTTTCCCTTTATTCTTGGGTACAACAGGAATATTAAAATATTAGGACAATAGGGTCATATGGAAAATGATGGTCCTAAGACCCTGATGAAGCATGATACCACTAGGGTGTGTGAGGGAAAATAAATAAAAACAAGGTTTTTTCCATCCCACTGTCACTAGTGATAGCGTCACACAGGGACCTTAAAAACACCTGTCTCTTATTCCTCGCACTTTTCTTATTCTTATTATGGTATTTATTATAATAGTGGAGTACTATTAAGTGAAAAAGATTTAGAATCAGGAGGGTGTACTTCCTCTTTTTCCTCTTGGCCCTTCAATTATACAAGACCATTCGGTTCTGTATAGTTAGTGTATCATATGCAGCACATGTGACCACTGCCACTTCTTTTGGTAATTGTATTGCTTCAAGCAATGCTTTCCAAATTGTCCATTTTTAATGGGAGACCCTGAAGAAGTCAGGAAGTCTCGCTGCATCCAAAGCTGGCCAAAGTCATGCACAACCCCGTAACCATACTGACTGTCAGTGTAAATGGTTATTCTCCAATTTTCCCCTTTTTGCAAGCTTTAATTAAAGCAATCAATTCAGCTACTTGTGCAGACCTGATTCCTGGTAAATAGGATGCTTCGACTATTTCAGCCAATGTACACACCGCATAAGCAGCACTCAAACCTCCCTCCTCATGGCGCATGCATGAGCCATCCACTAAAAACCCATGCTCAGCATCTTTTAATGGCTCATCCTGTATGTCTGGACGAGGTTTAGTACTGAGTTCTGTTACATCAAGGCATTCGTGTTCAGCTTCATCTTTCACTTCTTCATTGTGTGGCTCTGGTAACCAAGTAGCTGGGTTGAAAACAGTACATCTGATTATGGTCACATTTTCTGCCCCTAATATGATCCTCTCATATTTCATTAATCTGCTTGGAGTAAGATATTGAGTTTGAATTCTTGTTAAAAGAATAACAACTGCATGTGGAACATATACCTTTACAGGGTGTCCCATCACAATTGACTAGCTTTGTTCTAGACTCACAAACGTGGCAGCCACAGTTTTTAACTTCAATAATGGGGGTGGGATGCACACCATTTCTTTACTTATTTTCAAATTTTATCCTCCGTTCTCCTGATATTGCGTGCAAACTGGTAAGGTGCCAGCCCATATGACACCGATCAAGAACAACTACATGGGAAGGGGCGTGCCTTGAGCCCCAAACCAAACGCACAGCTGGATTGCGCCACTTTGGCAAACATTACTCATTTGTTTTCAACTGCTGATGTAGATAAAGAGGTCCGGATGGACACATTTTGGACATTAGAAACGGCAAAAATTCCACGTGTGGAGGAAAATATAAAATCTAGTTAAAATGTTAAAAAGAAGATGGAATACAAGGAATACATTGGTGAAAACAAATGAACCACAGTTTTTAGGCATCACAGCATAGCGGATGCTACAGGATCTAAGGTAGCAGAAAAATATGCCACAGGATGACGCATTAGGCCATGTCTCTGAGTTAGGACTGAGAGGGCACAGTTATCTCTCTCACAGAACAATAATGCGAATTCTTTCGAATAATCTGGCATACCTAGAGCAGGTGCTTCGCACAAACAATTTCGTAAGTCCAAAAAGGATTTCATGCTCTGATCATCCCACTCTACCAGGTCTTTTGCTAGTTTCTTTGTCATTTGTATCAAGGGATTTGCCAGTAGGAAAAACCCCACAATCCATTGCCTGCAATGTCCTACTACACCAAGGAACATTCTTATTTCCTTTTGGGTTTGCGGTAGCTTCATTTGTTTTATTATTTTTATTCTCTCTGTGGTCACTCTCCTTTCTCCTTGTTCTATCTGGTGTCCCAGATATTTTACTTCTTTTCTGCAAAACTGTAGTTTCTCAGGGGGCACTTTATGTCCACCTTTGGCTAAATGGTTTAACAAGGCAATGGAATCAGTTACACAGTAACTCTTTGTTTTGGAGTCGACCAGAAGGTCACCAATATATTGCACTAGGACTGACTCCCTGGGCATCACTAAGGTCTCAAGAGATGTTTTCAAAATTTGGTTAAAGATCGAAGGACTTCCTGTGTACCCTTGAGGCACGCGATTCCAAACATAAACACGATCCTCAAATTTGAAAGAAAATAAAAACTGACTATCAGGATGCAATGGATGGAGAAAAAGGCATGGCATAAATCAATCATGGTAAACCACCTTGCATTCCATGGTATTTGGTACAAAATCATTGCAAGGTTGGGCACTACCGGGCAACAGGGCACAACAATTCTGTTTATTTTTCTTAAATCTTGAATGACCCTATACTTTCCGTTTGGTTTCTTAATGCCAATTATAGGTGAATTACAGGGACTACTCATGATTTCTTTTAGAATTCTTTGCTCCACCATTCGATTTATTTCTGCTGCAACACCAGCTTTAACTTCGGGACTCATCTTGTATTGTCGAGTATTTGGGTAGACTGCACCTTCCTTCACAGTCACTTTAACAGGGTCTACATATGTCATCAACCCTACTTCTTTTCCAGAAAAATCCCACACTTCAGGATCCACTGTCAATTTGACCTCTTCTGGTAGGTCATCTTGGGTTATCATGGAAAACAATTCATTTAGTTCTACTCTTTGTTTAGCTAGCATGATTTTATATATTCCATCTTCATCTGGGGTTGAATGGCAACACCGTCCAGTGTGCAAAAGATGGTGCAATTCATTTTGCACAAGTCCCTCCCTAATAAATTCACAGAACTGGAGTCACATACTACAAACGTGTGCATCTCCTTAAAGTTACCAATGCACACCTCCATTGATTTTGTAATAGGGGTCCCAATTTGTTTATTAGAAATGCCCACTACTTGGATCGCTTCTTCTGAGAGGGGTAGGTTTGGGATGTCTGCTGTTCTCACAGTGGAACGAGTAGCACCAGGGTCCAACAAAAAGGTAATGTAATTTCCTTCTACCTTTCCATCAATATATGGACCTGACTGATCTACTGGTAAAGGATGCGCCAAGTACGCACTCCTTATCCCCCCTCTCAGGCACCGTCATTGATCTTGATCTTCGAAATATGGATCCTGCAAAAGAAACTGTGATGTTAGGTAATTTTTCTTACCACTTCCTTCTTGAAATCCAGTGTCCGAACTGTACTTGGCTTGACTCACAAAATTTGACAGAGGGGTAGGTGGCAATTGACTGTAGGTTTACAACCTGTTGCGGTTTACTCATTATCACCTCATTCTGCATCTGTGGATTTAAATTTTGATTTGGGCCATTATTATTCTGTATATTTATACACTCGTTTTTCCAATGCTCCAATTTTCCGCACCCATGACAAGGGAACCTTTTCTTTGCCTCTTCTCTGCACAACCGCCCTTTTGGTTTACCCCAATCATTTTCACCATTACTTTGCCCCTTTCCTGTTTTTCCCGCCATATTAGTTAACTGAAGTTCCTGTTGTTCTGCCAGCTTTACTTGAGCCCACATCACTTTCTCCTCTAAATTCTTTCATCTACTGTCAATTTCATCTCCACAGTATTTTGCATATTTTAAAATCTCATCTATGGGCTTTGCTTGCCAACACAAACTATGCTGCTTAATCATTTCAGAAATTTCTTTTCTTAACCCTGACACAAATCGACACACAAAATGAGTCATGTCCTTATCCCCAATACTTTCAAATCCACTATACTGTTTGAACACCTGTAGGAGGCGCTCATAGTACGCATGAACAGACTCATCTTTTTCCTGGGTTGTTCTGTCTATCTTTATCCAATCCATCTCTTTTGAGGGAATTTTCCCTTTCAAAAAAGTAATTGCTTGGTTATATTTTTTCATAACCTCTTCTGACGGGGCTCCTCTTTTCTCATTTCTCGGGTACTCATCATTTGGCCAATCAACTGTAATTTAACATTCTGTCCACAAATCAGCATGCACCACTATGTCAAAAAGACCATCCAGATCCTTCAGCAAAACCTTTGACACCTTCACAAACCTTTCAACTTGTCTATACCATTCCACTGGCTTTTCTCTCAGTTTTGGTAAATCATTTGTAAATGATCAAATATCCTGTCTTGTCCATGGGACATGTACATAACCTCCTCTTGGGACTTCTCTCATTGGGTACAACCCTTCTGCCCTTTCTGTTTCTTTCATTAAATATTCTGATGTCACTCGACTGGTCTGTGCTTCTTCTTTTTTCTTTGTCCACCTTATTTTCCATCTGTCTAAATCTCCCCATTTCTGTAATATCGCCATCAATTCTTTTACCTGTAACTTTCTTCCTGACATGTTCATGTTTTCCAAATCTTTATCGGAAAATTCTGCTCTATAAGGTTTTTGCAGGACTTTGGATCGCCCTATCTCTATTCCCATTTCGGAGGCTAGATTCATTAATTTTTCATGAAAGGTTTTTGTGTTTCGGGTTATGCTTCTGCTAACGAACAGCAATTCTTCCTCGCTATAGGTATTTAACCGATCCAGCCCTATATTCCCAGCTATCATTTCTTCTAAATCAACTCTTAATTTAAAAATATCTAGTATTTTTGGTGGTGGATCGGGTTTCTCTGTGTCTCGTGTCCATCTTTCTAGTTCCTCTAGGGTTATTATGGGGGCACTCTTTGTTCCGGTGGATGTCTCAATTCATACCTCTTTTGAACAACCTGGCATGACTCTTCTGGGTGTGTCATTTATTTGCCCTCTTATCGGCAAGTCCATTAATGAAATCACTGACTTGCATTCACTGGCTTGGTCATAAATTATTATTTTCTCTTTTCTAGGCGTAATCATGGGTGTGGTCATGACAGCGGTTTTAGGACAATTTGTTTTATCCCCGTACAATGGGACAACAGTACCTATAGTCACTGGTATAGTTAGGGCTTCAGGATGCACGTTTAACTGGGTTATCTTCTGTATTAATTTGTCTCAATTCTTATTTATTGCTTCCTTCTCTTTTTCCTGAAGTACCCTTTCCATTGTTTTCTCATGTAATATTTGTGGTACCAAGGGTGTGTATAGGAGCGGTTTGGCCCTTCTTGATAAGGCGGAGGATTTTTCATTAAAATGTCTTCTAAATAATCATCGTCTGAATCTCCGCAACCTGTCGTCATTAAATGTTTTTTCTTTTCTGTGCACTTGCCTCCTGTCTGTTCGTCAGCCGTTAATACAGGCTATAATCCTTCAGTTAACATGGCTTGCCTCCACTGTTTCATATGCTTGTCTCGGGTTTCGTGTGGAAATTTTGGATAAAATCTGCTCAAATTTCTGTCACACCTTGGTCTATCTCATTCAAATGCCTCTGTCTCCCATTCTTCTAGTGCCTCATACTGAGTTAATCTAGGTCTTGGTCCTAATTCATTCATTCTATTGCGTAAATTATGTAAAATTCTTCCATTGAATGTTCCATATTCTGGAAAAGCCAACATTCTATCATCTTTTGTGTATTCTATCCAATTTTCTAACCATACACAAGTATGATAACCTCTCTCTACCATCATGTAGGATGCAGGAGTTTTCGGAGGAGGAATGAGAATTCCTTTTCTAGTTTTAATGGGTTTATCCTTTTTAAAATAATTATTAACTTTTTGCATAAATAACACTTTTCTTTTCTCACCATACATTTTGTGTGATCTTCCTTTTATGTACTGTTCATGGGCAAAACCTAAATACCTTCTGTCTGGGCGAGTCCCTATCAATGTCGGATCGAACATACAAAATCCGCTATCTATTATTATTCTTGTGATTCCTATGTTTACAACTAATCAAAAACTCTTCTCTAATACTAGTGGGTCTTCTATTTTTTCAACCAATCAGGGTTTGGTTTACACTGTGCGTTTAGCCAATACTAGCGGGGCTTTAAGTGACCTCAGTATCACTCCTTACCTTACCACTGACCCCTCCTTTACAATTCTCGCGTCAGTCACACGCCTGCTGTTCCCACCAATCACAGCGCGGTTCTTCGTGACGTCAGTGCAGGACCCACAACAGACTCCTCCTTTACAAGGTAATACGAAAACTTATTTTCTCACCAATTTACATGTATTTTGCATTAATTAAAGACATAGAAAAATTTGCTACTTTGTCAGATTCTCTAAATTTCAAAGAATAGTCAATTTCTTTTGCTGCGAGTAAAACCTCTCCGCTTACTCTTCACTCAAGCATCAGAGAATCTGCTACTCCTTCAGTATTACCCTTTCTAGGTGATATAAGACCAAAGTTTCAACAACGAACTCCTTTGCTACCAATTATTCTCACTTTCATACAGAAAATAATCCCTACATCAGTGCTTCTAGTCCTGCGTAACCTTCAGCACCTTTCTGAATCCTGACAAGTAACCTCACTGCTGTGTGGCTTCCATTCACCACCCGCTATTCAATATTCCCGGGAACTTCCAGACAACATGAACAACAAACGGAAATCAACAAAAACGGGTGTTAATGCATATATCAATAATTCAATCCACAATATTTTCTACCTAACTAACTAGAACCTAACCATGCCTCTGCTACCAAGAAAGACTGATGGAGCGGGTTACCAGCACGGGTTACTCACACATACCATATACTCACCTGGGCCCATAACATTCATACAAGTAAGCTAGTAAAAAAAACCCTGGCATCAATTTTGTGTTCACCTGTAATTTAATATTCACCTTTACCAAATCTTACCAACTCGATCTCCTTGTCAATAATTTTCCTCTGCTCAATGAATCAGGTTGCTGAGTTACTTTAAGGTAGAAATTACATTAACCTTTACCTTCGAATAACCACAGACTCAAGAAGTTTTAAAACCTTTATCTAAATCAATAATTTTTGTGAGTCAGAATCAATTACAGTAACCACCTTTTCATTTAGGAAGATTGAAAATCAAGTGCAAGCAAAGTCACAATAATAGATCAATGATGACGGTACCTGAGGATGGAGAGAACAGAGAGCAGTACATTGACATACTACACAGAATTATAATTACCTAGAATTGTGCGATGACCAATCCCTTGGCCAAAGAGTCGGTGAGGGTGTCCCAAGACAAGATGGGAGATGAAGATCAGGACAAGTTCAGAACCGGGAAGGTGACCTCTTCTAAGTGCAACGCCTGTGTCGCACCCCTCTCTGGCACTATTCTCCTCGGATAGTTTCTTCCGAAACTTCCCTTCAGAGACCCTGTTTGCGAGACCGAGATTTTAATCGAAAAACCATCATCTAGGAGTCTGGAAACAGCAAAGAGTCTGTGGCAATCCCCTGTGTCTGATGACAATGTCATCAGTTCTCCATCGAGCGTAGTAGCGGTCTGCTCAATGGCGGTCAGGTCTCCTTCTACTTTTAACTAAACTCACTTATTATACCAATTTACGTGTATGTTCCACCCCCCAATGTTTCAATCTCTGTGAAAACCCCTATTTTGATAGGGCAAGGCAAGGGGAGGAGGTCATCACACCATACCACATGCAATAATTCTATGAGGGTCCCTTGTTCTATGTTCCCGCCTCTTCATTTGTTTCCTCAAGGTTCATTCCCACCCGCATTTCACGTTATGATCAATACATTTTTGATACAATATATTATGTTCTTTCTTCATCCGGGTCAGTAGTTCGGTTTCTCAGGCGTTTAGTCCAGTGTGGCCTTGGCTGGGTTTTAATTGATGCCATCATAGGGTTTCAGCAGGTTCCTGTGCGCCTCCGTGAACATCAGGTGGGTAGGGATTTCAGTCACCCTCCGAGGCCAAAATATAGACTAAAAATAAAGTCAGAAAAAGAGACATTAGAATACGGAAACAAATGATCTCACTGTATACCACTTATCTCTACTCTATCCCCATTTACTTAATTTAATCTTTCGCATTAGTGTTTAATAGAACTTACAAGGTTTAGTTTAAGCAGTAGCATATGCGTTAAGATGTGAGTTTCCAGTGGCCATATTTAGTGCTATTGCGCAGCTGCAAAGTTTCCCCCCAAAAGCATAGACAGCGTCATACTACGTAGATGCAGTAGACGCATGCATATGGAAATCCCGCGTTATTGGCAGCCATTTTTAGACCCTCGGGTTACTTGTTAGTAATACACATAGGCAAGCATCCCCTAGATACAGTATAATGTGTGTAATGCGATATTAGTATTCACAAACAGATTGATTACGATATTATACATTATTTGAGAGGATTGCTTCCAAGCAAGTTTCTTTTTCACGAAACCTTGGTCCATCAAGGGGGGCTCTGTATACCCTTGAGGAAGACAACACCAAGAAAAGCTCTTGGACCTGAATGAGAAAGCAAAAAGACACTGGCTGTCAGGGTGCAGGGGAATGGTGAAGAAGGCGGAGCTAAGATCCAGTACTGTGAAGTGTGTGGCTGTTACAGGGATGTTAGACAGTATTGTTGCTGGGTTTGGGACCACTGGAAAGGAGGGCACCGCTATTTTGAGCAATTCTCTCAGGTCTTGGGTAAAACGATATACAGGGGCCCTATTCAGACCCTTAGAGGCCTTCTTTACAGGGAGTATTGGTGTGTTGCACTGGCTAGAGCGTATCTCCTTTATTGTTCCGTGCCTTAGGAGGCCTTGTATGACTGGTGCTATATCTTCCTCCCCTTCATTTGAAATTTTGTACTGTGGCACTCTTGGGAGGGGGGCTCTTGGCTGTAGTTTGATCTGCACTGGTGTATAATTTAACACCTGTCCTACGTCATTGGCACTCTTAGCCCAGACTTGAGGTGGCACACACTTGCGCAGCTCTCGGGCTATGACGGGGTCGTTGCATGTCATGAAAGCCTGCATCATCAGACCGTTTGGCCTGCTCTCTAGAAAAACCCCTGTTGGTGAGCAGTGTATGGTGCATTGTAATTTACAGAGCAAGTCCCTTCCTAGTAAGTTCACAGGGCAGGATCTGCTAAGGATGAACTGATGGCTGACAGTTATGGTGCCTACCACAAGTTTCAGTGGCTGTGTGAGATATTCATCTATTGGTTGTCCTTTCATTCCGACTGCCGATACTTGTATTCCCGAAAGTGGCGCCTCAGGCATCTGAGACGCCTTTAGCATTGATCTTTGAGCTCCTGTGTCTATTAAGAATGGTACAATTTTGCCCAAAGCTGTTCCCTCCACATATGGGCCGGATTGATCACTGCTATTGTCGGAGCTATTAGGCAGTCTTCCACTTTCAGGCATCACAGGAATGAGTCTTGAGGCAGCGGTGGGAAGTCATTGTCCTGTTGCACCTACCCGTCTCTTCCTGTCCACTCATGCAGTGTTGGGGGCATGTCATTTGATGCATACCCTTGCTGCTCATTATTTTTATAGACTGTACGCAGAGTGTTCTGCTGGTATTATTGTTGGCCCTGTCCCCTATTGTGTGTTGGCCTGTTTTCCACATTTTTCTTTTTTAGTATTGGGCAATCTGCCTTCCAGTTATTGGGGTCTTTACAGTAGAAGCAGGCTGTTCCTGGTGGAGGTAGGGAAGCTGACCTACCATTCTGTGGTCTTCCTGTACCCTTCCCTCTCCCTCTACCCCTGCCTCTTCCTTGCTAGCTTAAGTAAAACCTATCTTGTGCTACCATCAATCTGACTTTCTCTTTCTTTATTTTGTCTGCCTCCATTGTCTCTGCATTGGACTGGTAATCAGAGCAGTATTTTGCTGCTGCCAACACCTTTTCAATTGGTTTTTGTTACCAGCAAACAAATGAGGTCTGTAGATGTGGTTTAATAGGTGGTCTCAGACCTTGAACAAAGGTGGTGACAAAGGCTGGCATAGCATCTCCCATTAGATCTTTAGCCCACTATTCTGCTGGTAGACTTGCAGAAGGCAGTCAAAGTATGAGTTCACACTCTCATCTTTTTCCTGTTTTGTGTGTGTTATTTTGTTCCAGTCTACTTTGTCTTGCAGAATTTTTTCTTTCAAATATTTAACTACTTCTTGGTATTTCTCATCTACCTTGTCTCCTGGAATTCCCCCCTTTCCCCTGTCTGGCTCCGTCTTTGGCCACTCTACTTTTCTTTTGCAATCTTGCCATAGATCCTTGGGCACAATTATATTGAATAGGGTATCAAAATCTTTCCATAATAGTCCTCCCAAAACTGCCTTTCTATCTAACTCAGCGTGCAACTTCCTTGGTCCTTCCCTTAGTTTTGGGAAATCTTTGGTAAAGCACATAATGTCTTGTCTGGACCACGGGGCATGGACATATGCTAATTCGTTGTCTCTACCGCCTGTTGGAGGGGGCACCTCTCGCAGAGGCATAATCAGTGCTGGTGGTGCTGTTGCAGGGGCTGTTGTCCCAGAATAAAGAGTGAGGGTCTGAGTTTCTTCTTTCACTGTGTATGTTTGCAACAATTGCTTCCATTGTTGTAGTTTCTCTCCTGCATATTTCAGTGTGTCTTTTAATTTCACCTCATCCCATGTTGGTAGTTCTGAGTCTGTGAAACTGAATTTTGCTATGTCCCAGCGATACTGTGCAGGTAGTGGTCGAGGTCGGCTGTAGTGTCAGGGCATTGCTTCTTGGCTTGTTGTACATATGCGTTATGTGCCTGTGGGCTCTTATCCATTAGGTTAGTTTGTGCCAATGACAACACTTTATACTGATATTGCCTACACTGCTGTGCTGTAAATGTGTCTACTGGTAGTGTCCCTTCCACCATCTGGTGTAAGAGATTCTGGCATTTACTGGTGTCTGATTTCAGCAGTTTTCTTTCCATTATAGGTGATCTGCGTGGGGACGAGGTGTCACCATTTGTTTTGCTGAAACTGTCTCATCTATGCTGTGGTGGAACCTGCTGTGTTCCTTCTAAAACCTGTTCTATGGTGGTGATGTCGTGGGCTGTTTGGTGTGCATATGTACAAGCGTCCCATATTAGGTCCTGCCACTGCACAATTGTTAGCCTGTCTGCTGTAGTGTAATCGAATAGTTGTTGCCATTCACAATTTATTAATCGTGGGGCTGTTATTTTTCTCTGCACGCATTTAGCTACAGCTGGTCCTTCTTATCAGAATGTTTTGAAGCCGTGTGAACAGCTTCCTTCCTCATTAGTTGTAAGACAGCAACGCCTTGGACGGCGTCCAAGCCTATGTTTGTGGCGTCTTCGGTGAGAACTCTGCGTATTAAAGTTATAGCAGCTGTCTGCTATGCTTGAGGTAGCTCAGTGTGTTCTTTCGCGAGAGTGGAGGGTGAAGTGATGTGGTCTGTTTTTGGAATGGGTTGTCATGTACCCCTCATTCGCCCCATTAAAATGTCCTTGAGCAGTGAACCCTCTTTTCCCCCTCCCTCCTTTGTAGCTTGCATTTTACTGTCAACAGGAATGCATGGGAAGACCCCCACTACATCAAGTTGTGTTTTTCTCAAATTTGCACTTATCTTTTTCTTTGCCATCTCATTTAATAAGTTATTCTTAACTTCTAACAGTTCTCTATGCACTTCACTTTTGATGTCACTAGTTACGCGCATATCACGCAGAACCAGATCCAACTGATAAAACGATTCCCACTCAGCCGGGCAGATTTTCTTTCCTTTCACTCTTAGCATTTGTCTGAGGTATGACAATTTATTCACGTCGTATGTCCCATGACAAGGAAATTATAAGTCCGGTCTTTCAGCTGTCAAGTCATGCCATTTATGTATAAAGAGTATGGAGCTGAGTCCATGGCGTAGGGCCACATGGTATGCTGGGGAGTCTTTTGTTGGAGCTGGCTGACTGCTTTTAAATTGTTTTTACTTAGAGGATTGCCCATGGTGTTATTGTGTGAAGTGCAAGTGGTAGCCCTTGTTGCTTTGCGACGACAGTTCAGGTATACCAGACACCGGGAGGGTTGGGCGTCGCGCTATAATGCAACAGACAACACAATGGGTGAATGAACGATATCATGCGCATTCAGCCAGTGCCCAACTTTTGCAGCAGCAGAGGAAGCCGTTAGTCAGTCAAAAGACGGTACAATCGGTACTAGTTCACCAAAGCATTCACAAGTGGGAAAGAGGACATGTCCTGGGTGCTTTGTAGCATTACTGGCGCTCCATGGACAGAACAAAAAGATGACAGGAAAGTATTTGGAAGAAAGAGTAGTGTTTCCGTCTCCTTGCAATCTCCCGTGGTCCCGTAAGTTGGCAGGAGGGGTGGCTAGACGGAATTGAAGACCCTATGGCCTGTGCCGAGAGGGTTCAAGCATTCAAATAAACAGGGCAGAAATGGTGAACTCTTCGTACAGTTGAAACATATACATAAAACATAGAAGCGGTACTTGGCAACCCTGTGCTGCAGTGCTTTGTTATGAGGAGTGCTGTGAATGGGTGCTGTGTAAGTGTGCTAATCCCAGAGTATTAACAGTGGAAATAGGAACAATATCATTGGTGTTTTAAAGGACATAAGAAGCAAAACGCAAATAGGAGGTATGGTTCGGTATAGGGTAAATATTAATAAGTCTGCCAGCCACTCTATTGTAGGGGAGAGGTAATATTAATGGACATTTGATCTGGTGATGATAAGTATTTGAGGGGTGCTAAGTTTGTTGTCAGAGAGGTAGCAGCGTATTAATGTCAGTCACGTAGCGTCACAATACCTAAATAAAATGATAACCTGATTAGTGAGAACACCCGACAACCCTAACAGTATTTAACCACAATGTATGAGAGGCACATCACAATGACACAATAGAAAAATGCAATACAAACCAAAAATTATAGACAATAAAACAACTGATATTCCCTCCCCGTTGTGCCTAGGTGACTCCCTGCGCACAGCTGGAGACCACCTCTGGCGTCCAGCAGGAGGCAGCGTCCCACTGGGTATCCGGGGCAACCGGCGCTAAGGTGAGTTACCTGCACCGAAACCTGAGTTCATGAAAACTGATAAATTGGCGCCCTGAAAACTTGTTGCAACTAAAAGGGGCAGGCCACCGGGCTACTACCCCCACGATATTGTTCCTGCATATGAAGTATGCGCAAACCCAGGGGTGCCTACGCCACCACCAACTGTATCTGGGGAGCAAAACTGCCACAACTCTAAAACGAGGGGCTACCTGCTACAACCCAACCTGGAGGATGGAGGTCCTCAATCAAGACTCACCGATGGATGTTGAGTCTGGCAAAGCCTTCCGACCTCAGCTCCAGTCAGTGGAAAGTAGCTGTAAATGTCCTACACCCCCATGGGCCAGGGACTCTCCGCAGGCAAGACAGGGGGGGGTGCAGAAGTTCACCCTCCTTGGTACACCGTCAGCCAAGTGCTGCTTAGCACGTGCAGGAAATGTGCGGACGGACGCCGTCACTGGCCACATTAGAGAAATTTGGTATAGGTCGGCAGCAATGTTAGAGGTCAAATACCGCGAACGGTGCAGGAGTCAAGGCACTGTCAGCACCATGTAGCAAGTGCAAATCTTAAACGGAGGTACATTCTTCAACAGAATGGTGACAGACTGAGATATATATTATCAAAGCCACCAAGAGGACGCAGAAGAAGGTGATGAGAATGGCTGCTATGATAGCCATGTCATTTTGAAGGCAAGAGATGTATATATCTCTGGGACACAAGCACACCGTCATCAGAAGCGCAAAGTAGAGGGAGAAAGGGAAGAGCTTTGGAAATTCGTCAAACAATGTCCATACAAATGTGCTGAGAAGGAGAAAGCAGGAGCCAGAGATATGACAAAATCAACTCACAGGCAGAGTCTCCCAGCAGTCACGGAGCAGAGGAAGAGAGAAGAGACAAAGATAAAGAGTTATCAAACCTCAGGCCTCCGAACTCCGAATGAAGCTGAAGTCCAGCTGCCCTGTGGCTGTTGAAGTCTGTGATCCTGGGGCTGCATTCTCACACCAAATGTGAAAGCTGAAATAAAGAATAAGAAATAATACCACAGATACAACTCTCTGTCAGCACTGAAGACAGCAGAATTTATGGGAGACCAACAAACAATGCAAATACGTGCAGCAGGGAGACAGCCAGTATACTCACTGAGTGCCCGAAGACGTGACGTTTCTGACTGCCTTTATTGACACAAACCACAAGAGGATGCAGCATCATAATGTACGTAACACAAAATAAGCATGGTCTACTTGAAAAATTAGCAAAGGCCTATACCATTTACGGTCCGAAGTATACTGTTGCTGACCACATGTCTCAAGTAGGCAGCTTCTGGGACTTTCCACTGTAATACAATGTATCAGCCTTGGTACTTTTCCATGTAAAAATTTGCAACATCATAGTACGTACCAGAAATATTTCTAAACGCGATATGCTGAAATACTTGTGCAAGCCTTGCTTTACAAAAGCAGTTTTACTGAAGCACAATGGAAAAGTACAAGCATCTTGTGCAGCGATCCTTATGTCAACTTAACAAGGCCTAAAGCTTTGAGCATTTGGTATCATAAAAGAAACATGGCATCTACACCCTCACCATGTGTGGCAAAGTCAGTGCACTATTTTTAATATATGCCAGTCCCCCTAAGAAAGGCCTCCTGAGCCCGGGAGGCAGGGTGCATTATATTAAAGGTGGGGACATATAAGTGCAAGCTTGCATGTTGCTACAGTGGCCTTTACTCTTAAAGGACACTATAAGTGATAGATGGTCCCTAGGATAACATGGGCAGACACCCGAGCAAACCCAAGGTTGGCAGCTCCATTATGGTACCACCTAAATATGTAATGTTTGGCATGTATTGAACAACGTGCTTCATCACCAATCACACAAACCTCTTGTCAAGGACGATGTGGCAGGTACCCAGGGGGCTATCTAAGAAGTTGCCTACCTGTTTGCCCCAGCCTTTCCTGTGCTCTGGCTGCTAGCATGTGTTTGCTGCCATCAAGAAAGGAATATGCCTCCCTGCCAGGAGGTGTGAACTCTCCCAGGCGTTAGAAATAAAGGCCTGGATTGGAAGAAGGTCACACCTCTCTCCCTGACAGGATGGGTAGTTAAGTGGCACACCAAGGCGGTGTATATCATAGGCGGTGCAGCCTTTGAAGTTCAACTAGACTGCCTAGCAAAGGAGGAAACAGACCTCCCCCTAGGCACATTTACACCTGGGCAGGTGGGAAAATTAGGTATTCAGGTGTACACCCCAGAAGGCTAGCCACACCTGTAGGGCAGGCTACCTGGTCTGTGCAGCTAAGGAAGACTTCTGCCATTTTTAAAAGTGGTAGAATAGTGGGATCTGGGAAAAAAAGGTGACCTACACCTCAGAGGCAGATTAACCTCTGGGTTTAGTAACCCAATGGCCACTTGCACCCCCACCCCCAGCGCCCCTACATCTAGGATTTAAGGGGTACCCCTGACACAAGAACCTCAGTTCTAATCTGACTTGCAATGGACAAAAGAAGAGAGCCGTGTGTGCGACACCTGGAGCTGCATAACCCAAAGGCGTGATACTATATATCTGTGGAAACCTTCCTGGAACTGCATGACGATGACTCATCCTGGACTAAAGCTCGGTTTCTCCAGACAGAAGGACCCCTTTGAGAGCCAAAGGCATCACCAGACTCCCCTGGACTAGTGGCACTAGTCCCCTGCAACCTTAGGTAAAACAACCTATTGGAATCAAAGAATTGCCGGCCAACGGGTCCTCCAAGGGATCACCCAGAAGTAGATGGCCCAGTGCATTGTGGGAAATGTAGTCCTGAACTCCATAAAGTTTCAGGAGGCTACTGTGTATCCCCGGACCTCGGGACATAGCAGTAATAGGCATAGCACAAAGTTAATTCAAAGGATTATTGGTCGCCAGTTCGGCAACCACACCCTTTACTTGATGCTGCACCTTGAGGGAACTCCACAAAACCTTCATCCAATGTCAGCAGTGGCTTCATTGTTGACTTTTTGCACCCTATTCCCCATCAGCGCCATGTAAGCTTTAAAACACCCTCTCTCGCGGCTCCTGCTTCAGCACCAAGGACAGCCAGGACAACTATGCACCTAGGCTTCTCGAGCCAGGTAAAATCAAACTGAGTGTTGTGGCTTGGTCCTAGGACCCGCATCACCTTTACCCTCCTTGGGTTCCTTGTAGCTCGACCTGCAAGTGACCGATTATCATTGTGGTCAATGAGAAAAAGCACAACTGACAAAGTCTTGCAGTACTCTTTTGCACTGATTTAATATTGCTTCTAAAATCCATAACTATGGTTACACTTGTCTGATTTACTTCGTTTTGCTGTCTAAAAGATAGAAATCTGCTTTATATTAATAAATTGGTGTTGGATTTCTTTCGAGTCGTGTCAATTACTTATCATCCATGTTGGTACTCTGACATGCTTAACACATGTTCCGCTAGTAAAGCCTGACTACTCTTTGCCACTCTTCCGTGCCTTAAGTCCTTAAAGAAGAATTTATTATTGTGAATCCAAGGATCATCTTTGGGGTATTGTAAAAGTATTGCATGGTGAAGCCTAAACAGCATCTCCACGAAATACTGCACCTTCCTACAGAGAGGTTCTAAGGGATGGCAGAGGGTGTCTGTGGATTTGCCTAGCATCGCTGAGGTCAGGTGATGGATGTCCGATGGCCAAGTGAAGGTTTGCAGGGGTTAGCTTGTGGTCCTTAATGGCTGCTAAAGGTGCACAAGGGTTAACTAAGGGCAAGTAAAAGACAGGATGTGCCTGGGTGAGGGCCACTGTTGGTTTCTGAGGGCTAGTGACGGCAAAACTGAGGGTATAATGCATGCTGACTGAAGTTTATTTGGTATATTGTTAGGGCCAACTGAGTGGCTGGAAGCGCTCCTTAAGGATCTTGATGTCGGGGTAATTGTTGGTAGAGAGTCAGCTCTCTACCGTACGGTCATGTACAGTCAGATTGTGTACCTGCAAAGGTCCTGTGTGGGTCAGCCCTTCTAAAAGGGTTATCTTATGGTCTTTCTTTGAGGGCCAGCTAAGTGCCTTGGAGGTGGACAGAAGCTATTTGGAGAGCCAGTTGAGGACCGTCTTGATACTCCGCTGAAGGTGGGCAGCAGTGTCTGAGGTTTGGGAGAAGAGCAACAGAGAAGGTATGAAAGACTCTGCTCATAGGTAGACTGAGGATAGGGACTGACAGAAAGTGTTGCTGGACCTGCTAAGGTTTTTCAAAAGCAGCTAAGGGTTTCCTAGAACTAGAGGTTAGTCTAAGGTCTGATAGAAAATGTCTGAGGGCCAGCTGGGGCTCTCCTAGGGCTAGAAAGGCAGGGCCTGAGTGATAGTTTAGGATGTCTCATGGCCATATAGAGAGCTAGGTAATGGTGTCATGAAGGTCACCTCATGGTGTGGTCGTGACCTGATGAAAACCTTATATGGGCCATCCAAGCGTATTGCAAGGGCTGATGATTTCTACAGGCGGGCTTGCAATGTCCAGGGATGGGCTAATGGTCTCTCAGGTCCTCTTGACTGTGTCAAGTAATTGCTGCAATTGTATTACATGTGACTGTGGATTTGTAAGGGCTAACAAAAAGATTTCAGGTTATCTACAATCCACATGATGGTTGCCTTACAGCCATCTTGCAGTCTTAGGGTGCCGATTGAGGGTCCCTTAAGGGCACCCAAAAACAGTTAGCAGCCTGTGAGGACCTGGCAAGGGTCTGGAATGGCTGATATAAATATTGTGGGGGCATGATCAAAGCATCCGGGGGTTTTGCTGACACAAGGACAAGGACATAGGTCAGTTGGCTGAAAAATCTCTGCAGCCCATAGAAGCGTTCCAGGCGCCAGAGAAGAGGTTGTTGCAGCAAGATGCATTCAGGGTGACAGCAGAGGATAGTCTGAGTGCTGTGGTTGAATAATTGATCATCTGGAGAGTGGGTCTGAGGCGTGTTGTCTAGCAGTGAACTTTTATGCTTAGCTAATTGGTCTTAAGCCCAATGGGAACTGGTTCATGGTTTTGGAGTGTCGGATTAGGTTATAGTCAGACCTTCATTTTGAGCCAGAGGTTATATGTGGGGACCACCTATACCACTTTTTGGGGAGCATCACTTGTTTTTCTTCAACAGACTTTGATCTAGAGTAAGAAAGAGCAATCCCCCAAGAGTGAACAAATGAGGAAGATAAAGATGGGAAAACAAATCCAAAGTTTGAAAGAAGACATGACAAAGAAGCTGAAAGAGTGAGAGAAAGAGGCATGGCGTGTCTGGTGGTGGCGATAAAGGCATGAGGTGGAATCAAGAGTATGGAGCCTTGTTATTTGAAACCCTGACATTAGATTGTGCCGACCATGGGGTTCTGAGCAAAAATTTGGACCCAGCACTTATTCTTTTACAAAATAAGCACTGGTTATGTGGAAGCTGTTAGGGTTCCAGAGTGTCATCAGAATGGGTCTGAGGGCCCGCTCTGCTACTCTGAGAACCAGGTGAAGGTCTTTGAGGGCCAGTAGGGGAAGTCTTAGGGTCTCTGCAGGCTACTAAAATGGAAAAGGTCTGAAGGGCCATGTGAACTAATAACAATGCTTTGAGGATTGGTAGATAGTAATGCCAGATGATGGTTTGTAGGGTCTAGTTGATGCTCTCCAAGGGTTGGCATCAGACACAGTTGAATCTCCTGGGCTCAGTTGAGAGGCACTGGAGTCTAGCTGTGGGCTCAGGTTTAGCTGGGGGAGAGCTAAATGTAGGCCATACCATCTGAGGGCTCTGGTTATGAGCAGCTGGTAGTGTTTAAGAGCTAGTTGCTGACTAACACAGAGGAGAATTTCTAAGTATGTAGGAGAATGTCCTTGTGATCTCTAAGTGCTTAGAGCAACAGCTGATGGTCTTTGCTATTGGGATCAAGGGTGTCCCAAGGCAAGTGAATGTCTCTAAGGGGGCTATATTGGGCTTGAGAGGCTCTGATGACTGCAGAGCAAGCCTGAGGGTCAGAAGAAGGGTGTTACATTAAAGACTACAAGGCAAAGTAATTAATCAAGATTTATTAGCTTGCAATAAATAAGAACCAATACACAAAAAGCCTCATTATACAAATGCCATTGGGAACCAACAGATGGACAATGCAAAAGCTCATGAGGGACTATTTGAACAACCATGGAAGGATGGAAAGTATGAGGAACAAACAGAAGAAAGATGGATAGGAGATAACACATGTCCATCCTGAAAAGGACAGCAAAAAAAGCCTAATCCTGGATGATTGTCCAAAATGGAGTCCTGGCCCTTGCAAAATATTTCAGTCTTCCAGCAATAGAATCATTACACTCAAAATCATTCTCAACTTCAGAAGTATCACAATGCTCTCCAGAAAAGTTCTCTGTAAACTCCTGACCTACATGTTCAGGCACTTGTGGGTGGTTATCTAATTTTTTCACGCTGGATGAAGTAACCTTCAAAACACCCGGTCTCGCCTTAATAGGAAATTCCCCATCACAGAAACTGGGAACCCAGAAGTATGGGATCTCACAGGGAAAGATATCGGACTGAGTAAAGATGTTGTCCCGTGTTACCGAATCCAGCCAAAATACTTTTCCAAATTCCATGTACTGCAGAATGGTTAACTGTCATTGATCTTTGCCAGGCTTTCTTTTCAGTGCCATTGCAGGAACACAGCAAGCTTCTCCATTTTTGTTTCAGCAGAAAGTTTTGACATGGTGCTGAGTCCCACAAGAGTATACAGTCCATCTTCAATCAGATTTTGAATTTTCTTTAAAATCATTGCAGATTTACTACAGATCAGTACTTGTGCAATATATTGATGACCTATTGGTGACATCAGAGACACGAGAAGTTTGTAATCAAGATACTGTTGAGTTATTGAATCACCTGGGTGAGAATGTACATAAAGTGTCTCCAGGTAAACTGTAGTACTGTCAAAACAAAGTTCAATATCTGGAACGCATCAATGAAAAAAGAGCTAAAAAGTTGTCACCAGAGAGAGCGGATGCAATTCGTCAGATGAATCCATCTCAAACTCAGAAAGAATTCAGAATGCTTTTGGGAATGGTTGGCTGTTGTAGACAGTAGATACCAAACTTTTCCCTAGTGGCAAAGCCTTTACTGAGGCTGACGCACAAGGATCCGCTTCCTTGCAACAGCGATTGTTTGAAAGCATTCCTAGAGCTAAAAGAAAATCTTTGTCATGCCCCAGCAGTAGGAATGGCAGATTACAGTAAAGAGTTTACATTGTTTTGCAGTAAGAGGGAGGGCTGTGCTCTCTCAGTGCTACCATAGTGATGCTCGAAAGCCTATGGCATATGTCTTGACCACCCTTGTCCCTCTTGCTGTAGGACTGCCTGGCAGTCTTCAAGCTGTTGCCCCAGTGAGCACTAGTCTGGAAAAGAGTAAGAGCATAGTGATGGGCCACCCTTTAACTGTGGGTCCCTCACTCTGTCGAATTACTATTGACACAAATCAAGACCCAATATATGACCAATAATAGACTCACGAAATATGAGCAGGAGATTTTGTCGTCCGAGAATGTTGTGTTAAAGAGATGCCAAATTTTGAATTCATCTACTTTGCTGCTCATAAATGATACTGTTTGCGATGAAGTTGACCATTATTGTCTAGATGTCACGGATTAATGTGCAAAGCCTCGACCTGATACCAAGGATGAACCCCTGAATGAGCCAGATTATGTCATTTTTGTGGATGGCCCATGTCTGAGAAAAAATTAAGGTACCCTGAGACCAGCTTACGCTGTGTATACAATAAATGATGTCATCAAAGCTTCATAGCTTCAAGGGGTAAACTCAGCACAAGTTGCAAAATTGATTCCCCTTACAAGAGCATGCAGTTTAACTACTCAAATGTGAGTGACTATATTTACCGATAGTCAGTACGGCTTTGGCGTTGTCCAACATTTTGGGGAATTTTGGACGCAAAGAGGTTGCATGACCTCTTCGGGAACCCTTATTAGAAATGGGGTACAGGTGAGAGAATTGTTGGAATCTCTCCAGTTGCCTACACAAATTGCTGTTGTTAAATGCGCAGCCGAGCAAAATAGTAATTGCTACATTGACATGGGAAATGGGAATGCTGATTCAGTCGCAAAGTATTGTGCCCTGCTGGCCTTCACTTTTAATGGAACTTGCGCATGCAAGTCTGAGGAGGATGCTGGAGCGGGTAGTACAAAATTTTGTATACCACCCCCATTCTGCATGTTTATATTCATTTGAATAATTAACTAATAGTAATCTTATTAATTGGTTTGCAGTGAAAGACTTATCAATCATATTAACCAAAGAATTACACATGGGAATTGCACTTTGCATGGCCATATTAATTGTAAACTAACTTGTGTACGCATACTAATAGTAGAAAATTAGAATATTGCATGATATATGTTGCTTTGGTGATGTATTTGTGATTTGTGCTTGATTAAGTGAGTATAAAATGCTTTGAGTGTTGCTTTCTGCTAGATAATTACACACACATATGGGTATTAGTGAAGGGATAACATTTTATTAGCCATTTCTATGTTTTAATTACGTTTTTGTGTTTCTTTTGCTTAAGTTGCCCATTTCGGCCTAGACAAGATGGCTGAACGTGACTGCCCCTGACAACACAAGGTTCTGGGTGAAGTGCGCAGGCGTCACCGCCAGCAGCAGTGGCCTGGACCTGACCCAGGGAGAACATGTACCTTTCAAGGTCTTTCCGGGAACTTCGCCAGCAGCAAAGACAATGGACAATTTCAAAACCGGAACCAGCAAGTGTGATGAGTTCATTCCACAGACACCATGAGAACTTTACCCCGCGACCCCAAGTCGACCAATCAGGACTTTCTAAAACCCCGATCTTGATACTTTTTGACATTATTTTCATTATAAAAGTAGGTAGGGAATTCAACTAAAAAAACTCGCTCTTCTTTGACAAACTCGATTTCCTGACGTTATGCTGACGGAGAGGACGGTGACACTGCTGGACAGCTGTTATCCTGAATCTTTGAGAGACTGAATTGTGGCCTAACTTTGCTGAATAAAGATTTTTCCCCGACCTGACTGACTTAGAGGACGACTTTTAGCCAGATTAGGTAAATATGATGTTCTGCAATGCTGATGACGATTTTTAACAACTTGCAATTTTCTTGGATAAATGATATTTGATTAATTGACAAATGTGTTGTGTCGATTTTTTAAAGAAGAGAATCTAGTTTAGTGCGTAAAGTATAGATAAATGAATTTAGTCACTAAAACCATAGTTAACAACTAAATGATTCATCTCCTTATGAGGGGAATATTTTAGGATTGGAGTCAATGCATTTAGAGTTAGATAAAGATATTCCTTTCATGTCAGCGTTTGGAAGCTTATTCCTCTAGGGAAACAGATCAACTGAGTGTGAGTATTGGTGTCATGGCCCCACCAATTAATGTATTTGAGTGAATATGTGGTTGAGGTATTTGGTCTGTGACAAAGGGGGAATTTGATGTTCCAAGCTACAACAAGGACACCTGGGATGAATTCCAAATAGTGCAGAAAAATGTTTCAGAAGTAGAACAACACAGTTGGATCAGAGGAGATTGTCAGAAAAATGCAAATAACATCTGAATGTCAGCTGATGGGAGACTAGTGTTACCTGATAGTTTGTTGTTTCCAATGACACACTACTTTCACGGATGCACATACCTATGGAGGGGCTCCATGATATGAATGTTTAGACAGAACTGGTACAACCCAAAGTTTAGGACACTTGCAGAAGAAGTGTGTCATCATTGTGTGTCATTTCAATAAATGAATGCAGGGAAAAGAACATGTGTTACACTGAGTCACACAGGGAGATCAGGTGGTCCTTTCAACAAAATGCAGATAGGCTTTATTGAGATGCTTGCTTGCAACAGGGTGAGATATGTAATGTTCATAGTATGTCTCTTCTCAAGATGGGAGGAAGCCTACCCAACTAGAAGAAATTACATTCTCACTGTAGCAAAACTTGTTATTATGAGAAATGATACCACGGTGCGTAATGCCGGTTACTGTAAAATAAGACAGAGGTACCCACTTTAACATTAAAATACTAAAGATGATTTGCACAACATTATAGATTGAGCAAAGAGTGCACTGTAGCTATTGACCAGAGGCTACAGGTATAGTTGAGCAACTGAATGGGACTATCAAGTCTTGACTCGCTAAAGTCTGTGCTTCAACATCACTGAAATGGCCAGATGCTTTATCTTTTGTACTGATGAGTATTCGAAGTATCCCTGATAGAAAAACTGGTCTATCGCCTCTTGAGGTGCTGATGGTACGTGAAATGAGACTACCTGCTGTACCTGAAAATGCACTTGTGAACATCACAGATGATATGATATTTGATTACTGCAAAGGATTGGCTGATGTGGTACATCATGTTTCATACCAGGTTGCAGCTGCCACTAAAGATCTGCATCAAGAACAGTGCCACATCCTCAATATCAGAGATTGGGTTGTGATCAAGAAGCACATTCGGATATGTTGTTTGGAACCCAGATTGAAAGGCCCCTTCCAAGTAATATTTTTAACCAACACAGCTGTTAAATGTGCCGGAGAACCAAATTGGGTGCACATCTCACTCACCAAGAAATTGAGAATTCTAGAAGAAGAAATTGTACTCTTTGAACCTGAACAAAGAGCTTTTGGTGACTGCACAAACACCAGTTGTTAGACCACAAAGAGCAGTGATATTAAGATCACAAGAGCAGCAACTGGAATAAAGGAGTGAAGATTGGCAACATTTAACACCAATTCAAAGTGCCTGTTGTTTCACAAAGTGGCATTGAAGTCTCTACTGAAGGAGAAAAAGAGACTGACCTTCAACTTGGAAACGTTACTGAAACAATATCAGTTCAGCTAAAACATCCGGGTGAAGGAACAAGCACTGAAAGAAGAAGAGTCACCCGTAAATTGAATGGCTACAGAACTGTATTCATTAAAGATTGAGAAAGAGCATATCATTTGATTGAATTCCATCAAATATCCATGAGGAGACAGAGTCAAATGGTGAAAGTGATAGAGAAGGTGAATTCCATCAAATATCCATGAGGAGACAGAGTCAAATGGTGAAAGTGATAGAGAAGGAGCTCAACAAAAACTGACAAGACCAAAAAGAGTACATTATCAAATGTATTCAGCACCTGAGTGGTCTTACTATGTGGACAAAGTACTAAATGTCACAGTAGATAGGCTGTGTGATGTGAAATCCAAAATGTTTGAACCTGCATGACATCACTACATTGAGCATTGTTGGATATAGATACTTGACACGAAGGAACATTTGCAGTTGTAAAGAGATATTTGAAAAACCCTAAATGGGATTGTTTGAAAGATATAAAGAGACTGGCACTAACTAATTCATTTTTCTTATTTTAAAGATTTGCCTAGGCCTGAGTTTGCATTAGAAGAGTAGGCTTAAGGATTGTTTATACAAAGATTGATTTGCTGAAAAACTGTTCATAAAAGTTAACCACAAATAAGAAGGTACTTACAGAGATCTGTGCTAAACTTGGAGCTTGGCTGCATATAATCTGGTTCTAGACATAAGTGCAAATATATTATGTGTTCCATAATGATTACAATAGTGCTAGTGGGATTCTATTTAACACCTTGGAAAGACATTAGATCTACAAACATAACTAATACACATACATACATGAATGATGAGAAGTTGAAAGTCTCATTTAGAAGCTTCAAAGAGAAAGATTACACAACTAGTGTTTATTCTATATTAGTATATAAATATACACTTGCCATGGGAGCAAAGGACTGTTATGTCTGTGCTCAGCTGCCACTATCAGCACCTGAATAAATCACATATATCACATACCATTTTAAAATTCAATTTCCTATAGCATATGGCTTTTGCTTGCTTTTAGAAGAGAACATTATGATTATCTCTATTCAAACTGATTATATATGTTATATGTTCTAGAGTGCCTTTAATAGAAAGCATGAATTTACAACCACACGCAAAGTAAATGACACTGCTTGGTACCATTTTATGCCTCAAAGATCTATAGAAAGTGTTAAGGCTTAATAAAACAATTTAATCTGCTTAAGGAGACCCCTAGAGAAAGTTTTCCTTATGGCCGTAGAGGAAAGAAACACTAACATAGTCTGTAGTTTTGATAAACGTAGTGATATTTTTAAAAATGTTAGGAAGAAAGAAGAAGATGAATTTAGAAAGATATGGTTTACCTGAAATAAAGATCAGACAGTCAACATATAGGGAAAATGTGTGTTCATAAAGGAAATACATCCAATCAAACCAGATATTTAGGCATTAGTAGTTGTGAACAAATATTTCAATTAAAGGGAGGATCGTAGAAACAGTACAGAACCTTTCACTCAGTTACTCATGCTTACTTATTCTCCGAGAAATATACTGAGAATACACAGTGGGATGTTTTCAATAATATTTATTTAACCAACGTTATTCTTCCATAAAATACGTGTGCTGCAATGATTAGTAGACAGAAGCAGATAAACGTGATTACAAGCACCAAAAGCGTAAAGAGTAGAAATAGTTTTTCCATGGTGCTGAACTATTGTATATATGCAGACATTTAAGCAAGGCAGTAATCTAGCGTACTCCTACTAAGCAAACCCTACTGTAAGTGTACCTAGAGTGTTTGAATGTGTGTAGGTGTAGAGCCAAGAATACCCCAAAGGGACGATCCAACCCCATTACCTGATGGGATATAGTGGAGGACCCTGTCTTGGTCATGAACTGGACACCCCCACGAGATGTCAGACCGCTGCGTGGTTATTTCTCAGCATGTAAGGACCCTCGGTGTTGACGGAAGTACCTCCTCTACTAATCTATTGGGATGCTCATCTTTATAATAAAAGTAGCCTTGCGATGTGCACATAGATTAGTGATGTTATGGATAGGTAGATAGCCCTGTCGCCCCGTGGATGAAGATAGTGATGACATTTGTACATAGTGCAAAACGAGATGTTCAGGGTGCTGTTTTCACATCTAGCATCGCCCAACATTATCACAAGCTTATTTTCTGAGAAACTAGTACAACATTGTCGTGCATGCAAATATGTACAAAAGGTCACAAGTGGAGTTGTTTTTTGTGAGAACAATATAGGAAATAAGTTGCTTCACTACATGGGCCTAACTCGGATATATGAAACCCACTCCTCATACTAAGGGTCAATATCTAAAAAGCTATATAAAAAGCCAGCAGACATTTAAAAACATTTAGAACATTACTCTTAAAAGTATCTAAAAGCGGGCTTCCCAAAATATTATATATATTGTAAGTCTTAATATCACCATAATATTTAAGATTTCAATCACTCAGAAAGCCATGGTGCCTAGAAAAAAAAGCTGTTTGGTACCTTTTGTTTTGTAAATAGACCAAATTGTTCCAACACAGAAAAGGCCAGTTGTATAATTATCACTATAGGTATTCTACCATCAAAAAATGCTTAGGATAGGACAGGGGAGGCCTGTCTCATGTCACCACTCAATCGTTGGAAAGGAAGCAATTCCTTTGGTTCATGTAACCCTTACACACTCTAGTAGTGTCATGCTTCATCATCGGGCTCACCCTGACTCCTAAAGGTCAGGGTGGACTTGACCGTATTTCTGGGAGCTCTTATAAGAATATTGCCAGGGGGTATAAAGATTAAAAAATCCTCCTACAGGTCCAGGTATCCCTTTATTGTGGAACTGTAGGGGAAATTAAAATATTAAAAATTCAATAGGGGTCGTTCGGAGGTTGATTTTTCTATGACCTTGGTGCCAACAGGTTTCGGTCCGTAAAAATAATTGGCACAAAAGGGTCCAGGACTTTCTTCAGGGCAAAAAGGTGTAATCCTCCCTGGTTAGAGTAGCATAGGAATTACCTATTTATGTATTTATATTTTTATATTTCTAGGAAGCAGATTGTTGCTCCTTATTCACAACAGAAAACAGATACCTTGTCTTGTTCCCCCATTGGATAACGGTCACTCCATCTGAAATAAAAACATCACAGGAAAACCATTTTGTACATGTTAAACAACCCATCCATGACAAACTCATCATTCAGGAGGGGTGTGTGGGAGCTGGCAATGTCCATAACTATTCAATATTGTATCGAGATTTATGACATTTCCTTGAGTCTAATGTTTTGTTGTGCAAAGTGGAGATGAAAATTGCATGCTGCCACTAATCCCAATTCAGTGTAGGAGTTTGACCTCCAAAAGTGCCGTAGCACCCTACCCATCAACATCCACAACAGACATAATACACAAACACACATAAATACATATATTTACATATATATGCGCACACTGCCACATAAATCAATATTATTCTGTTGTCAATATCCTGTCGACCCCCTTACCTCAATGTGGAGGAGATATAGCTTCTCACGGTAACGCAATGTTGCGGGGGTAGCCCTGTAGTCACAGTCTGGACAGGGTCAAATGGGAATGGTAATCGGAAACGAAAGGAAGGGGTGGGAGAAAAACCACTCATAGTTAGAAGAGTGGAAAGGAATAGTTAGCATAACACATACCTCCGTGATTTAGGGTACTCACTGCATCAAGGGTCCTTCCCCGTAATCCACCTACTTGGTCTGCGTCACCGGGCTTTTGCATCCTTCTATGCTGAGCCACTGTATTTAACTGATATTTTCTGGCATTGGACTGGGGCCGGAACTGGTAACCACGCTCTCAGCGTTTCTTGATGACGCGTGGCATCCCTTGCATGAGTGGACTACTGTATTTACCCAGGGGAGTAGGGAACTGTAGTTTTTAGACCTCCAATAGAGGTTTGTGTCAAGAAAACTCTGATGCCCGATGCCAGCTGTCAGTGATACGGTTAAGTGGTAAAAAAGGATTGAAAGGGACCTTAGTGAAGTGTATATTTGGGAGATATGGCAAACGCAGAATAAAATAAATTGTGCATTTTTACAGCAAAAGTGAACTCAAGTCCGGTATACACATGTAGAGACACGAGGCACTCTCAGTTAGAGCAGCATGCCCTCCTTAGAATAAAGGATAATAATCCTCATCCTCATCATTTTATGCATAGCCGCAGTAATATAGTGGGCGTTGATCGATACTACAGCCCAGAACTACAGCGTAATGAAGGCTATGGATGTTATTCACGGACAGGAGACATATTAAGAACTCCAACTATCCCACTAGCTCCGATAGGGTTTGGAAGGAACCTCTGTATACAGGACATACTATATTTACAGTAGTGTTGGATGCCCAATACATACTAGGGTATCTAGAATTTGCAGGCAAATAGTAGTGCTGTTCTATTTAGACTGATGAGAGAGAAAATGTTCATCTGTGCTCTTATATGTGATATTATAAAGGGGCTAAATATATTATCTGTGATTCAGTGGGTGCCATGGAATAGAATAGTTCAACCTCTTGATATGGGTCTTGAGTCTATAGACCCACCGTTGTTCTCTTTCAAGGAGTCTCCTGGCTAAATTTGTGCATCCTTTGACCCTCTCTATGATAGTTCACGGTAGATCGTGTCTGTAGGTTTAGTGTACAGCGTGCTTTGTAATTTTCCACCTTTAGCGACAATGTTCACATCTAGGAACTATACTGTCTCGTTGTGTGTTTACTTAGTGAACCGCAGGTATGGGTTCAGCATATTCATCCACCTTGTGAACTCATCTGTGCTACCCTCATCACCTTTCCAGATGACCAGGACATCGTGTATGTACCTGAACCATTTAAGAATGTTGTCTGAATACGGGTTGTCAGACCATATGTGCTCCTTCTCAAAATTGCTCATGTATAGACAAGCTATACTGGGAGCAAACCTGCTGCCCATGGAAGTCCCACGGACTTGGAGGAACAACTGTTCTTCAAACTTGAAAAGGTTCTCTGTGAGGACCAGATACATCAGGGACATGATCCATTCTGTTGGTGCTTCCCATGGCCATTCTTGGTTCTGTAGTATGTTTTTGATAACCCGGAGGCTATCCTCTTGGGGGATGCTGGTATATAGCGCTTCCACATCTAAACAAATCATAGTGTTCACTCTGAGGTCATATTCCAGGTCTGTCAGCAGGTTGAGAAGATGTTTCGTGTCCCTGACATACGACTTTATCTTCAGGACAAGCGATCTCAGGAACTAGTCAGTATACTTGGACAAAGACTCAAGTAACGATCCGATTCCTGATACAATTGGTCTTCCCGGGTGGGAATTCCAGGGGCGTAACAAACACCGCAGACCCCGCGGTGCGGGGGGGGCCCCATTCTTCAGTAAATGAAGGGGGGCCCCCTCAGCTCATCGGTTGAGAGATGTGAGAGGCTTGCTCTAAAGCAGCTGCAGTGTGCAGCCTGCTCTGAGCTCCTCTGGTTGACCCAGGACTGAAGAGAAACAAAGTAACAAGTTACATTGTTTCTCTTCAGTCCGAGCCCACAGAAAAAGGATGGGGGTGGGGGTCCCAGAGAGAAAGAGGGAGGCAGCACAGAGGAGAGCTTACAGGGGCAGGAGAAGGATTGCAGCTCCAGGATCCGCTTGGATACATTGGAAGGTAAACAAGCATTTGCAATGTATGGATTTGCAATATATGCATTTGCATATATGCAAGTAATATATGGTTTGGATTGGAATTGTTAGTTGTGGAATTGTGTTGTGTGGACTGGATCTGTGTAGTGAAATAATGTGGCATGGTGTGCAGTGTAATTATGTGGATAGTAATTGTGTGGTATTAAGTGTACTGAAATTATGCGGAGTGGGATTGTGTGTCTTCGAGTGAGATTATCTGTTATGGTATTTTGTGTTGTGGAGTGGTATGTAGTGGAGTTTACTTATGTGGTGTGCAGTTAAATATTGTAGCATGATGTGGAATTTTGTGGTGTAAATTGGATGTATGTTGTGTGTTGTGTAATTGTGTTGTTGGTTTGAATTATGTAGTTTGTTGTTGAATTATGTGGGGTGGAATGGAAATGTGTAGAGTTGAATTTGTTTGACGTGGAAGTGTGCGCTGTTGAGTGAAAATTGTGTTGAGTGGTATTATGAGGCATGGTGTGAAGTGTAATTATGTGGAATGTTGCTATGTGGCATAGACTGGATTTATGTGGAGTGTAGAGAATAATTATGTGCTGGTAAATTATGTGGTGCTGAGTGGTATTATGTGGAGTGTAATTATGTTGTGTAATGAATTGTGTGGGGATGAATTGTCGAATTGTGTGACGTGTGGAATTATGTGGCATGGTGTGGTGTATAATTGTGCGAAGTGGAATTATGCAGCATGTTACAGAGTTGTATTTTGTGGAGGGTAATTATGTATTTTTAGAGTTAAGTGTAAATATGGTGTGTGAAGTATAATTATATAGGTTGAAGTGGAATTATGTGTAGTTGAATTGTGTTGTATGGAGTGTAATTATGTGGTTTGGAGTGGTATTAATTTGTCTGGAATGTTATTATGTGACGTGGAATTATGTGGTATGGAGTGAAGTGGAAATATGTGTTTTTTTATTTTTAGGATTGTAATTATGTGGTATTGAATGTTGTAGGGTTCAATTATTTATAGTTGAATTGTGTGGCATGGACTCATGAGATGTTCAAATGTGCTGTGTGTGGTAGAATTAGCATAGCTGCCAAGGTTTCAGATTGTTATGTGTGATATTTTCATAATTTCAGTGTAATTATGAGTGACATTTCAACGACTATGAGTGACACTTTCTCGTGAGCAAAATCAAGCAATGAAGAGGAGGGAAACATATAAATATCAGAAATTACTCTCATTTGAGCAACTAGAAAATCTAAGAAAGTCACTGAACTAAAGTGCGCTAATAGCAGGCTACTAAAAACTGAGCAGAGTCAGACTGCGTGAATGTCACAGACTATAACAGTTATGAAAACGTCACACTTACCAATCTGAAACCTTGGCATCTATGAGTGAATCAGTGTGAAAATGTGCTCTAATTGAGGTGTATTCCTCTGCACCCTCATGGAGACCAGCCTGCCAGGTGTCTTTGCAAACTTGCAAGCGCCAAGCAGTTGTCCATCAGCTACATGTTAATGCAACTCTACAAAATAAATACATAGGATGTTCTCTGCAGAAATCAAAGGTTTGCCTGCACCAGGTTACACTTACTGCAGCACTTTAAATGTGGCAGTTCATTCAAGGTCCAATCAGGCCTCCCCTGTCTGGTTACTATGCGTAGAAATACTACAAAGTTGTTTTTAAATGCTAATCTATGGTCAGATTAAACCTTCCAAAAAGAGCTGCTTTCATCTATGAGTAATCAGTCAGTTTCTGGGATGCTAAAATCACAGGAAGACCCAGTGACCTACCCTCTAGTGCCTCCTCAGTGATCTTCTGTCTGAGGTAGGGTGCAACTGAGATCTAACATGTTTTAGGACTATGTGGTCTAGACTGTCCTGGCCGAAGTGTTTCGTCCATTTAGCCAGGAGTGTGAGAGGAGGGGAGATCCGAGCCTGAAGCAGTATGTGCAGTGGTGGCTCTGATGCTCCCAGACTAGAGTTAGACCACAGCTCCCTGCGCCACGGTAGGCACCTAGACCCTCAGCGCAATCAGCTTGTCTGCGGAGCACGGTCTGTAGGTGCATTAATACAACACCTGCTGGACAGAGGGGGACCTGAGGCCTCTTCTGTGTGTGTGTAATTTGGGCCTCATGGGCCTGCGACCAGAAGACAGAGGCCCGAACTTGAGAGGCTGGATGAGGCAATATAGTAGACTGTTAGAGCATGCCTCTCAATGGACTCTAGTCAAAAGAGGAGCATTGAGGACCGTGGGAGGGCCAACAGGCGTTGGATGGCTGCGAGGTGACTGACCACAGTAACAGGTGGAACTACGAGGGATGACTGGAGGCGCTAACCCTCTGAGGAGCAATAATTCATAGCAGTAAGGGGAGGGGAGGTTATGTCTATGCACTCAGAGAGTGTATTGTGCGGTATCAATACAATTTCTCCTGGGTACAGTAACGCTTTTGGAAACCATTGTCACGCATTTAGCAATTACTCAATGTAACACCCTTAATCAGTGCAGCTACATATCTATCTTGCATCTGAAGAAATCAACGCTCTGACACAGGTAAGAGTTACCAATACACCTAGGTCACAGGAGTTACAGGCTGGGCCGGCCTTAACACTGGTGGCGACCTGTGCAACAGTGTCTTTTGACGCCCCCCAATGACCACCTCTGCATGTATTCCCTCACTAGCACCCTTTAACAGTGCCCCTCAAGTCTCCGTAACCACTGACTCTCAGATTCATTTAGTTTTATAGCACCACTCATACCAGTGTAAGGAGTCTGAGCACTTTACATCACAAACATTGCACAGAGACAATCATATGTGTGTAAATCAGTGTATAGGAAATGTTACATCAGACAGGACTACAAGGTGTAGTGAAGGAGTGCCTTGTCATTGATACTGGTAGGCAATATAGTTTAAGAGTCCTTATTCTGGTAAGGTGCTAATTCAGAATGTAAAACATAATATCATTGTTAGGGGTTCTCTTTAATAATAAGAATTGTTTTCTAACCAAATGAAGCCTTTTGGCAAGATTAGGATAATGAAAGACTGGTCAAATAAAGCACATAGGGGCATATGCATCAACATTGGCATTTGCGATTCCTTATTAGCGAAAAATAAGGATTCGCTAATAAGGAATAGCAAAAGGCTATGCATGTAGGAATCGCTATTCAAATAGCGATTCCTTAACTTTCCTTAATTGCTACTGGCAAATTGCGAGTAGCAATTAAGGAATGCCATCCCAATCATTCCTATGGGCCTCCAGGCCCATAGGAATGAATCGGAGATTGCATGAGCAAATAGCGAGTACCAGTAGGTTCTGGCAAATTGCTCATGCAATTTCAAGGGTGCAAGGGTGTCAAAATGACACCCTATTGCACCCCTGAAATTGATATGTGCACATATGTTGCACACACACATGCTCTAAGGGCATGTGTGTGCGCAACATGAAACTTTGAAAAATGCACAAAAGTGCATTTTTCAAAGTTTTAGCAAATTACCATGCAGTTCATCTTCATGGTAATTTGCTCCCCCTATTAGCGAAATCGCTAATTTTTTAACTTTGATGCATTGCATTTAAGGAATCTCACTTTGGGATTCCTTAAATGCAATCGCTATTTAAGGAATCGCTATTTAAGGAATCCCTATTTAAGGAATCGCTATTTAAGGAATCCCTATTTAAGGAATCGCTATTTAAGGATTCCTTAAATAGCGATTTTTGCTTTTGGGTTGATGCATTGGGATTGTTTTTTTTTAACTCAATACCGGGAGCTATTAGCGATTCGGTATTTTACCGACTGGATTTTGGCTTGATGCATGAGGCTGATAGCTTTAACATATGACTTGCTGTTTGCATGCAGCTCTTTGATGACAGTTACTAGCTCAATGTTCTCTATTAGAATGTTGACTTATAAACGACAAGTAAAAAAAGAAGCTCTCTTACAAAAGCAGGAACCCACTGAACTATTTACATTACATGAACTTTGTTATCTCCATGGTACACGTTCGTAGCAGCAAGCATTTTAACCCTCTGCGCTACCTTAATACGATTCAAAACTTCCACTAGACATACAAGTTTCTTTCCAGGAAGACGATTAATCACCAGAGTTCCCTTGACATTGTAATTTATGCCTGAAAATTGCTAAAGGAAAGCAAGCGGCAGCAGGTGCTTTTAAAATGATAATATACTTGGGAAAATGACACCCCCACCCCAAGTCAGCACCCGGTGCGGTGGCACCGATCGCACCCCCCTAGAGCTGGCCCTGGTTACGGGACCTTCACAATTAACGTTTTTGTTTTTTATTCCGGTATGTCTGCTGCTGAAAGTAGCTTTTACCGCCATGTGAAAGATTTGAAGAAAACAAGTAGGAATCAGCATGGAAACAGACTCCCGCATATTATTCCTTTAGTACATACTCATCATTATTTCCGTTCCCCCAACATCAAAACAGCAATAAAATTGGGCACTTCAGTGCTGTGGTGTCATCGTGTTGGAATCTTAGATCCCGGCTCCTCCATGCAGAGCGGCTGTTTTTGCACATCGCTCCCTGCAGGGAGGCAGAGTTTATCCTGGGTCACAACATCATCCACTCCAGAGCTCCGGTGCCCTTCTCAAGCCCCTAGCTCCCGTCAGGAACCATTCTTTACAGATATTGCACTCGAAGAGGCTGACATCGCAGGGCTGCCGGTGCATGGCGCATGCGCACCAGCAACACATCCTCGCGAGACCTATCTTTATGGACACACTATGGAAATACGGCAAAATGTTGTGGGCATAGAAAAGGGACATTCATTACAGGACTACCACACAGGCAGCTGTACTGCATAACAGAATTTACCGCATCGCGTTTAGGAGACAGGGGAAGCACCAGAAAACAGACGGCGGCCACATGGAAATAAAACTACACCAGCATTAATTAGCAGCACTGGTACCCGAGGAGGCGCGATGCCTGTTATGCGTGATTTTGCATTTCAGTGCGGTGATGCGGATCACCACACTGAAATGCATGATGCGTGGTACTTGGTAGGGCTGACTTAGGTGGTGTGGATTTGGATAAGCTGTGCACGCCAAGGCTTTTATGTCATGGGGTATAAAGTGGACGTTTGTCTATTTTTCCTTATAAAAATAATATTGGCTGTTTCTTTACCTTCTGGTACATTTCTGAACAATTTGTTAAGCTAAATTGTATTGTTGCATTGTGTGTGCATGCAGGGACGAACGAGTGTCTGGCAGACATGCAAAAAATCATCCTACGTCTCAGTATTAACTTCCACACTTCTAAGCCGTAATTCCAATCCTAGAATGAGTTACCTGTTTGCTTTAAAACGACAGTTAGTAAAACAAGTAAGTGCTTTGCGAGCCGGTATAAGTAGCCAAGGTTATAAAGGGACTTGTTTTCGTGCAAGGTATTTCTTTTCCCAGTTCACGGAAGGGATAAAAAACATCTCCAGATAATAATAGGGTTGACAGGAAGGTGCAATATCAGAATATTGATACATGTGGATCTGGTGAGGAATGCGGGCAGCAAGTGCTTGATACGCTCTTTGCATAAGAAAATACTATATTTTTTTTTGTTATCCTCCATTAGTTATTAGTAAAGAAGGGGGAAGAGAAGCGTTCGCTGACAGCATTCGGTTAGTCTTAGGGAGACAAAGAATGCTGTCGTCTGTGGTAGATGCCGCCCAGAAGTCATAGGTATACGTATCAGGAGCTGCCATTGAAAGGAAGTGCAAATGCACTTTAGATGTTGCAGGTATTGATGGATACTGTGCGGTAGCAGACTTCGCAGGGCTGACCGAGTGTGGGGAAATGCTACGTTGTCACTGTAGGTTTAATTACATGAATGGAGCATTCTCTCTGGTGTTTGTCCTTGGGGTACTTGCTAACTGGTGCTACACATGGGATCAGGTTTGCCTTTGACAGGAGGGATGGTTTAGTGGGGTACATAGTGAAAATTAATGTTGGTGTGAGGAAACAAAAATCGGACCCTTTGTACATTTAATATTATTGTGTGCACCATGCAGAGGATGAAAAGTAGCTGGTAAACTACTGCAGTGGCATTGGGGTGGGCAGCAGCTGAAAGGCTCTGTCTTTACTGGTAGGCAGTGGTTAGATGGGGACCGGCCATCAGTCTTTCTGTTGGTGGTGGACAGGGGAGCAGTGGGCAGCAGTCACAGGTTCGCAGTGACATCCGAGGGGTAATTTTAAAGGCGGGCGGAAAAGCATAACTGCGGGTTTCGTAGGGGTGAGAGTAGAGTTAATGGAAGCGTTAGTAGCAGGCACGAAGGCAGTGGTCTGTGTTTGGAGGAGGTTAAGTGAACAGGCTTTGCTTGAAGGCGGGTCATCAAGTAGGAGGATGTGTTTGGTGGGCCGGCTGGAGGCAGTGTTATGTAACTTTGCTGGAGGGCGCAGCAGCAGTATTTACTAATGTATGTAAATCGGCCGATGAAAGGGCAGATGTGACCAATGAAGGAACCAGAATCCTTTTTTATGGCTGGGGTGAGCCCCTGCAGTATGACGTATCGCTGGCCTGTGTGCTCTTGACAGACACGGAGAATGGGGGGCCCCCTCCATGTACTTTGCAGGGGGGCCCCCTCAAGTTTCGTTACTCCACTGGGGAATTCTACCCTTATGGATTTTGGGAATCGTGTAGAATAAAGGGATCCTAGGTTCCTCAGCCACGAGGCAGTCTCTCTCGTTTTTAGTGATCCAGTTGTTATCCATAGCTTCCTGAGTTAGTACAGAGGCCGTTCTCTGGAGGCGTGTGGTCGGGTCCCTTTGGATCTTCTTTGTAGTCAGACCCGCCAGCATTTCACGATTTCGTGATTCACGAAAAAATCACAAAATCAGCAGACTAGCACGACGCCCACGATCTTTACTTTTTCACCCGCAATAAAAGGTGTCCCGGGAGGCATAGAAAACAATGGTGGCCTCTTATTGGTTGTACTGAAACACGTCACTACATGTCTCCATACAGCTGTAAAATAGCTGCTTCCTACACTCCCTGACACACTTGACAAGCAGAGTCAACACAACCAGTCTCTGGCTGTGCGTGTGGCAAGCCTGCTCCTCAATTAGCATGCAGGTTATGTTTTTAGTCACGTCACTTTGGCAGCTACAAGACAAGAGGTAGGGAATGTTTTATTTTAAGGCAGCTCATGCTGCTCTATGTCCTGCTTGTTTATAGAAATCTTTCTACTAGTTGGTATATTTTTGCCGTTCAATAGTTGGTGTCACAAAATGCTCCTAAAATTATGCAAAGCGAATACCCCTCTATGCAACAACAGACGCCAACCCATTCTGAACTGTGCGGGCCAGCGTGCAGTGTAGAACTGCTTATTACGTTGTTTTTCTCCTCTAATGTAACCAGGCCCTAATCAGTCATGGTTTGCATGTACGAAAAGAAGTTATGTTTAGGAGCACCTCAAAAACAAGTAGGTTTTGACTTTGTATCGTCAGCGATAGCAAATGATGTTGCCTTGCCAAAGATAATATAAATTCAAGATGTTTGCCAGTGTTATGCACACGTGATGTTTAAACTTTCGTCCTGTTAATTGTAAGTGCTTGAGTTTTGAGTGGCATTAAAAAAGATGCAGTGCATGAAGCACTTTATGGGTGCAGAGGTAATGAAAAAGAGACATTTACCCCTTCTCTGGAATGATTGCCCAGATTTGGAGAGGCTGATTCTCGTTTGGATAGACTGCTGCTAGTGGTGACGTGGGAATTGTTAATCTTGGTCAGCTGTCGTTTTCTAAGCGGCACAAACTTTTCTCCCTTGTGCTATGTTTATGTCGGAGCATTGATGCTATTGGCTTAACAAAACCACTGTCTTGTTGTGGACAATACATTTAACATGATTTTGATGAAGCTGTTATTGTTTTTCACCTTTAACATTCATACATTTGTTTCCTATTTTGAGGATTCTATTTGGTCTCTGGTGGACTGCTTTATTTGCGTGTCAAGTGCCATAGGTACTTGTTAATCTGATGCATGTTGGTTTTGTAAAGTTTTCTGTTGTAAATGTTAACATCTGGACAGATTATCTAAGCTTCGGTACTTGGCATTTTATTCTCTTGAAAGTAATTGGTTTGACTGAGGCGGCTCCTGTTGCTACTGTGGTGATATGGGCTGATATATATGGGATAAAGTCAGTGGCAGCTAGCTGAGGGAGTGCTGCCGGACGGTGAGGCAGGGCGGGGGAGGAGCAGGGTGGGGGGGTAGTGGACTCCGACATACAGCGGAACGGAGTAAGGTAAGTAAATGAATTAATAAAACAATTTACCTTGTGCGCACTGCATCGTCGACTTGGTGATGCAGCACGCGCAAGGTACATTGTTTTATTTATTTAGTTACTTACTTTACTCCTTTCCACCGTATGTCAGAGTCCACTACCCCCCCCCACCCCACCCTGCCCCTCCCCTGCCCACCGCCCCGCAGCACTCCCTCTGCGAGCCGCTACTGGATAAAGTACTCCATGTCCTACATTGTGGGGATATTGCAAAACTTTCTTGTGGCTTCTGCCTGCCACTCAGGCTGTAACCTTATGGCCAAAAATTAAATTACAGTCAAAGCAGTGTCCTTAAATGTAAAGAGGCTTTATTGTGGCTGTCAAGGTCAGAACAATTTCTCCGAATCCTGAGATACTGTTCAATGGGTAAATTCTGCCGCAATGACTGGGGGTGGGCACTTTCAAAGTGCAACAGGCTGTTTCTGTCTGTAGGTTTAGTGTACTGCGTGCTTTGTAATTTTCCGCCTTCAGCGAAGATTGTTCACATCTAGGAACGAAATTGACCCTGAAGCTACAACAAAAAGCTTACCCTAGAAGAGTCATTGACCAGGCTTGCAAGAGGTCCCACAACACTGCTAGAGCTGCCCTACTAGAAACCAATATAAGGGCAGAAGTCAATTCACTCATTTGTGGCACCACATACAATTCCTCTTCAAACGAAATAAAGAAGATCATAAACAAGAACTGGATGATTCTGACATCTAATAAACTCACGTTTGCAAAGCCAATGTTTTCGTTTAAACGTAACAAAAGTTTGAGAAACTCACTTGTCCACACAGATATGTATAAGCCTAAACAAGACAACCAACTGACCCTGTGGAAAAAAAACCCTGTCAGAGGCCACTAGCCCTGTGAGACATGCGTAGTATGTCCCTTTACCACATATACAACACAGTTAGAACTAGGTTTGGGGTACCCATGGGAGCAACGTGACCATACAAATTGTAACACGAACAACATAGTGAACCTCATCACATGCCCTTGCCAACTCATGAATGTTGGGATGACTACTAGAAAGGCTAAAATACGAAGAGGTGAATATCAAAGTACCATCAGATGCTCTTTTACAGCCACGAAATTACCAGCCCACTCCCTGGAAAAGGGGCACACTGACCACGATCTGGCATGGACTATCATAGAGAGGGTCAAAGGATGCACAAATATAGCCAGGAGACTCCTTCAAAGAGAACAACGGTGGGTCTATAGACTCAAGACCCATATCAAGGGGTTGAATGATTCTATTCCGTGGCACCTACTGAATCACAGATAATGCATTTAGCCACTCACAAATAAGAGCACAGATGAACAGTTTTGCTCCCATCAGTCTAAATAGACCAGCTCTACTATTTGCGTACTATTGGGCATCCGACACTACCATAAATATAGTATGTCCTGTATACTGAGGTTCCTTTCAAACGCTATCGGACGTAGTGGGATAGTTGGATTTTTTAATATCACTCCTGTCAGTGACTAACATCCATAGCCTTCATTACGCTGTATTCTTGGCTGTAGTATCGACCAACGCCAACTATATTACTATGCATACCACCAGCACCAAATTGTCAGCCCTGCCTCTAGACTTATTGTCACAAGGGCCTGGAACTTCTTCCAATATTACTTCTTTATATTTGAGATACCTTAATATTTTAATGACACACCATGGAGAAGAGACCCAATCTTCCACAGTTGCTACACTCACAGTTAAGTGCTGGACATCTCTTGAATGATGCCATGTGGTTCCTCTTATCACAGCGGTAGCAGGCAGTTCTATTCTCATGCTTCTTTCTACTTTTATGTTGTTTATCCCTAGCTTGTCTCATTTTTACACTACAGACATCATTGTCATTCCAGTTTAACCCATGATACACATGCCTGTGTTGTCTTTATGACCTCCTCCAGTGTGGTGACACTTAATATAGAAGTGGTAACGTAGTGCTCAACGCAGTTTTGAAGTAATTTTATAGCCCTAACATTGTTTCCTTATAGTCATCGTATTCCTCCTCATCCTCAGGAGGTTCAATTTTGAGAATAATGCAAAAACATTTCTGCCCTTGTGAGCCCATGCAATTTAGTAAAATGCATTTTGTAAGGTCTATATGCTTTTTATTAGTGTCAATAGCAACAAGGTATGTCCTCCCATTGCTTCATGGAATAGGAGGTTTCCCTTAGAACTGGAGAAATGTTGGTGTGACTCAAATTACATTTTGAATGTAAAGTAGAAGAACAGAGTTCCAGATAATTGACGACCTCAAGAATACAAATTCGATGAGCACAGAAAAGATGCAGGAAGAGTTAACAGTGCACTCACTTCGCTACAAGTTCTGAACTAAATCTGACGCCATTTGGAAAGAGGTAAAGTATATGTGACCTAATAGTGAGATTTAAAAATGCTGATGAAAACTACTTGTAAGATGTAATAAAATCCCAAAGGTTGAAAAGTCAATGATAAACTGAGCACACAAGGATGGCTGCTGTGTGCACTGGAAGCACAAACCCATAGATTATAATGGGCTTCCAACTGGCCTAATGGATTGGAAGCAAGTCAGGCGACGCCGGGCATGCTGTGGGGGAATGAGGCCTAGAAGTGCACAGATGCAAGCGGCCAGGACTGACCGGCCCTGAGACGGTAGGCTCTTGACGGATGTGATTTGGAGCAACACTGCTTGATGGGTTCGTCGTAGGCAGGATTTCAGCCAACTTCAGAGAACACACAGTGTCAGCTGCAGCAACAGCCTATTTAGAATGGCTCCACCCCGGAACCAGGCTACAAAGCCTAAGAATAACAACAAAGGGAATAATAAACCATGTTTCTGCAAAGAGAGAACCTTATATTGCCAAAACCCATATTACAGAACACCAGTACTTAATTTGTAAAACATTAAATGCCAGGGCTCTTCTCAGAAGGCCGCTGCAGCCTGCATTGCCCCTGCAAGCACTGCGAAAGACAGTACCAACATAACACCTACTCATCCCACTCCCACAAGTCTTACAATTCAGACTATTTCAGGCCACATAAGGCTATAATAATGGTGTGAGAGGCTGGTATTATTCATTTTAAATGTGATTTGACTTACTAGCCATAGTTGAGTTGTTGTGCTCATCTCAAAATTAACTAGACGGTGCTGGCATGTAGTGGACTGTGCTACCATGTAGTGGACATGTAGAAGCACCAGAAACCACCGGCTCAAATTGAGCACTGCAGAACACCAATATATACAGAACACCAAAATACCCTCATGATAATGGCAACTAAACTAAGACACACATACACATTACTGAACCAAGCAATGATTGTTCTAAACAACCCCATCAAAAGCCTTCCTCTGTCCTCAATAGACACACCTCACCAGAGCACACTAAAGCAGCAAAAGAGGATTCTCAAGTCCGTAAAGAGGTTTCTCAAGTCCGTTGGACTTGGAAACAGAATTACTGTCTCAAACGTTTTCCCTCGACAGGTTATAAGGAATAATTATAGGAGTAGTTTCCAGTAGAGGTGTGGAAGCCAGCAAATGCACAGAGCGAGCTGAGCCGGAGCCGAGCCACGGCTCTGGTCTGCCCCAAAGAGCCCCAACATGAGCCGATCGATAAAAGATTTTGCACGAAGCCACACAATGATCGTCAAGTAAAAATGTCATAAACTTCAGAATTAATAAATGTAATTTCTTTAACAGTGTTTCGTTTTGAGGGCCATGTCTTGACATTAATTGTTCCGAAACATCAATTTAAAAGCATTCGAGAAAACCCCAATAACCTCATGACGCTATCATGATTCAACAAAGAAGTAGGTTTGTCATGTGGCCTGTATAAAGTAAAAGTAACGAGAGTTGTAGGAACAATGGGGCATATCAACAAGGGCTTTATCTCTGCTTTTTTGGCTTTAAAAGCCAAAAAAGGAGAGATAAAACTAGCGCCCTATCAACAACAGGGTGCTAACATGCAAATTTGCATGTTAGCACCCTTTTACTCTACGCTTCCCCTTGCATCTCTAATGAGATGCAAAGGGGGCGTTCCAGAGTAAAATAAAAGGAGAAATGTCGCTAAGCGACATTTCTCCTATTATCAAGAATGTCGCTAACCCTGTTACAGACAAAAAAAGCAGCGCTAACCGCGGTTAACGCTGCTTTTTTACGTCTTGTATTTTTCTGACTTAGCCATGATATCCTATGGAAGGAGGATATCATGGCTAAGTTTGCCTGTCCCTATCAACAAAGTAACGTGAGATTATCGCTGGGTTTCCAGCGATAATCTCACGTTAGCCTGTTAGCGTGAGGATTTTTATCGCTATTGAGATAAGCGTTGCTAATAGCACGCTATCTCAGCGATAAAAATTCACGCTAGCCGGTGATAATTATCCTAGCGCTAAGTGCGCTCAGCGATAATTATCGCCGGTTGTTGTTGATATGCCCCAATATTGCCTGTTAGGCCAAGTATGGAGGGTTTCTTTAGCACACATCATGGGTTGAGTTACCTCAAGGTGCTTTCAAATTGATCGCTCAAAAATGAAACATTGTGACATAAAAAGATTTGTCTAGATCACACAATTTAGTCAAGTGATGAGGCTGAGATCTGAGCCCAGGTTTCTTCGTTATACATTGTGTAGTTTAGCCTTTTGATAGATTTTGTCTTCCATTCCCAATTTAACAACAAAACGCACTGTTTGTCTTGAATTTTATCATGAGCAAAATGAGTACCCTGTCCCTGGATAATCAATTTAGCACGAGGTATGTAAACATTAATTTTAAAAAAGCACAATGTAAGGGAAGAAATTGCTATTTATTTTATGCCAGGAACATTAGCTTTCTTTGCCTTAACAAAACAGACCATTATTTGGTGCTCTTCAAGAGGTAAGTGACAGCAATGAAAAAGATAAGCAAAGCAAAGCAGCCCACAGAGGATGCTGCCAGAGGTCACATATGTGAAGCACTGCTCAGCTGCTCATGTAACACCTCGGGGCACTTGAACTATAGTGAATAAGCTGAAGCAGGAGCAAGCACACCTGCCGTCTGCTCATTACTCACACACCTACGTTTGCACACTTCCAGTGTTTCAAGAAGTCCACACGCAAGTGAGGATGCCAATGCTGCGAATGAGATCTAAAGACTGAGCTGATGAACCTGTATAGCCTGTGCAGCCTTCATTCTCTGCAGCTGACTGATGTCCTTGATCTTCCCAACAGCACATGAAGGCCTTTCTCAGCAGACGGGAAAAGGGCGCATACCCTGGGCAGAGGATGACGCCTAACATTAGACGGAGAATCTCTCTAAGGACGTGCCATTTGTTCGGGGGCAAAGCTTCAGGGGGTGTTTGGGGTGTTACACCCCCTTAATAAATGTATTTTCTGATATTTGGGTACAGGTGCTTTAAGTCGGTATGGTGAGGTGTCTGGGTGTATTTAAAAATTCCTCGTGAAATCGGACAGACAAAAATGCGCACACTCTCTCTCCCTCTCAGTTTTGAAAGTCCTCGAAAATGTTGGTTATTTTACAAAATATTGTCTATTCCCTCACTCATTACTCCTACCAATCCACATTCCTCTTCCTTGCCACTGCCCCCATGCTCCTCTCATGCACCCTGCTTGTTGTATAATGTATTTTAACATTATATGCCTGCGAGATTGTTGGAAAATCAGAAGCTTACCCCCCCCATCTTATGCAAGGAGGGCGGGCCAACACTGCAAGAGACCGAAGGGAGGCATAGGAGACAACAAGGAGAAAGAAGCTCACTGCAAGCTCCACTTGTTTGGACTTCGAGGTTCGCAGAGGACTGTGAACAGAGTCAGAGCCAATCTTCTGGCTCGAGCCTGGCTCAAGCTTTCAGTGGCTCGCCCAGCACTAGTATACGGGTCTTGCAAGGCAAGCAATATTCCTGAAAAGCCCATACAACCCCTTCAGCAGCCAATCGGCGAGGGAAAACCAAGACTGGTAGTTATATCCCTTGCCCTCAAAGTAATAAAGCAGGCAACACATTACTCTCCCAGCAGGTATTACTATCATTGCTTGGGTTTGGATTTCATGTCTGGTCAGAAGATCACCTCTTCAATTTAAAACAGAGGACTTGATTTAAATTTGGATGGACAGAGTAATGTCCGTGAGGGCTATGGAGTAATTTACTCTGTCATCCTAATGGACATCCCTTCCCCCAAATCTACAGTTGTCCAGCAGCCCCATGGACAACACTTAACATTGGCAGGGACTGCTGTCATGGTGCTTCCTGTCAATGTTGTAAAAGTGTGATGGATGGCTCTGTAAAAGAGAACAGGCGTCCGACAAACTTTTACGAAGGTAAACTTTCAAAGCAGAAGTTGTTTTTTGAAAAATGAAACACTAATGTACCCCACACCATGGGAGCTTTCTCCATGGCAGAGGATCATTATTTTTTTACTGTCCTCCATGACGGACAGCAAAGAAAAACCATTCGATCGCCCACACTAAATTGAGCAGGTGGTCATATGGCCAACCTCTGATATTCCATATTCTATCAGGCCATCGGAGGAGTATGTTAGCAACAAAGCTGGAGTAGGCTCCATCATTGGCATGCTTAAATTTCAGACGCCTCTAAGTCGGACAGGCAGACCTTAAATTTGGCAGGGAGGGTACTTCATCACTACTGCGATTAGAAAAATATTGTAGCTCAGAATTTGTAGAAACATGCAGAATTCTAGTTTTCCAGATGTGACCTACAGCATGGGAAAAACATGGTGCTTTGTGTCCAGCAAAGACACGCACTCCAAGAGGGGTGTCTCATGATATGTGAACTTTCCATAATAATGTGGAGATGAATCAGATGTTGTTGGACTTGGCCCTTCTGGCAGGTTCACCCCTGGACTTTTTGGCTTTTTATTGGTGACTTGGTGTGGTGATTTTTTTGGTTTCTGCGCACTTTCCCTGTGTCCCAGGGTAAAGTGCGTGCGTGCTCTGAGTGCATGTGGTGAGATAGGCCTGCCCTCCCATAGGAATGCATGGGGAATGTATGTGTCCCTAGTAGTTCCTGATGCGTGGGGTGTGCAGGCCCGAGTTTGGTATGTGCGGACTCGTGGGAGTGAATGCTGCGCGATGATGTGTGCGGCGTGCATGTACCTAGTGTGGAAGCGCCACTTCTAGAAGTGGGCACTTCTGTGTGCAGTGTGTCTGTCGCGTGATTGGCTGGTCGTGTCATGTGACGGGCTAGGGATTCCCCAGAGTCAGGATGAGTCACCCAGTGGTAAATGGGGAGATCAGCAGCTAGATGGGTGGGAGGAGTACACCTGGGTCCTGAATAGGACAGGGTTTTCCACACACAATGCTGGCCCCGCCCCCTGTGGTGCGACTGACGACCCTAGCCCTGCCAGTGAATAGAGTGAGGGGCTGAGCACATCAAGGGTGCTCCCCAACCAGCTGCGACTGGTTTTCCCCCTCACCCTGAACCCAGAACAAAGGGTTTGCCTGTATAAAAATGGGGCTGTGTCCCCACAGAAACGGTTCTCTGCCAGGATCTTACCTGAGGGGGGCTGCTGCTGGACCAGAGGACCGCCACTTGGACTACCTCCCTGCCTGGAGGCCCAGTGAGCTGGCTCTGGGTCCAGCCTTGCCCCCACCCCTGCCCTGCTGCATGCAGGGAAGAACTTTGTTGGACTTTGTGGTGCTTTTTGGGCTGGAGCGCTGGGAATGCTCTATCTGTGTCCCTAGGCGCTTGGAAGCGCTTTTATTTTCCTTTAGCGCTCAGGAGCGCTTTATTTCTAACAGCCGGTGCCCACCCGGCGTTTGCCCCGTCTATACAGCTTCTGAATTCCTCTGGCAGGTGCCCACCCTGCCAGGGACATTGCCGGGGTCGTTGGCGGGTGCCCACCCCGCTTATTTGTCGTAATTTCGCGGCGGGTGCCCACCCCGCCGTATATTTCACATCGCGAGGGAGCCTACCCCTCTTATTGCCAAGTTTGGAAATCACCGCCGCGGCCGGGCTCACAGGAAGTCAGGCGGCCGAGGGCGGGCCTCCGGGACACCCAGGACCGGAAGTAGGAGGGCGGGAGCCTACCCCGCCTCCCACCGAGGACTCGCGTTTTTGTTGCAAGCCCCGGAGCCGGCAGGAGCCTACCCTGCGCCCCGGGGTACTGAGGAGAGTCACGAGGACGGCCGGAGCGGGAGCGGAGGGGGGCGCGAGGCACATTATCGGTGCCTGCCCCCTCCGTGTCAAGAAGCAGCCCCAGAGCCCGCCGGCACCAGAACGAGCAGAACGGAGACGACGCAGGAGTCCCCCAAGCAGCCGGTGAGTGTCTAGAGGGCTGGGGGGACTCCGCGCATGTGCTGGGGGTGCGGGCAGCCGTGCTCACGAGCCCCGTGAGGCTCCAACAGTGTCACATTGCTTCTCGAGCCCAGTGAGGCTCCAACGTTGGGGGGCATCGTTTGTTCAGAGCCGTGAAGGCTCCAACGCGGGCAGAGCGTTGTTGGGAGCGCGAGGTCGCTCCAAAGCGGGGCCCATTGTTATTTAGAGTCCGTAGGGACTCCAATACCTGGAGGGGGCATTGTTCTTTGTTTCTGAGCGTGAGACGCTCCAACGTGCTGACAGTGGTTCCGAGCCCACGAGGCTCCAACGAGGCCAGCAGTGGTTGCGCAGAGCGCTCAGAGCGCTCCAACGTTGGGGGCATTTCTCTTGGGATTGAGTGGCCCCAGGTGGCAGCGGGCCACTCCCACCTTGCCCCTCAAAGTTGTTTAGAGCCTGCGAGGCTCAGGGGGCCACAAGTGTGACATATTAGAGCCCAGGAGAGGCTCCAACCCCCCCGCCATATTTGTTTAACAAGGCACAGTGGTGCCACAGCATCTCTCCAGTTGCCCAGCACTTAGTGGGCAACTGCAACGTTTAGGTTGTGGCCTCGGTGTTCTGGCTTGCGCAGCCTGCGCCGGCGCGCCCTGACTTTTCTGGACGCAGGGCGTCCTTGCCCCTACTAGGCCAGTTGGCCCAGGGACTGCCACAGATAGTGGCTAATGTGAGTTTTGGCGCCATTGTACCTTTTCTGCACCTCTGAATGTGTTTATGCGTCATGTGCTTTGTTTTACACCTCTGAATGTGATGCATCATGTGTAATGTGCGTTTTACCCCTACAGGTATTGTGATACTTAGGTGGTTGTTTTCTCCCTAGTACAGGTAGTGCCAGTGAGGTCCTGATTCCCTGCGCAATATTTTCCTAAGGTGGTTAGGGTTGCGTAGGTGGTACTTACCTGATACCAGTAGTGACTGGTTGTGTGCTAGGTGTAAGTTTGCGCAACTGTAATTTTATTTCCTATGTTCTATGTGCTATGTTCTAAGAGTGCTAATTCCGGACAGCGGTCCATGTGGCCCTGTCCCCTGTACATATAATCCCTTGTAAATTCTGCCCGTGCCTGTTGGCACATTGTAGAGTGTGTGTTTTTATCTAATGTGTTGTGTATAATACAAAGGCTATTTTTATAGAATACCTTGTGTGGAGTTTCCTTTGTGGTGGGCCTTGGGTGTTGTTGCTGGGTGCGCGCGCAAACGCTTTACACATCGCCTCAGGGATAAGCCTGTCTGCTCGTGCCAAGCTACCAAGGGGGTGAGCAGGGGTTATCTTTGGCGTGTAACTCCCCAGCCCTGACTAGAGTGGTGGTTTCTGTCTGACTTTGGCGCAAGCCTTAGCCAACCAGAAATCCCATTTCTAACATTGGTGATCAGCGGTGGGATTTGGACTTGCGTTTGCGCTGTACCGCAGCAGCAACTGGCCGCACTACAAAACTCTGCATTTAGATAAATCACATGGTATAGGGATTATTGTTTTAAAGTTTGTTTTTAATTGTCATTTCTTTGGAAATGTGGTTTTGTGCACTGTGAGTTAGGTGTCCCTAGCTCGGGAGGGTAGATCATCCCCCTTAGTGCATTGTGTTTCTGGATTCACCAGAGGGTGGGATCCAGTGGTGGCAGCGTAATAGTGTCCTGTACATTTGTCCCCCGCCCTGCGCACAGAGTTGGTACCTGTGTCACGTGGTGGTCAGGTTGAGGAATCAGGGGTGGTAGAAACTGCCTTACCAGTCCGAGGGGAGGGTTGTGTGTGGATGAGTGGTGAGTGGCACTAGGCAAGTGAGTGTGAGTTCTCTGGGTTAGAGAGCTTGCTGAATCTTTTTGTGAATTGTGTGCTCCTGTGTGAAACTCAGACCCCTAGGTTCCCTGTATAATTGTTACCATAACGTCCGCCAGAATGGAGCCTGCTTGTGATCCCTATGAGCTAGCTTGGCGCCAGAGGCAGGAGTTAGAAAGGTACTGTACAGAGGAAGAGTCAGAAGAGGAGGTAGAGGATGACAATACCTGGACGCCAGTAGAGAGTGAGGACCCCATAGGTAGGGCGTCCCTTGCTGGGTCCAGCGTAGGAGGCAGCGCCTCATCCCTTTCCCTGTCCCCAGAGGAGTGGGAAGATAGGAGGAAAGAAAGGGAGCACCAGCTGGCGTTAGAGAAGCTCAGGTTAGAGCATGCTCAGGCTATGGCGCAGCTGGAGGCCAGGAAGCAACAGCGAGAGACTGAGTGGGTCTTGGCGCGGGAGAGGGTAGAGGAGGCTGAGAGGGCCTCCACCAGAGGCAAAGTAGCTCTGGAGGGTAGACTATCCCCTGCGCGCAGTTTTAATTTTCTGGACTCCCCAGGGAGGGTTGAGTCCAGTGGTAGTAGCGATGTAGATTCCAGTGTAGGAAATCCCAGTCCCAGTTCCCCCAGTCTGGTACCTGTTCCCCAGGAGGAGGAGTTAAGGTTGAAATTCAGGGGCAGTAGGAAACTGTCTCACCAGACTTGGGAGGAGTTTGTGGATGGATGTGAGGATGCAATGTTTGATTGGATTTCCACAGCAAGTGATTTTGATATACTGTGTAATCTGGTTCTCAAAGAACACCTGCTCAGTTGTTGTGTGCCGGGGCTGCGCCAACACCTGTTGGGGTGTGGATTGTCTGAGCCATTTGACCTGGCGGAGGAAGCAGAGCGCTGGGAAAGGGCTAGAGGTTCTCTAGAGTCATTAGGGAGTGACTCCAAAAGTAGTGGGTCAGGTATCTTCCAGCCCAGCGTGGTGGAAGAGGCTCAGTGTAGCCCAGCTAGGTCCCAGGATAGCGAGGAGGGTGTAGGGGCTCACTGCCTGGCTCAGTGGAGCAGGAGTGAGAGGGTGACCGAGGGTCCCCGGACGTACGAAACCCTGCCTCAGGACTTGGATGGTTCCATGAGGGAACACCAAGTTGGGGACCTAGGCTGTCCTGTTAGACCATTTGAGGGAGATCTCCTGGTGAGTAGAGGACCTGGAGCACCTGTAACCAGGGCTCCTGTGGTTCTAGAGTCTGGCAGTACCGCTCCGGTAGGGAGGGTACAGGAGTCCAGTGTGAGGAGTGATTGGGGGATGAGTTCCCCAGTGGAAGAGCCTGTGGGTCAGGGACTACCCAGTTGGGCTAGGATCTCGTGTAGTGACCAGGGTGGCACCACTTCTGTTCTGGGGGATCTCCGCGCACTGTCAGGAGGACAGGGGACGGGAGATCAGCGCCAGACAGACAGTCGCTTGACGTATGTGTCCTTTGATAGCCTCAGGGGGATGGAGTGGAAATCCCCAGAAGTCCTGGAGTGCCAGGCAATTATTCCACCAAAGGTTCTAGGCCGGAGGTTGGAAGGCCAGGTTCGGGATCAGCCTGACCTGAAGGGTGGGACGTCTGTAACCAGCGTCCCGACCAGTTCTTCTTCCAGAGGTACCACCCCAGTTGGTAGGGAGCAGGGCTCTGGAAGGGGGTGCAGAGGGTGGGAGAGCCCACCTCTGCCCCCGGTACAACCTGAGGGGTTAAACCCTGGGTTGGAATGGCGTTCTAGGTGTACCCCTCGCCAGAGGAGGAGGAACCCTAGGAGAAGAGGTAGGGGGAGGAGAGCTTTCCCTGAGACTCCTGGTCCGCCTGAGGGTGTAGACCCTAGGCTGGAGAACCAGTGGCAGTCTAGTCCTGTCTTTCAGAGAGGAAGAGTGGAGAATGGCCGCTATGTGCCAGGGGTTACTACCCCCCACTCTGTGGTTAGGCAAAGACCAGTGGCACCTGGGTGGCCTAGGGCCTGGTCTTGGCCGCGGACAGCTTGGGAGTACCAGTGGGGTAGCCCAGTTGGTCCAGACAGTGGTGTTAAAAAGAATTCCATGGGTTCACCGTGGCGTAGAACCGGAGGGTGTCCATGCAGTTGCGGGCCCGCGTCCGTGTTCTATCGCCCCAAGCAGGGAAGTCCATCACGGTGGTGATTGGTCTGCCCTGCGTTTTGGCTGGAAGGGGGTTGTGTTGGACTTGGCCCTTCTGGCAGGTTCACCCCTGGACTTTTTGGCTTTTTATTGGTGACTTGGTGTGGTGATTTTTTTGGTTTCTGCGCACTTTCCCTGTGTCCCAGGGTAAAGTGCGTGCGTGCTCTGAGTGCATGTGGTGAGATAGGCCTGCCCTCCCATAGGAATGCATGGGGAATGTATGTGTCCCTAGTAGTTCCTGATGCGTGGGGTGTGCAGGCCTGAGTTTGGTATGTGCGGACTCGTGGGAGTGAATGCTGCGCGATGATGTGTGCGGCGTGCATGTACCTAGTGTGGAAGCGCCACTTCTAGAAGTGGGCACTTCTGTGTGCAGTGTGTCTGTCGCGTGATTGGCTGGTCGTGTCATGTGACGGGCTAGGGATTCCCCAGAGTCAGGATGAGTCACCCAGTGGTGAATGGGGAGATCAGCAGCTAGATGGGTGGGAGGAGTACACCTGGGTCCTGAATAGGACAGGGTTTTCCACACACAATGCTGGCCCCGCCCCCTGTGGTGTGACTGACGACCCTAGCCCTGCCAGTGAATAGAGTGAGGGGCTGAGCACATCAAGGGTGCTCCCCAACCAGCTGCGACTGGTTTTCCCCCTCACCCTGAACCCAGAACAAAGGGTTTGCCTGTATAAAAATGGGGCTGTGTCCCCACAGAAACGGTTCTCTGCCAGGATCTTACCTGAGGGGGGCTGCTGCTGCTGCTGGACCAGAGGACCGCCACTTGGACTACCTCCCTGCCTGGAGGCCCAGTGAGCTGGCTCTGGGTCCAGCCTTGCCCCCACCCCTGCCCTGCTGCATGCAGGGAAGAACTTTGTTGGACTTTGTGGTGCTTTTTGGGCTGGAGCGCTGGGAATGCTCTATCTGTGTCCCTAGGCGCTTGGAAGCGCTTTTATTTTCCTTTAGCGCTCAGGAGCGCTTTATTTCTAACAGCCGGTGCCCACCCGGCGTTTGCCCCGTCTATACAGCTTCTGAATTCCTCTGGCAGGTGCCCACCCTGCCAGGGACATTGCCGGGGTCGTTGGCGGGTGCCCACCCCGCTTATTTGTCGTAATTTCGCGGCGGGTGCCCACCCCGCCGTATATTTCACATCGCGAGGGAGCCTACCCCTCTTATTGCCAAGTTTGGAAATCACCGCCGCGGCCGGGCTCACAGGAAGTCAGGCGGCCGAGGGCGGGCCTCCGGGACACCCAGGACCGGAAGTAGGAGGGCGGGAGCCTACCCCGCCTCCCACCGAGGACTCGCGTTTTTGTTGCAAGCCCCGGAGCCGGCAGGAGCCTACCCTGCGCCCCGGGGTACTGAGGAGAGTCACGAGGACGGCCGGAGCGGGAGCGGAGGGGGGCGCGAGGCACATTGTCGGTGCCTGCCCCCTCCGTGTCGAGAAGCAGCCCCAGAGCCCGTCGGCACCAGAACGAGCAGAACGGAGACGACGCAGGAGTCCCCCAAGCAGCCGGTGAGTGTCTAGAGGGCTGGGGGGACTCCGCGCATGTGCTGGGGGTGCGGGCAGCCGTGCTCACGAGCCCCGTGAGGCTCCAACAGTGTCACATTGCTTCTCGAGCCCAGTGAGGCTCCAACGTTGGGGGGCATCGTTTGTTCAGAGCCGTGAAGGCTCCAACGCGGGCAGAGCGTTGTTGGGAGCGCGAGGTCACTCCAAAGCGGGGCCCATTGTTATTTAGAGTCCGTAGGGACTCCAATACCTGGAGGGGGCATTGTTCTTTGTTTCTGAGCGTGAGACGCTCCAACGTGCTGACAGTGGTTCCGAGCCCACGAGGCTCCAACGAGGCCAGCAGTGGTTGCGCAGAGCGCTCAGAGCGCTCCAACGTTGGGGGCATTTCTCTTGGGATTGAGTGGCCCCAGGTGGCAGCGGGCCACTCGCACCTTGCCCCTCAAAGTTGTTTAGAGCCTGCGAGGCTCAGGGGGCCACAAGTGTGACATATTAGAGCCCAGGAGAGGCTCCAACCCCCCCGCCATATTTGTTTAACAAGGCACAGTGGTGCCACAGCATCTCTCCAGTTGCCCAGCACTTAGTGGGCAACTGCAACGTTTAGGTTGTGGCCTCGGTGTTCTGGCTTGCGCAGCCTGCGCCGGCGCGCCCTGACTTTTCTGGACGCTGGGCGTCTTTGCCCCTACTAGGCCAGTTGGCCCAGGGACTGCCACAGATAGTGGCTAATGTGAGTTTTGGCGCCATTGTACCTTTTCTGCACCTCTGAATGTGTTTATGCGTCATGTGCTTTGTTTTACACCTCTGAATGTGATGCATCATGTGTAATGTGCGTTTTACCCCTACAGGTATTGTGATACTTAGGTGGTTGTTTTCTCCCTAGTACAGGTAGTGCCAGTGAGGTCCTGATTCCCTGCGCAATATTTTCCTAAGGTGGTTAGGGTTGCGTAGGTGGTACTTACCTGATACCAGTAGTGACTGGTTGTGTGCTAGGTGTAAGTTTGCGCAACTGTAATTTTATTTCCTATGTTCTATGTGCTATGTTCTAAGAGTGCTAATTCCGGACAGCGGTCCATGTGGCCCTGTCCCCTGTACATATAATCCCTTGTAAATTCTGCCCGTGCCTGTTGGCACATTGTAGAGTGTGTGTTTTTATCTAATGTGTTGTGTATAATACAAAGGCTATTTTTATAGAATACCTTGTGTGGAGTTTCCTTTGTGGTGGGCCTTGGGTGTTGTTGCTGGGTGCGCGCGCAAACGCTTTACACATCGCCTCAGGGATAAGCCTGTCTGCTCGTGCCAAGCTACCAAGGGGGTGAGCAGGGGTTATCTTTGGCGTGTAACTCCCCAGCCCTGACTAGAGTGGTGGTTTCTGTCTGACTTTGGCGCAAGCCTTAGCCAACCAGAAATCCCATTTCTAACAGATGTTAATGAGAATATCGGAATTATTATACATTGAACTGGAATTTACTGACAATTGGATTTGAGCTTGGATAAGACAACAAGCCTTGTGAGGAACAAGCTGGTCGATAAAATAAGGTAAAATCGAGTCTCTCATTGGGGATCTATTTAGGCATATATCAGAGTCATATGAGAACATTTAAGACATATAGGGGCAGATGTAGCAAGCATTTTTGAGTTCGCAGATGGACAGATTCACAGAATCTTCCCGTTTGCGAATGCAAAAATTGCTTTTCCGATGCAGCAAACCTAATTTAGCGATTCGGTAACCTGTTACCGAATCGCAAAATGGGTTTGCGATTCGGTATTAGGAAGGGGCGTCTTTAGGGCTTCCCTTCCTAATACCGAATCGCATCGGTATGTATGAATGTTTTGTGACCGCAAATGCCGTCGCAAAACATTCGCATTTTACCACCTACTTCAAGTAGGTGGTAACCCATTCGCAAATGGGAAGGGGTCCCCAAGGGACCCCTTCCCCTTTGTGAATGTTTGTAAAACTATATTTAAGAGCAGGCAGTGTTCTCACGGACCACTGTCTGTTCTTAAAAAATGAAAAGAAAGCGTTTCATGTTTCGTTTTGTAAAGCACCTCTTTTTCTTTATAGGAAAACGGGCTGCTTTACCAAAAAAAAAAAGATTGCTTTATTAAAAAGCGATCACGGACATGGTGGTCTGCTGATCTCAGCAGGCCACAATCCCCGTGATTTGGGCGATTACTAGGGGGTCGCAAATTGCGACCTACCTCATTGATATTCATTAAGTAGGTCCTTTGCGACCCCTTAGGAATCGCAAAAGGTGTACTATACACCTTCATACATTGCATTTTGCTATTTCTTAATTGCAAATCTTTGTGGTTTGCAATTAGGGAATAGCAAAATGCGAGCTACATACATCTGGCCCTCTGAGTATAAGTTGAAAAGGAATAATCACATTATGTTCTGGCCCTGAAGGAGCAGCTTACCACCATAAAACACGTGTTGTCTGTAGTGGCTGCAGTGATTTTTAATAATTAACAAGCACAGGAGATCAGTTGTAAAGATTAGACTCTACATTGTGCAATTCAAGCAACAGCACATAGAGGTCCTATTTGACAGTGTGAGAACTTGGTGACTCAGATGTCCATAGGACAAATTGTACACAAGTCTCTTATTAGGTTTTATGAGTATAAATGTATAATAATGTGTGATATATGTTTGATATTAATTAAAAAAAGACACTTTCATATTTCTTCAAATAAAAATACGAAAATAATGCATATGGGTCACCGTTATCATGTCTCATAAAAAATGTTTCATACAGTGAGCACTGCTCCCCATACATTCATAACCATTGATTAAACTTAACATTCGATAGTGGTTACTGACTAGAAGGGTGGTAGCAAGCGCATGGCCATTGTCATCAGATAACCCACAGTATACGGTTCTATAAATATCTTGTTCCTACTGATTGCTGGTAATTTATAACAAAAACAGATCAGAATAACAAAAAGCTAGTGTTTGGACTGCAGCTGTAATTATGCTCCGTGACCTGCCTTTCACCTTGGCTGCTGGCTCTGGCAGGTGCCATTGTGACATCACAACTCAATTGTAAGAACTTATCTACCTTTCTGGCGGCGCGCCCCTCAGTCGATCTTGTGTGTTGAGGCTGTGACAAATCAGATGAATCCCTGGAGCAAGTTGTTTTTATTTGCCCAGAGTTGCTGTCCCTGCACAGAACAAAGTTGAGGCCAGAGTGGAACAAATTGGGAGTCCGGACCTGTAGGAAAGGCAGCATAGCTGCCTTGAATCCAGAAAATATGGCTTTGAACATTAACCTCAAGTTTTTTATCCACCTAGCTTATTGTCAATTCAAGGTCCCCCAAGCCTCCAATTTAATTAAGTCATGCTGAGGCACCCCCAATGTTTGTTCCAACTAAAGGCTCACAAAAGCAGAAGTCATGGGTGAGATCTGACTGTTCGAACTGTCGTATTGATTTAAAGGGGTGCTGCTACTTTTTCTTACCTTTCAACAGTGATGAACTTTGGCATTTTACTTTTAAATGTTTTAAGCATGTTCTTATGAAGAAAATGTGTACCATGTGCTATTATGATGTACTTTTAAACCAAATAAAGATTGCTGTTATTACCAACTCATTGTAGTTGAGCAGCTACGTCATTTATTTATTTCGGGTGACCAGATATTCACAACTCAAGTGTAATATAAGGGATTAATGATTCCCTGTCGTACATTATAAGGATATTGCAAGCCACCGAGGAGTTCCATAACCATGTAGAGGAAAGAGGACAAAGGCCAAGTACCTTTATACGGTTACGGAACTTGGAGGTGAATTGCAGTACTCTTATCATGTACGCCAGGAGATACTTTATCCCGTATCATCTATGCTCACACCATCTTTCCCACAAACCTTTTAAAACTTTTGAGCACAGCTTTTTCATATGCAAGAGCGAGCATGTTTGAAAGCATGAAGAATAAAAATAAAACCTCTAGTGCAAAATTAAACACATCAAAAACCTGTTCGATATTTGTGGCAAACAAATATTTTAAAAAAGTTCAATACAAGTCAGTCTACATTTTTTTTAAAAAGGTGCAGTAGCTCAGAATGTGTAGAAACATGCAGAAAGATTCTAGCTTTTCTCTTTCTAAGAAGTGGAAAAAATAAACATATTATCTCTTCTTGTCATTGTAAGCTATTAAAATAAAGCAGAAGATATAAAAGCAACATTCCGTTTTCGTTGCTTTAAACAGCTGCTTCAAATGTGCTCTGTGACCTGACCTGCCTTTCACCTGGGCTGCCAGCTCTAGCAGCAAATTTGACTGTAATAACTGATAATAGCGAAGTTCTGACGTCTTTTCTTTATGATCTGCTACTGGGTTTATCACAAATCTCCGATTATAAAGAAATGCGACTGCAGTTTATATGGGGATTAAAGAATTCCATGTATTATAACGAAATTAGAGATGGGCTTTTATATAGGAATTGTAGGCTTCCATATATTATAATTAAATATTTTACCTATGTAAGCAGTGGTTATTAATGGCAGTCACTCACAATGTGTGGTTGACCTGTATGACTCCCAGAGTATTAATTGTTGATTGTTTGGTAACAATATGTGGGCCGATTCACCTACAAATGTAGGTATCTGAAGAGCCAGCATGGCAGGTCCCACTACCTACAACCCTAGAATATTATCTTAGGAAGGTCGCTGTCTTTGCCTTTGTATTATGTATTTTATCAACGTGTAGAGACGCTGACATTCACAGTACACCTTGCAGCTTTTTCCAAAGCACAAACAGGTGCATCTCTTAAGTGCTTCTTGAGAACATTTTTAGTTTAGAATGGGATGATGTTCAGTCCAACCCAGTGCGCTGTTATGGACTTGGCCATTGTGTAAATTTTATTTAGGCAAGGGAGCAAAGTGAGTTAACTCATCGCTGACATATGCAGTGATCTGCTGGTCAATAACTCAAACACCACCAAGGCAGCTTCAATCTTCCATTCCTCCAAATCAGTAAATTGAGTACCATTAAATTAGGTCATGGAAACACTTTAAGTCGAGCTTGGGCAGCCCAGGCGCTACTCTGCGAGGCATGCTGTATTCACGTTTGGACTTGAAGCTCTGCCCACTCTCCGCCCATATTTTTCATTGGCTTGTGTCACTGTCCTTTGTAAACTGTGGCTTTTCATTGATCAGTAGGCTTAGTAGTCCCTCCTTATTACCACCATGTCTCATCTTGTAACCTCCCATAAGGACTGGCCCTCTTACGTGTGTTGTTACGCTGTAGGCCTGAATTACAGCCTCTGAGCACTATTTCGTTAAATGGTTTTCACTTGCTTGTAGTTGCAGGCAAGACACACTCTCTCCTAACGCTTTATTTTTATTTTTTATAGCATGGCACGCCACAGTGGCGGCTGTGCCTTTGGTTTATTTGCAGCACCGAACACGGACACGTTTTTTTCTATTTATTCACTTTTTTTCTTGTTTACAAGTGCCCCATGCCGCGCTTTCACGTTAATGGCGGCTGCGCCAGTGCGCCCCTTTCTATAAACAAGCAGTGTCTAAAGAAAGGTGCGCGCCCGCTATTAAAGTGAAACCACGGCATCGGGTGCTTTTACGAAGAAAGCATTTGTTTGTAAACTGACAAACAAATGCTTTTATTTGTAAAAGCGCCCCATACCACGCTTTCACTTTGATGGTGGCCACGCCCCTTTCTTTAGACGCGGCTCGTCTAAAGAAAGGGGTGCGGCCGCCATTAATGTGAAAGAGCGGCATGGGGCGCTTTTACAAAAAAATATTTGCAATGCAATAGTTCTCGCATTTGCGAGAGTTTAAGCTATTGTCATTTACATTACCAATAGCTCAAACTCTCATAAATGCAAGACCTATTGCAAGATTATGGACTGCTCTTTCAAACGGCTGTGTGGTATGAAGCACCGTATTAAAAAAACATATCAGATTACCGCCATTTCCTAAACCCCTACTGTCACAATTACATTAGAGTGACACGGTCTGTACGTGTTCAGTGTAGGATACGAACCCCACCACTGTGGCGGGTTTGATTACATCCCATGCCCTGAGCTGGGTTCAGCGCTTGTCCACTGATCCTCTGCTAATTGAGACAGAACTGATTGCCAGTTAGAGGCACCACCCACAGCTGGAAAGTCCTTGCGATCCGCAGGGGGTTCCCGTGTCGCCGGAATGTTCCATAATTGGATGAGTCGGGAGTGGTGACGAGATGATAACCTGTCTTCATGTTACACAGCAAACAGAAGCGCATCTCGGCGCTGAGCCGGGTTTGGGTGCATGCTGCAGGCCGGGACACCAGGAAACATTTTTTTTCTGAAAAGCAGGTCTGATGAAAGAAAAAAAGCAGAGAACTACACTTTTACAGAAAGTAGTGCTGGATGGGGTTAAGTCCACACCATTGCCCATTTTCGTTAGCCTTTCCGGAACCAGAAAAAGTGTGTGTCTTTAAATATAAACAAAACTTTTTCACAAATTTACACTTCACAAAAAAGTAAGCACTTTCTCTTGTTTTACCACCATAACCATGCACCCTACAAGAGAGTCTGGTACAATTGACAACTTCATCCACTCCACTGATCTGTGTTTGACCATATGGTGACAATTTCAAATCACCACGGGTCCCCTCGGTCTTTGTTCCTTCTGAGATTTATAAAATGAGCACCTTTGGGTAATAATAAACATCCCTTATCTGTCAATAGCGCCAAGAAACCTGCTTGTGGGTGAATATGCACCCTACAGGTGTGCCTGTCATGTTATTGTACCTGAAATCTGGCACAAAGCTTGCCGTTTAACTCTATTATATTCTATTTTATGATTTATCAATAAAACATTCTACATGCAAATTATGTATGAGGTGTCCGAAAAATGGACACTCAGTAAAAGGGTGTGTTGATAGTCATAATGGGAATCTATGAGAAGAGACACATGGTTTCTCAGGCTTTACCTGATGAACGCCACCCTCTTTATTTAGATCATGGAGACCTGGCCTAATTCCTTTTGTTCTGGTCACACTCTCCATCTGTGAGTTCATTCTTACCCTCCATACCTTACCTCAACTTCGCTGTTATCCCTTGACATCCTATCTGGAATGTGCGTTTCCACTCATTCCAATTCCAAGACACCCTTTTTACGCCACAGCAGCAGTCTACTGCACAATTGCCACCTTCTCATCCCAATCTTTGATTAGTCCCTCCCATTCATTCCCTACAGAATTCCCATCTTCAAATGTCTTTTTCCTCGGTGTTATCTGCTTTTAACCCAGATAGGGTAGATTGTGGGACTGTACTGGCACAACAGAGAGTTGGTGCTGATGGATGTGCCACTAAAGGGTCCCCAGGAGAATTTGAGAAGTCCAGAGGGAGGACCTTCCTTCCTACTTCATCGTAAGGTCTTCTATGAACCTTGCAGGTTTTCTCTTATGCGTGTTGAGCAACTGTATGTCCACCATGCAGTGAGTGAGGGTGGTGGTAGTGGTGCTAAGGGTTATATGTGATGGGGCAGGGATGATGAGAGTCTGCGTTGTATGATTGTTATATTGCACAGTATGTGAATGCTCCGGTCTGCTTCAATTTTATCCTCACCCCTTCTAAAGATCAACGTTGTCCAGGTGGCACTGCTCTAACCTCAAAATTGAAGCTGTGGGCATGGAGGACTTCTCTGCCCCGGGTGAAAGAATCAATGAAACGCTGTGCAATGTATCCGAGGATCCATCATTAGTGACCACAGCCCTCTCTAGTTGTAAAAAAAACAGAAGGGACCTTTTAATCTTACCTGAGCTGAAAACGGAAGGCCATTCAGGTGCCCGAGCTTATTTCTACAGCTTCTTGGATGGCAAGAGCACCATAAAATTGTGTCTGTAGGATAAATCTGTAAGAATGCTAAGTCTACTTGACCACTGTAAATATGTAAGGGCCTTTGTAACTTTGCAGGACTGTTTATTCCTTGTTTTCTTTTGCTTTTCCCAGGATAAATACGCCCAACCACAACTCACCAAACAAACTTGCTCCCACTCCGCTTGAGACATAGACCCGCTACAGAGCCTATTCACCTAATATCTAGTCCCAATCAGATCCTGTGCCACCAAAACCTAATTTACCTTTATGCCTGTAAGCCACATACTGTATTTTCCCTAACATCTTCAAGTCTCAGACAAAAATTTGCTCCAGGTTCTGTGAACTTTTCCTGGGGTAACAGTTACAAAACAAACCTGCAATTACAAAAACAAAGCAACACACACTACCATGGCCCTTTTGTTTTTGCCAATATATAGTAGGTTCATTTTTGTTATTTTCACATTTGCACCAATGCCACAGTACAAAAATCAGCATATTTGGTGGGTATTAAATCATCAATGCAACAGCTCCTTATATTGGGTTTGAGTAGAAGGGTGAAATTGTGTGTATGGGAAGTTGTGAGAAGTTGGCCTGGTATATGATGTTCACTAGTTAAAGTGACCACCTTGTACCATGCCAAGCAACCCTTATGGTGTGGTTGTAAGTCAACCTTTTCGGACTAGCTGCCCTAGTGGTAGCGTAGGCTAAGCAGTCTTTGAGGCTAAACTCGTTAAAGCGTGTTAAGCAGGCTGTTTTACCAAATGCAACCCCCTTTTATACCAATGAAAGGACACCACACAGATATATATTCAAAATATATATGTATTTATTTCTCAAAGTATCCCCTAGTCTCTTTATGAGCACGGGAGCACAAATCGTTAAACAAGACAATGTTATAATATACAGAAGTTGCACTTTATATGGATGGGCCCTGGTGGCCACTCAAACCATATACTAAAATAGTGGTATAAGTACCACGAACAGGAAAGTGAAAAGGCCTAGGGCCTCTGGAATCGCTGGGCCTACAAGGAGCTAACTTCAGTTAGTGACCAGGAGGTCCACGGGTCGCGTGTGCAGTGAGGAAAGTTACACGCGGGCTCCCATAGGTTTTCAATGGGTGCGTAAAAGTTACAAAGTTACTGCAGAAAGGGTCTTCTGAATGGACTACGATCTTAAGATTTGAAACACAGACACTAGAGATGATTCTCTACACTTGGGCACCGGAGTGCCAGCTTTACCTCACCCACAGGAAGCGGGTGCATAGGTCTCGAAGTGCGTCGGGTTTCTTCTATCGGTTCAATGGAGCCTGATGACAAAGATGCTGCAGGCGGTCGGTCCAGAAGAGATGCGGTGGATCCAAGAGTGGATCGGAGTTGTAGAAGACCTGAAAGCAGAGGGGACAGTGTTCACAGTCACTAGCCAGTGACCGGCGTGGCACCAGGTAGGTACCAGGCGATGTCGGGTGCAAACAGGTGGTTAAGGGTAGCTTGTCTCCGCAGCCACGTGGTCCCTGAAGGTCGACGACGTCCAGGAGTCGGTTCACGAGCTGTCCCACGCAGTCTCTCGCTGTCGGCGGTGTCGGCGACTCAAAAGAAGCAAACAAGCCTTGGCAAAGGCAGGAGTCGTGGAAAGAGAGAAAAGCTGATTGTTCTGACCAGCAAGGTCAGAGGGGCTGCTCTTTTGGAGAGCAGCTAGGGCCAGTCTGGAGCAACCAGACCAGCATCGTTAGTTTCAAGTTTCGTCGCCAAAATGGCCACTAGCCAACGGGCCAGGGACCGGGCAGGCGCATCGAGATGCAAAGTGCAGAGGGGCCCCACGCAGATCGTGGAGATGCTGGAGGGCTCATCTTTGGTGCAGATGCTGCTCGATGGTTGGGCTTCTCAGGACCCAAAGCACAACTTGGAGGGAGCCTCTGTCACTGCGCTTGCAGCTTATCGTCGGTCTTTCAAGATGGCTGGCTCCACGTGTCTCGGTGCCCCCACGGGTTCCTTCTTCTCAGGGACTGTGGATCGGGCGGTGAGAGGTCTGGAGGTCCAGGTCTTGTCGGGCTCTGGGCTCGGGCTCCGGCAGGAGGTGGCAGCAAAGCAGACGTTCAATAGCTGGTTGGTGCTTGCGTTAGCAAGATGGTCACTCCCTGACCATAGGGGAGATTTCCTTCAGTCCTCTGTGCAGCAGAGCGTCGAAGTTCCCGTCTTCTTCTTGTGGTTAAGTTGATTCCAGGATGTCTGAAGTCTTAGGACACAGCTCCTACCTTTAAGCGGATTCTAGGGGCCGGACTACCTGCTAGGTCCCTCCCTAAGGGTGGGACCAGGAAGGGGGGTGGTTACACCCCCAATCCTTTGTCCAGCTCGCCCCAGGTCCAGGGCTGGTGTGCCCCAGGACCGGATTGAACTGGCACATGCACCGAGGCTCCTTGTGAGCCTCAGGCATGTCTGGTTTCTTTCAAGCCCTACCTGATCAATACACAAAATCCTGTCTGGGGTGGTGCACGCACCTCCCCTGGCAGGAAACCCTTTGTCCACGTCTCCCAAGCTGGAAGGACTCCCAGCAGCAGGAGGGCAGACTTGTGTCTGTGGTGGCAGCATCCATTTTGTGGAGCTGAGGCTATGTCTGATTTTACCCGGGTTTCAGGTACTGTACATGTCGTGTCCCTCTAGAAGGGTGGAATGCTAACCCCGTCGCCAGAATTGGCGAGGGGTTAGTATTCCAATTCGTATGACACCTTACTCGACATGTTTTGATAAAGCCAAACCAAAGATAGCATTTAACCGCGAGGTTCATAATGCACTTAAGAGTATATGGTATGACGATATCTGGAATCAGTAGAAGGAAGTTGTTCCGACCACTGCAGACAGGCTCAGCTCATGCCAGAGCACCATTTGACATGGAACCAAGCACTCTGCCTTCAGGATTGTTAAGGCCTGCCATAGGAGTGACTGATAGGTTAACATGTGTCCCATTTAAGGTTAGGTATAGGTATACTACACCTAAGTAAGAGGTGGTTACACCAACTTACCCCAGCTGAGTGATCAGCCAGTTGTGTCAAATTTGTTAGGCCAGGCCTGGGGTGGCATAATACATGCTGCAGCCCCTGGCAGGCCTTAGATACACCAATGCCCTGGGTACCTAGTGTACACTGGTACAGGGGCTCACAGGGTGATCCACTTCCAATTGGTTATGCACCTAGGGTGCATAGTGTAAATTTAGTAGAGAGAACAGCAGGCTGGGGGTCTGATTGGCAGGCCCACAGCCTCAATATGTCAAAAACCAGTGAAGCAAAAAGCAAAAATTTGGGGTGACCATAGGATAGCAGACCCTACTCTCCTACACAACCCCCCCCCCCAAACGCAGGGACATTAAACTAGCCTTGACCAGTCTCGTCTTCATGTCCTAAGTGGAAGTACCTGGAGAGACCATCTGCATTCCCATGGTCTGTACCTGGCCGGTGCTCCACTGTAAAGTCCATACCCTGTAGGGAAATGGACCACCTAAGCAGTTTGGGGTTTTCACCCTTCATCTGATTTAGCCACAAGAGGGGCTTATGGTCGGTCTGAATCTTGAAGTGAGTGCCAAACAAGTATGGCCTCAGCTTCTTCAGGGCCCACACCACAGCAAAGGCCTCCCTCTCAATAGCTCACCAATTCTTCTCTCTGGGGGTCAACCTTCTGCTAATAAAAGCAATGGGTTGGTCTTGACCATCTACATTAAGTTGTGACAGCACAGCTCCCACACCCAACTCAGAAGCATCTGTTTGGACAATAAACTCTTTGGAGTAGTCAGGACTTTTCAGGATAGGTGCAGAGCACATGGCCTTCTTCAGGTCATCAAATGCCTTTTGACAGCTTACTGTCCACTGAACCTTTTTGGGCATCTTCTTGGATGTCAGATCATTAAGAGGAGTCACAATGGACCCATAGTTCTTAACAAACTTCCTGTAGTACCCAGTCAAGCCCAAGAAAGCTCGAACTTGAGTCTGGGTGGTTGGAGGAGACCGTCCTTGATGGATTGTATCTTACTCTCCAGTGGTTGAACTTGGCCTCCACCTACAAGGTGGCCCAAATACACAACCTTACTCTGCCCTATCTGGCACTTAGTAGCCTTGATAGTGAGGCCTGCCTTTTGCAGAGCCTCCAGTACCTTCTTCAGGTGGACCAGGTGATCCTCCCAGGTGGAGCTAAAGACAGCAATGTCATCAAGATATGCTGCACAAAAGTCATCCAACACAGTAAGGACTTGATACACCAACCTTTGGAAGGTGGCAGGTGCATTCTTCAGACCAAAGGGCATCACCAAAAATTGATAATGCCCACCTGGGGTTGAGAATGCTGTTTTGGCCTTAGACTCCTCAGCTAATCTGATTTGCCAATAGCCAGCTGTCAAGTCAAATGTGCTCAAAAACTTAGCAGAAGCTAGTTTGTCTATGAGCTCATCTGCCCTTGGAATAGGATGTGCATCTGTCCTGGTGACAGCATTGAGTCCTCTGTAATCCACACAGAACCTCATCTCTCTCTTGCCATCTTTGGTGTGAGGTTTGGGGACCAGAACCACTGGGCTAGCCCAGGGGCTCTCTGAGGGTTCAATGACACCTAATTCCAGCATTTTGTGTACCTCAGCCTTTATACAGTCCCTGACGTGGTCAGGTTGTCTGTAAAGCTTGTTCTTCACAGGCAGACTGTCACCAGTGTCCACCACATGGGTACACCAGTCAGTTTGGCTAGGTATCAAGGAAAACATGTGTTGAAATGATTGTAGAACCTGTCTACATTCAATCTGTTGATGATCAGTGAGGTTGCCTCCAAGGGTCACTCCTTCAACTGAGCCATCCTCAGGGTTCTGAGACAACAGGTCTGGGAGAGGGTCACTCTCTTCCTCCTGTCCCTCATCTGTAGCCATGAGCAAGCCCATGTCTGCCCTGTCAACATATGCTTTTAACCTGTTAACATGGAGTACCCTGTGGGGACTCCTGGGAGTTCCTAGGTCCACCAAGTAGGTAACCTCTCCCTTCTTTTCCAGGATTGTATGGGGTCCAGACCATTTGTCTTGGAGTGCTGCTGGGGCCACTGGCTCCAACACCCATACCTTCTGTCCTGGTTGAAACTCAACCAGGACAGCCTTTTGGTCATGCCAAGCTTTCTGTAAGGCCTGGCTTGCCTCAAGGTTTTTGGATGCCTTCTCCATATACTCAGCCATCCTGGAGCGGAGACCAAGTACATAGTCCACTATGTCTTGTTTAGGCTTTTTGAGAGGTAACTCCCATCCTTCCTTCACTAAACACAGTGGGCCTCTTACAGGGTGCCCAAACAACAATTCAAAGGGGCTGTAGCCAACCCCCTTTTGTGGGACCTCTCTGTAAGCAAACAGAAGGCAGGGTAGAAGGATGTCCCATCTTCGCCTAAGCTTTTCAGGTAATCCTTTGATCATACCCTTTAGGGTCTTGTTGAATCTCTCAACAAGCCCATTGCATTGTGGGTGATAAGGGGTGGTGAACTTGTAGTTGACACCACATTCCTTCCACATAGCTGTCAAGTATCCTGACATGAAGTTGGTACCTCTGTCAGAAACCACCTCCTTAGGAAACCCCACTCTGGAGAATACTCCCAGCAGGGCCCTGGCCACAACAGGTGCTGTAGTGGTCCTAAGGGGAATTGCCTCTGGATACCTGGTGGCATGATCCACTACCACCAGTATAAATCTGTGCCCAGATGCAGTGGGAGGATCCATGGAACCCACTATATCTATTCCCACTCTTTCAAAGGGGACCCCCACCACAGGTAGTGGTATTAGGGGGGCCTTTGTTGTGCCACCTGATTTGCCACTGGCTTGGCAGGTCACACAGGAGCGACAAAACTCCTTGGTATCTTCATTCATGTGAGGCCAGTGAAAGTGAGGGACAAGCCTGTCCCAAGTCTTGTTCTGGCCTAAGTGTCCTGCTAAAGGAATATCATGGGCCAAGGTAAGAAGGAAGCCCCTAAATTGCAGAGGTATAACCAACCTCCTGGTTGCACCAGGCTTGGGGTCTCTAGCCTCTGAATAAAGGAGCCCTTCATCCCAATACACTTTATGGGTACCTTGAGCATTCCCAGCAGCCTCAGCAGCAGCCAGCTGTCTGAGGGGTTCAAGAGATGGACAGGTTAACTGAGCCTGCCCCAAGTCAGCCCTGGAAGGTCCCCCTGTCCCCAGAAACTCAACCTGCTCAGGTTCAAGCTCTTCAGGGACAGTTCCTTCAGGGTCCTCTAGATCATCTTCCTGGGAAGGCTGATCATTACCTTGAGGCAGGGGGGAAGGCACTGCCTTAACCCTCCTGTTCTTCTTCTTGGTAGGTGCTTGGTCCATTGTTCCAGGATCCAAGACCTGTGGTTCAGTAAGGCACTTTTTGGCCTGTGACCTGGTCACAGCAAGGACATGTGGTGATATACCTAACATCTCTGCATGTGTCCTGTACTCCACTTCTGACCATAGAGAACTCTCTAGGTCATTGCCCAACAAACATTCTACTGGGAGGTCTGCACTAACCACAACCCTTTTGAGGCCAGTTACCCCTCCCCATGAGAAGTTAACAACTGCCACACTATGTGAAGTAGTGGCATTGCTGGCATTGGTCACCAGGTAATTCTCACCTGGTATGTACTGTCCAGGGTCCACAAAGCCTGGTGTCACCATAGTGACACTGGCACATGTGTCCCTGTAGGCTTGAGCCACTTTTTCATTAATTAAAGGAGTCTGTCTGTACTTGCCCAGGTTACTGGGGCTCACAGTCAGGGACAAATCCATGTCCCCATCACAGATCAAGACTGCCTGTGTCAGGGTTCTGTCTAAGTCAGAATCTCCTTCAGTTCCCATAGTGATTCCCACTACACCCTTTGTTTGGGGACCAACACTGCTAACAGTAGTACTGGGAGCAGGTGCCTTAGGGGCAACAGTGTTGGGGGCTCCACCCTTCCTACAATCACTAGTCCAGTGAGTTGTATTCTTGCAATGTTTGCACCAGGGTTTCTTTGGACCTTCTTTCTTCTTCCCTTTTGGCTGGGACCCACCCTCGTTAGTACTAGTTTGGGGCCCTGTTGAAGACTTCTGGTCTTTAGATTTCTGATCTCCACCCCTCTGGTCTGTTTTCTTCTGATCACCCCCTTGGCCCTGGTTCTGGGTCTTTTGCTTAACCCTGGTTCTGACCCATTTGTCTGCCTTCTTTCCCAATTCTTGGGGAGAGGTCAGATCTGAGTCAACCAAGTGTTGATGCAGTTGCTGGTTCTGACAGTTATTTAAAATCTGTTCTCTCATCATCAAATTGTACAATCCTGTATAATCAGACACCTTACTTCCCAGCAAGCAAGTGGCACATTCAATGTATTCAGACCAGTCCTGAGTCTGTGTCTTCTGGGTGTCTCTGAACATTAACCTGTACTGTTCAGTGGTTAAGCCTAACCCATCAACTAGGACACTCTTCAGGACTCTGTAGTTTCTGACATCCTCCTCCCTAACAGTGAGGAGTCTGTCTCTGCCTCTTCCTTCAAAGGAGAGCCAGAGGATTGCTGCCCACTGGTCTTCAGGAACCTGCTGCACTTTGCAGGCTCTCTCAAGAGCAGTCATCCATTTGTGGATGTCATACCCACTTTTGTAGGGGGGGCACAACCTTGGACAGGTTCCTATTATCAAAGACCCTATCCTTGTCCTTAGGGACAATGCTGCCACCAGTGGGTATAGACCCACTCTCTTTAGGTTGCCTAGCCTTACTCAGTTTCTCTTCCATGAGAGCTACTTCTAGCTCCTGTTTCCTGATTCTCAGCTGAGCTTCCTGCATTCTGGCCTCATGTTCCCTCCTCTGAGGGGTGGTCATCCTTCTCCTGGAGTGACCTTCAGAGCCTCTAGAGGCATGAGAAGCATTAGATTCACCCGAGTGATTCCTTTGCCTCCCAAGCCCCTGGTTAAGTCCACTGGGGAGATCCAATGGGATGATCCCATTGTCAGTCCCCAATAGCATTAGGTTAGCTGGGCCACGTATAACACTTGGCACTGGGCTATTTCTCCCTTCATCCTCACTACCTTCTGTATCAGTACCCTTCTCACTTTCATCCTCTGTAGTATGAATCTCATCTAAGGGGTGACTATTGGAAAGGGGTACCTCAGTAGCACCTTCAGAAGGGGGGCCTCCTGTTCTAGTCCCTAAGGGGCCTAACTGGGAGGCTTTCTTGAGAGCTTTCTGATCTTCATCAGCTTGTGAAAGCTCTCTGAGTTCAGCAGAAGTAGGATTCTTGGGCTGTTTAAGGCCCCTGATATTTTCCAACTGCCTGAGCTCATTTTGATTTACGGTAGCAAAGACAGTTGGTGCCCTCTGGGGGTCACTCTCGACAGAGATGGGTACCTTGGACCCCTCTGCCCCCTCCATTGCTCTTAAGTGTGGGTGGATGTGTTGCAATCTACCTACACTTGGGTTTACCTACTAAACCTATCTAGTAGTTGTAGTCAGGGTGTGCTACTCCCTTTGCTCTACAACCACTAAGTTCAGTAGAACTTAAGTATATCTATCTTGTTTGATATGTACCTACAGGTACCTATGTGATCTTTCAATTGGTAACCAAGAGATTACAATGGTAAAACACAGCAAGCTCAAATCCAACCGCTGCTCACCAATGTGAGAAGTTGGCCTGGTATATGATGTTCACTAGTTAAAGTGACCACCTTGTACCATGCCAAGCAACCCTTATGGTGTGGTTGTAAGTCAACCTTTTCGGACTAGCTGCCCTAGTGGTAGCGTAGGCTAAGCAGTCTTTGAGACTAAACTCGTTAAAGCGTGTTAAGCAGGCTGTTTTACCAAATGCAACCCCCTTTTATACCAATGAAAGGACACCACACAGATATATATTCAAAATATATATGTATTTATTTCTCAAAGTATCCCCTAGACTCTTTATGAGCACGGGAGCACAAATCGTTAAACAAGACAATGTTATAATATACAGAAGTTGCACTTTATATGGATGGGCCCTGGTGGCCACTCAAACCATATACTAAAATAGTGGTATAAGTACCACGAACAGGAAAGTGAAAAGGCCTAGGGCCTCTGGAATCGCTGGGCCTACAAGGAGCTAACTTCAGTTAGTGACCAGGAGGTCCACGGGTCGCGTGTGCAGTGAGGAAAGTTACACGCGGGCTCCCATAGGTTTTCAATGGGTGCGTAAAAGTTACAAAGTTACTGCAGAAAGGGTCTTCTGAATGGACTACGATCTTAAGATTTGAAACACAGACACTAGAGATGATTCTCTACACTTGGGCACCGGAGTGCCAGCTTTACCTCACCCACAGGAAGCGGGTGCATAGGTCTCGAAGTGCGTCGGGTTTCTTCTATCGGTTCAATGGAGCCTGATGACAAAGATGCTGCAGGCGGTCGGTCCAGAAGAGATGCGGTGGATCCAAGAGTGGATCGGAGTTGTAGAAGACCTGAAAGCAGGGGGGACAGTGTTCACAGTCACTAGCCAGTGACCGGCGTGGCACCAGGTAGGTACCAGGCGATGTCGGGTGCAAACAGGTGGTTAAGGGTAGCTTGTATCCGCAGCCACGTAGTCCCTGAAGGTCGACGACGTCCAGGACTCGGTTCACGAGCTGTCCCACGCAGGTTCTCGCTGTCGGCGGTGTCGGCGACTCAAAAGAAGCAAACAAGCCTTGGCAAAGGCAGGAGTCGTGGAAAGAGAGGAAAGCTGATTGTTCTGACCAGCAAGGTCAGAGGGGCTGTTTTTTTGGAGAGCAGCTAGGGCCAGTCTGGAGCAACCAGACCAGTGTCGTTAGTTTCAAGTTTCGTCGCCAAAATGGCCACTAGCCAACGGGCCAGGGACCGGGCAGGCGCGTCGAGATGCAAAGTGCAGAGGGGCCCCACGCAGATCGTGGAGATGCTGGAGGGCTCACCTTTGGTGCAGATGCTGCTCGATGGTTGGGCTTCTCAGGCCCCAAAGCACAACTTGGAGGGAGCCTCTGTTGCTGCGCTTGCAGCTTATCGTCGGTCTTTCAAGATGGCTGGCTCCACGTGTCTCGGTGCCCCCACGGGTTCCTTCTTCTCAGGGACTGTGGATCGGGCGGTGAGAGGTCTGGAGGTCCAGGTCTTGTCGGGCTCTGGGCTCGGGCTCCGGCAGGAGGCGGCGGCAAAGCAGACATTCAATAGCTGGTTGGTGCTTGCGTTAGCAAGATGGTCACTCCCTGACCATAGGGGATATTTCCTTCAGTCCTCTGTGCAGCAGAGCGTCGAAGTTCCCGTCTCCTTCTTGTGGTTAAGTTGATTCCAGGATGTCTGAAGTCTTAGGACACAGCTCCTACCTTTAAGCGGATTCTAGGGGCCGGACTACCTGCTAGGTCCCTCCCTAAGGGTGGGACCAGGAAGGGGGGTGGTTACACCCCCAATCCTTTGTCCAGCTCGCCCCAGGTCCAGGGCTGGTGTGCCCCAGGACCGGATTGAACTGGCATATGCACCGAGGCTCCTTGTGAGCCTCAGGCATGTCTGGTTTCAAGCCCTACCTGACCAATACACAAAATCCTGTCTGGGGTGGTGCACGCACCTACCCTGGCAGGAAACCCTTTGTCCACGTCTCCCAAGCTGGAAGGACTCCCAGCAGCAGGAGGGCAGACTTGTGTCTGTGGTGGCAGCATCCATTTTGTGGAGCTGAGGCTATGTCTGATTTTACCCGGGTTTCAGGTACTGTACATGTCGTGTCCCTCTAGAAGGGTGGAATGCTAACCCCGTCGCCAGAATTGGCGAGGGGTTAGTATTCCAATTCGTATGACACCTTACTCGGCATGTTTTGATAAAGCCAAACCAAAGATAGCATTTAACCGCGAGGTTCATAATGCACTTAAGAGTATATGGTATGACGATATCTGGAAACAGTAGAAGGAAGTTGTTCCGACCACTGCAGACAGGCTCAGCTCATGCCAGAGCACCATCTCACATGGAACCAAGCCCTCTGCCTTCAGGATTGTTAAGGCCTGCCATAGGAGTGACTGATAGGTTAACATGTGTCCCATTTAAGGTTAGGTATAGGTATACTACACCTAAGTAAGAGGTGGTTACACCAACTTACCCCAGCTGAGTGATCAGCCAGTTGTGTCAAATTTGTTAGGCCAGGCCTGGGGTGGCATAATACATGCTGCAGCCCCTGGCAGGCCTTAGATACACCAATGCCCTGGGTACCTAGTGTACACTGGTACAGGGGCTCACAGGGTGATCCACTTCCAATTGGTTATGCACCTAGGGTGCATAGTGTAAATTTAGTAGAGAGAACAGCAGGCTGGGGGTCTGATTGGCAGGCCCACAGCCTCAATATGTCAAAAACCAGTGAAGCAAAAAGCAAAAATTTGGGGTGGCCATAGGATAGCAGACCCTACTCTCCTACAGAAGTACTTTAGAGAGATCAATGAGCAGACGCTGAGACATGCTGTCTGGGCAATAAATATGGCCATGCATTTGCAACACCAATAGGTCTGGCTTATAACTGATAGTACGTCTGCACTTAATGGTGAGTTTAAGTACTCAATAATTCATCAAACCCAGACACTCTTGTTCTTTATACTTACCGTCATGCATCTGTTCATCCACCCACTGGTTCATTCTAGCATTCACCCACTCGTCTAACCATTCTAAAGCACACACAAACTCAAGTAGCATATGCAAGATAACTTAAAAGAATAAAAGTTGAAAAAAGGATAAATGCAGTCACCTAAACATGGCAGGCATATAATTCACTTGCAAGGAAGAATAAGTAAAAAATGAAAGGTAGCAGCATTTGCTCCTGTTGCAATGATAATGTGCATCTCGTAACATTGATTTAAATTTGATAAATGGCCACCACATTAAGAAGCGATGTGTCACTCGTCTTATAATGGTAAAACAAGGATACATTATGCACAATTATATTCTCTGATGGCCACTCAGTAAACATCGCACATAGTAGTCATCTTGGAATAGTATTGTGCATAATGTCTAATTATTGTTCCGAGCAAAGATGACCGACACCTTTGAAGGATAAGAGAAGGATACGCTATGGACAATACCATTTCAAAACGGTGGCCCATGTTACGAAAAAGTGCTTAGCAGCATATACCGGGAAACTGCCAGGTGCTCTAGGAACAAAATTAAAATGGTCTTTTAAACAAGAAAATTGAAACTTTAAGGACTGGTCATACCAGCCCTGTCACTGAAGCCCACTCATTTTCTTGTGGATATGCACATCTCTTGTGCTGGGGCGGCTCCTCCACTATGTCAGAGGAGCGTCACCCCACTGCTTTCAAGCAGCGCAGAAGCAAAAATATAAAATTATAATAACTTTTAGTTATTTTAATTTTATGTTTGTCTGCTTTGCGGGCGGGTGGGCGTTGCTCGCAGTGGTGGAGCTGTTTGCCCACTCCTAAAAGTGCGCAATGACTGTTTGGTCGGTCCTCTCAGGCGGCCTAAACTAGTCATGCACACTTTCTCACTTCTCCATTCAGCCTGCATTACAGCCTGTGTGGAGAACATTCCCACCACTCAAGCCCCTGGCTGAGCGCCGTGTCATGGTGCTCAAATCAATCACAATGCTGCAATTGCAGCGGTGTGATTGGCTGAGGGGGCCTGGCTGCCTGCTTCCTGTTCCTGAGATCGGAAGCAGGAGAGCAAGAGCAGCGACAAGGGTCCGGGCGGCGACAAGGTAAATGATATGTTTTAATTTTATATTTTTACTTCCCTCCTGCAATCACGACCCCCGTGTGACCCCCCTGACTCACCCTCCCCACGACCTCCAGCCACCTGACCCCCTACCCTCAAGGTATGCTAGCCGCTGCTGCTCTTGTGAGTGCACATGTCGCAAGAAGAATGTGAATGAAATTCAGGTTTTGTCAGAGGGGGTAACCAACACCAAAAGCCTTGCTTACTACAGCCTCATGCATCAACCCAAAATCCAGTCGGTAAAATACCGATTCGCTAATAGCTCCCGGTATTAAGTTAAAAATACCCAATCCCAATGCATCAACCCAAAAGCAGAAATCGCTATTTAAGGAATCCTTAAATAGCGATTCTTTAAATAGGGATTCCTTAAATACCGATTCCTTAAATAGGGATTCCTTAAATACCGATTCCTTAAATAGCGATTGCATTTAAGGAATCCCAAAGTGAGATTCCTTAAACGCAATGCATCAAAGTTAAAAAATTAGCGATTTCGCTAATAGGGGGAGCAAATTACCATGAAGATGAACTGCATGGTAATTTGCAAAAACTTTGAAAAATGCACTTTTGTGCATTTTTCAAAGTTTCATGTTGCGCACACACATGCCCTTAGAGCATGTGTGTGTGCAACATATGTGCACATATCATTTTCAGGGGTGCTATAGGGTGTCATTTTGACACCCTTGCACCCTTGAAATTGCATGAGCAATTAGCGAGAACCTACTGGTACTCGCTATTTGCTCATGCAATCTCCGATTCATTCCTATGGGCCTGGAGGCCCATAGGAATGATTGGGACGGCATTCCTTAATTGCTACTCGCTATTGCTAGTAGCAATTAAGGAAAGTTAAGGAATCGCTATTTGAATAGCGATTCCTACATGCATAGCCTTTTGCTATTCCTTATTAGCGAATCCTTATTTTTCACTAATAAGGAATCGCAAATGCTAATGTTGATGCATATGCCCCATAGACTGTAAGATTACATGTAGCACTTTTCCCAATTACAGAGTTAAATACAGTGTAGTAGCAAACCACACTTAAAGGCCTACTTTCTTGAATATATACTTTTCACAATAAATAAGTCATCCCTACTTCTTTTGAAGTGACTTTTCATCACGTACAAATCAGACCTCCAGCATCTGGCATTACCTTTGCCCAAATAATGAATCAGGCCTATAGCCTTGTCACCATAACCAACTCAGGCCTACTGTATTGATCATCAACTGTCCTACAAGGTAAAGCAAGCACTGTTTTCAGTGGAGACACACCTTCTGGCTAAACACAGGGTTAAAGAGAAGATCAGCTTGCAGGTTGAGCCCAAGCTCTTCTCTCAATACTACTTCTTAAAGCTCTTTTTCTGGTGATCATATAATGTCTTCCATCAGCTGCACTGTCAAGTGATGGAGCAAGGACTCGTATAAAAGAGACTTCTTCGGACGCAATCCTCTCATATAATCCCGTAACGAAGTATTAACAATGTATGTTATACTTATATGCACCACATTTCATATATTTTTAGAATAGGGGAAGCTTGCCTAAGTGTTATACTAACAAGTACCCGAGTGTGTTTCAAAATGACTGCTAACGCGGGAAATTGTATTGAGCATGCGTCAGCTGCATGACATAATTACGCTTGGAGGGAAAATTCTGCTTCTGCTCAATAGCATCTAAAATGGCCGCTTGGAAACTCACGTGCTAAGCATCTGCTTTGCTGAAACTAAACTGAGATGTATACTAAATGCTAATGCATGAAGAGTCCTTATAAATTAATGGGATTAATGTAGATATAGGTGGTATACAGTAAAATCATTTATTTTGAATTTAATATTTTTTCTTTTGACCTCTCCATTAGTTCGTATTTGGGCCTCTGAACGATGCTAAAGTCTGACACCCATGTGGTTTCTCCCGCATGCGCAGAAATGACAAGTGCGAAAGAGTAACGACAAGTCTTGAAACTCGTCCAAGGACAGTATCAGTACATGTCCTGGGAACCAGCTGAACATCCTGAAGATTCAATGGACAACTGTGAAATGTATACATTGTTGTTGATCAAATTTGCAAATATGAGTGGGAAATAAAGCATGGGAGAACAAGTTAATGGGCGGGAACTTAAAACAATGACCTAAAGAAAATTATTAAAAACTTAGCATGGTGTGATGATCATCCCCTCTGCTCTTAGGGGTGGTACATGCCATTAAGAAAGTATACTTGGGGTAGTTAGTTAGATTAGTTACCGCAATCGCAGCAAGAACGCTAAGAGACTGAGATGCTATCCGAATACTGATCGAATACCTGAAGAAACAGACTTAGAATTTGAAAGCAAATTAAAATTAGAAGAAGATAGCGGAAGAATCGAGGAGGTAATAGAATTAGAAGAAGATCGCGGAAGAATCGAGGAGGAAGTTAGTATCTGCGAGGGGTGAGACACAGGCGTAGAATCCAGAAGAGGTCATCTATCCTGTCCTGAACCTCTCCTGGAGTCCTTGTCACCTGAACTTTCAAAGGGGTCCTTTAATTCTTGGCCAGAGGGGTCTGGTTTTCACACCATCCTAGGTAAATGTAACTCTGTGTAGTGTGTCAATGTGCTTTTCTCTTTCTATCCTCTCTTTCCTGAGGTACTTGTTGTTGTGAAATCTTATTATTAAATTAGATAAACCGATCTTACTTCCTCAGAAAGATGGAGTTAGCACTGTAATTTGTTTTGCTCATATGATTAATTGGAAACAAATGTTTTAACTTTCCAGAGTCTGTTATTATTTAATAAATAATAAGGCAAATGAACTTAGGTCATATCATCAATTACTTCTCAACTAAAATAGATCCATTGGTATAAGACAGGGCTTCGCATCAGTAATAGATTAGAGAATTGATAAGCAAATGAATCTACAATTTTAGCCCTATAAAATTGATCCCCAGCGGTGTTCACCGGCCTATATGAGTGAGTGTGTTTATGGGCCCAGATGGGTATATGGTGATAGATGTTCGCAGGTTGGTAGCCCGCTGGATCAGTTTAATGGTAGCAGAGGGATGGTTTTTATTGATTAGTTTGGTGATTATTGGTTATCGACTTATGTTTTAACAAACCCATTTGTATAATTGTTTCACATTGTCTGGAAATTCCCGGGAAGTGTATAGCGGGTGGTGAATGGAAGCCACACTGCAGTGAGGTTACTCGTCTGTTTTAGTAATTGAGTTCTGTGAAAAAGTGAGAGTGACTGTTAGCAAAGAGTTCACTGGTGAAACTTTGGGGTTATATCACCTAGAAAGGGTAACACCAGAGGAGTAGCAGGATCTTCTAAGCTTGGGTGAAGAGTAAGAGGAAAAGGTTTTACTCGCAGTGTATGAAGAGTAAGCGGAAGGTTTTACTCATAGCAAAATAAATCAACCATTCTTCAGTTTAATGAAACAGACAGAGTAGCACATTTTTTATGTTGTTATTAATTAAAATGTTGGTGAAAGGTTAAAGGAAAATAAGTTTTCGTATTAACTTGTGAAGGGAGAGTCAGCTGCCGGAGTTACGCTGATGTCACAGAGTGCCGGGCTGGGATTGGTTGAGACAGCGGGTGTGTGACAAAACAGGGAATTGTAAAGGAGGGGTCAGTTGTCGCACTGACATCACAGAGTGCCGCGCTGGGATTGGTCGAAACAGCGGGTGTGTGATTTTTGGAAGTTTTGTAAAGGAGGGGTCAGTAGAAAGGAGTGATACTGACGTCACAAAAGAGCACGCTAGCATTGGCTAATTGAGTTTTGTAAATTTGAACTTAATTGAATGAAAGAGTAGAAGCCGCAACAGGATTGGAGAAACCTAAGTGAAAACAAAAGGACTTATTGGTTAACAAAATAGAAGCAGCAATATTACTAGTCAGTGGTGTTTGTATGTGGAAATACGATACGACATTAATAGGGAATTGCCCAGATAAAAGATATTTAGGTTTTGCAAGAGAAGAATACATAAGAGGACCTTCTCTTAAAATGTATGGAAAGAAAAGAAAAATGTCACTTATGCAGAGAATTAGGAATTATTTCAAGAAGGATAAACCTATTAAGACTAGAGAAGGAATTCTTATCCCACCACCAAAGACTCCTGCCTCATATATGATGATGGAAAGAGGTTATTATACCTGTGTGTGGATAGAAAATTGGATTGAGTATCCTAAAAGTGATGGAATATTAGCTTTCCCAGAAAATGGTACGTTCAGTGGAAGAATTCTTCAGAATTTAAGGACAAGGATGAATGAATTAGAACCTAGACCTAGGCTAACACAATATGAAGCTCTAGAAGAATGGGAGACAGAGACACTTGAGCGAGACAGATCTAGAAGTACTAAGAGTTATAGAGGATTCTATCCTAAACGAGTGCGTGAATCGCGTGAAGATCAGATGAAACAATGGAGACAGGCAATGGTTACAGAAGGACTGTATCCTGTATTAATGTTAGAAGAACAGTCGGGAGGCAAGTGTACAAGAAAAACTAAGCATTTAACAATGACAGATTGTGGAGAATCAGAAGATGAGTTTATGGAAGATATCCTCACAAAGAATCCTCCACCATATCAGGAGGGACCCAATAGAACTACTCCAAGTGCCCCTGCATTAGAAACACCTTTAGTTCCTCAAATTATGCATGATTAACTAAATGAAAGGATACTTCAGGAAAAAGAAAGAGAAGCAATAAACAAAAATAGAGAAGAATTAATACAGAAAAAAACCAATTGAGTGCACACCCTGAAGCATTAACTATACCAGTGACTATAGGTCCTGTTGTCCCATTGTATAGGGACATGGGAAGTTGTCCAAAACCACCGGTTATGGCCACTCCTATAATAGAACCTAGAAAGGAGAACATACTAATTGAAGATCAAGCCAGTGAATGTGAATCGGTAATATCTCTAATGGATTCGCTGATAAGAGAGCAAATAAGTGAAACTCCGAGAAGTTGTTCAAAAGAAATACGATTAGAAACATCTGCAGGAACTAAAAGTGCTACAATAGTATCACCAGAAGAATTAGAAAGGTGGGCACAGGGAATAGACAAACCTAATCAACAGCGGAAGATTTTGGACATTTTTAAGTTAAAAGTAGAATTGGAAGAAATGATAGCTGGAAATGTGGAAATAGACAGGCTAAATACGTACAGTGAAGAAGAATTGTTGTTCATATGTAGGAGCATAACTAGAAATGTAAAGATATTTCATGAAAAATTGACGGAGCTTGCTTCCGATATGGGAGTTGAAATAGGGAGATCAAAGGTATTACAGAAACCATACAGAGCAGACTTTACTGACAAAGATGTGGAAAATATTAATTTATCTGAAAGAAAATTACAGATTAAAGAATTAATGACAATTTTGCAGAAATGGGGAGATTTGGACAGGTGGAAAACAATGTGGCCAAAGAAATAAGAGGAGGCACAGGCAAATAGGACTGCATCAGAATATTTACTAAGAGAATCTAAACAGACAGAAATATTATGTCCTATAAAAGAGGTACCAGGAGGAGGATATGTACATGTTCCATGGACCCAACAAGATATTTTGTCATTTACTAATGATTTCCCGAAATTACGAGAAAAGCTAGTTGAATGGTATAGACAGGTTGAAAGGTTTGTGAAAGATTTGTTGAAGGATTTAGATGGTTTATTTGACATAGTAGTGCCTGCAGATTTATGCACTGAATGTAACATTACAGTTGATTGGCCTAGTGATGAGTACCCAAGAGGTGAGAAAACAGGAGCACCCTCAGAGGAGGTAATGAAGAAATATCACCAAGTGATCACTTTCTTGAAAGGGAAAATTCCTCCAAAAGAAACAGATTGGATAAACATAGACAGAACAACACAAGAAATAAATGAGACTGTGCATGCTTATTATGAAAGTCTGCTACAGGTGTTCAAGCAATATAGTGGATTTGAGAATATCGGAGATAAAGGTATGGGACATCTTGTGTATCGGTTTGTATCTGGTCTGAGACCCGAGATTTGTCAGATGATTCAAAACCAATTGTTGTGTTGGCAAGGAAAGCCAATAGATGAAGTGTTAAAATATGCAAAATATTGCAGAGATGAAATCTAAAATAGACACAAAAAGTTAGAAGAAAAGTTAATGTGGACACAAGTAAAATTGGCAGAACAGCAGGAGCTTAAATTAAATAGTCAGAACAATGATCAAACGAGAGGACATGGACAAAATGAAAATAGTGGTGGAAAACCGAAAGGGAAAATGAGTAGAGAGGAAGCAAACAAGAAATTTCCTTGTCATGGGTGCGGAAAATTGGTACATTGGAAAAACGAGTGTAAAAATATTCAAAATAATAATGGCACAAATCAAAATTTTAAATCCACAGACACAGAATGAGGTGATAATAAGTCAACTGCAACCAGTTGTCAATCAACAGAGTCAGTTACCACCTGCCCCTATGCCAAATTTTATGAACAGAGCAAAGTACAGTGCGGACACCGGATTTTCAGGAGAAAGTGGTAAGATAAATTCTGTAACTTCACAATTTATTTTGCAGAACAGTTGTTCTTTTGAAGATGATCAATGACGGTGCCTGAGGGGGGAGGAAGAGGAGTGCGTACTTGGCGCATCCTTATCGGTAAATCAATCAGGTCCATATATTGATGGAAAGGTAGAAGGAAAAGCAATTACCTTTTTGTTGGATACTGGTGTTACACGCTCTACTGTGAGAACAGCAGAAATCCCAAACCTACCCCTCTCAGGAGAAGCCATCCAAGTAGTGGGTGTTTCAAATAGACAGATCAGAACTCCAATCAAAGAACCCATGGAGGTATGCATTGGCAATTTTAGGGAAATACACACATTTTTAGTGTGCGATTCTAGTCCTGTAAACTTGTTAGGAAGAGACTTACTGTGCAAAATGAACTGCACAATTTATTGTACACCGGATGGTGTTGCAATTCAGACCCCTGATGAAGACAGTGTTTACAAAATAATGCTAGCAAAACAGGGTAGAGAAGTAGATGAAATGTATTCAGTGATGACAATAGATGACTTACCTGATGAATTGAAATTAACAGTATATCCAGAAGTGTTGGATTTCACTGGAAAAGAAGTAGGGTTAATGACAAATGTAGATCCAGTGAAAGTGACCGTGAAAGAAGGTGCTGTCTACCCAAATACGACAAAATATAAAATAAGCCCTGAAATTAAAGCAGGTGTCATAGCAGAAATAGAACGAATGATTGAACAAGGCATTTTAAAAGAGATAATGAGTGGTCCTTGTAATTCTCCTATAATTGGCATTAAGAAACCTAACGGGGAATATCGGATAGTGCAGGATTTGCGAAAAATACATTAAATGGTGGTGCATTGTTGTCCTGTAGTGCCGAACCCAGCAGTAATCCTGTATCAAATACCCTGGAATGCAGGATAGTTTACTGTCATTGATCTATGTCATGCATTTTTCTCCATCCCATTACACCCAGACAGCCAGTATCTTTTTTCATTCAAATTTGAAAATTGTATTTTTGTGTGGAATCGGGTTCCTCAAGGGTACACAGAAAGCCCTTCAATTTTTAATCAGATTTTAAAAAAGTGTTTAGAAACACTGGTAATGCCCAGAAATTCAGTTCTAGTCCATTACATAGACGACTTGCTTGTCGCATCAAAGTCACAAGATGATTGTGTTATTGACTCCATTGCCTTGTTAAATCATTTGGCTGATGGAGGACACAAGGTGTCACCAGAAAAATTACAATTTTGCCAAACTAGAGTTAAATATTTGGGACATCAGTTAGAAAGAGGAGTGAGAAGACTGACACCTGAAAGAATAAAAATAATAAAACAAATGCAGTTATCGCACACCCAGAGAGAAATCAGAATGTTTCTTGGAGGAGTAGGGTATTGTAGACAGTGGATTGTAGGCTTTTCTTTATTGGCCAAACCACTAATACAAATGACAAAAAAGTGAGCAAAGGACCTAATAGTCTGGGATGATGAAAGCATGGAGGCTTTCGTGAGATTGCGAAATTGTTTATGTGAAGCACCTGCCCTGGGTATGCCAGACTATACAAAGGAATTTGCATTATTTTGTTCTGAGCGAGAAAATTGTGACTTGTCAGTATTAACTCAGCGACATGGTTTAATGAGACGTCCGGTGGCATATTGTTCTGCTACTTTGGGCCCTGTAGCCTCAGCATTACCTGGTTGTTTAAAAGCAGTGGCTGCTGCTTGCACAAGTCTTGAACAAAGTGAGTCAATTGTGATGGGACATCCTGTAAAAGTTTATGTCCCTCATTCAGTGGAAATTCTGTCAAGTAGAACAAGAACTCAGAACCTTACTCCAAGTCGAATGACTAAATATGAGAGAATCATTTAAGGAGCAGAAAATGTGACAGTAATCAGGTGTACTGTCCTAAACCCAGCTACTCTATTACCTGATGTGCATGGAGAAGAAGTGAGGGATGACGTTGAGCATGACTGTCTAGACGTTACTGAATATTGTACCAAACCTCGCCCAGACATACAGGAAGAACCTCTTAAAGAATGTGAAAATGAGATATTTGTAGACGGCTCATGAATGAGGCATCAGGAAGGAGGATTAAGTGCTGCTTATGCTGTCTGTACATTGGCTAGAATAGTCGAAGCATCCTATTTACCTGGAATCAAGTCTGCACAAATAGCTGAATTAATAGCTTTAATTAAAGCATGCAAAATTGGGGAAAATTGGAGAGTAACCATTTACACTAATTGCCAGTATGGTTACGGGGTTGTGTTTGACTTTGGCCAACTTTGGATGCAGAGGGATTTCATGACTTCTTCAGGAACCCCTATTAAAAATTGAAAATTTGTGAAAGAGCTTTTAGAGGCAATACAATTGCCAAAAGAAGTGGCAGTGGTCAAGTGTGCTGCACATCAGTCAGGAAATTACTATGTGACTGCTGGTAATCGATATGCTGACCAAGTTGCCCAGTACTGTGCCAAAACAAAAATGGCAGTACCCAAGAAAATTGAAACGAGTAGAATCAGATGCGAATTTATGCTAATCTCAGCAATAGAAACATGGGATGAAGTAAGACATTTACAGGATGAGGTGGAAGTAAGTGAAAAGGAAGGGTGGATAAAAACAGGATGTCAAAGGAGAGCTGAAGCTGGTGTCTGGATTTATCCAGATGGTAGACCGGTCATGCTAGACTGCATGCTCTCACAAATGGCCAGAATGTACCATGGAGATACACACATAGATAGAGATGCCATGATCAGACTCTTTAGACAAAACTGGTATAATACGAAGTTTAGGACTGTCGCTGAGAGTCTTTGCCAGAGATGTTTAATTTTTTAACAGAATAACCCAGGCAGGAAAACAGTGGTCAGTTGGGGAAAAATTGGAAAGGCAGAGGGACCATTTGTGAGGTTGCAGATTGATTTTATTCAGTTACCACCATGTAAAGGATTGAAGTACATTCTTGTCATAGTATGTTTGTTCTCAAGGTGGGTGGAGGCATATCCTACTAGAAGAAATGACAGCATAACAGTTGCCAAATTATTGTTGAGAGAACTGATACCTCGTTTTGGTTTTCCAGTAACTGTGGAATCAGATAGAGGATCTCACTTTAATAATGAAATAATTTGGTTGATGTGTGAAGCATTTAAAATTGAACAAAAATTGCACTGTGCTTACCATCCAGAGGCTTCTGGGGTGGTAGAACAATTGAATAGCACAATAAAATCAAGATTGGCAAAGGTGTGCGTATCTACATCACTGTGATGGCCAGATGCATTACCTCTTGTTCTGATGGGTGCTCAGAAACAATCCTGACAGAAACACAGGGTTGAGTACCCATGAAATACTCATGGGAAGGACAATGATATTGGCATTTATACCAGGACACAGACTGTTAAGTATAACTGATGATCTGGTATTAGACTATTGTAAAAGATTGGCTGACCTAGTGCATTCTGTCTCTCACCAGGTTGGAGAAGACGCAGTTGCCAGGCAGCCGGATCAAGCACATGATCTCAATCCTGGAGACTGGGTGGTGGTAAATAATCACACCGAGAGACGTGCCTAGCACCCAGGTGGGATACACCGAAACAGGTTATACTGGTTACAAAAACAGCAGTGAAATGTGCAGGTTTGCCTAACTGGATACACGTTAGTCATACCAAGCGAGTACCAGCTCCTGATGAGGGAAATCCTCAACTGATACCTGCTGTTGAGGGTGCTGAAGGTTGTGCAGCTGAAGAGTCTAGAATAAATGACTCTGAAGTAGCTGATCAAGAACAACCAAGCACTAGTCAGGAGGATTGGATACCAGTGGTTGACATACCAGAAGTAAATATCAAAATAAGAAGTAGAACAAAATTAGAAAAGCAAGAAACTAGAGAGGACCAGACAGGTGTAGAAGAACACGCTCAGGAAATTGAATTTGAGATTGTTAGAGACTCTTAGTAGGATCAGTTAAGGAAAGAAAACTATACTCAGAGGTGAACCAAAATATTCACAAACCTGAGGAGGGACAGATAGGTTTAGAAGAACACGTTCAGGCTGCAAACAAGCCGAGTGCAATAAGACCTGAGCAGGACCAGTTAGGAAAAGAAGAACAAGTTCAGGAAGAAGAAGAACAAGCTAAAGTAAAACCTGAACAGGATCAGATAGAAGAAGCAGAACACGTTCAGGAAAATGATGTCACAATAATAAACCCTGAACAAGGACGGATAGAGAGGGATTCAGAAGAAAATCAAATTGTGCCACAACTTAATAAAAATAAAATAACTTTTTAAAGAGACAAGGAACGTGAAAGTGCTGTGCAAGGTAAAAGAGTTAGAAAGGGTGATAATTGGCCTAGTTATGTCAAAAGATTAAAATATCACCTAAAAGCAATAAACGAAGAACCTGAACAAGTGAATGAAGTCAATAGTCAGTCAGGACAATCAATTGAGAAACCCAGGCGAAGAAGTCAAAAACTAAAAATACTGAACAATAAATTCAAGGGCCCTGAATGGACCTATGTGATTCTTAAAGAGCTTGAGAATTTAGATTTAAACAAAGAAAGTGAAGAAGGAATAATTGCAGAACAGATTGACAAAGGAGGAGTGAGACCTCGTTGAGCTAATAAAAGAAAATTACAAATTACAAAATAAAGTAAAGAAAGAAGAGAAATCTTCTTAAAATGGCTAAAGATAGAGTTGCTGAAAGACCAAAACGAAATTGCTTAAAGAAATGCTGTAGAATATGCATATGTAGCATTTTATTAGTTATTGTAGTATGGTTAATTTTAACTATAGCAATACCGTATTTGATGAGCGTAGAAAAGAGAAATAGTACAGACATAAAAGGAAAATTAGCTAACTTAAAGGGAGATAGAGTAGAATTAGAAGCATCAGATGAGTCAGAAATACATCACACGGTAACAGATAATAACACAGATTTAAATGTTTTCACCAAGTTATTGTTTCAATATGTAGACACTATGGAAATTAGTGATTGTTATGTATGTATGAAATTACCAGCTTCAGTAGCAGAAGGTGTCACATATCACCATTTACCACTAACATATGGCATTTCATGTAGTGTATTAACAAGTCTGTTTTATAAAACAGGAAAATTGCAATATTTTTATTCAAATTTAGATGTGATATTTTCAAAAGTTCCTGTTTGGAAGAATATGAACCCAGTACTTAGTAGCCTAGCAGCGCAGTTTATTGGTGAATTTTTCTTAACACAAAATGCAATAGATATAGCAGAAGCTCACAAGCAAAATATAACATGCTCACTAAAAGAAGAAGAACAGCTATTTTTGAATTTAGTAGAAGAAAGGAGACAGGATTTTCAGATGAAAGCCAATGAACAGAAAAGTCATATTCCACCATGGGTTGAGAAGGAAAGCATTTATACACCTGGCAAGACTCATGTTGCAATGTCTAGATTTCGAAAAGAAAGGGAAGTTCTGTCTCCATAGATTAAAGACTGACTATAATAATGCATTTATTGGTTCCAGTGAATGTGAACATAACTTTTTGGTTATTGGAGGATGGGGATTAAAAGGGGGAACTGATCCACTCTTTCCTGGAATTTATTATATATGTGGAAATAAGGTTTATTTCAAGCTACCTGCAAGGTGGTATGGGAGTTGCTATTTTGGAATAGTATTCCCTAAAGTCTATCATGTGAAAAGAATCACTGGAAGCAATGAAAACAATAAAGAACTAATCCGTAATAAGAGAGCTAGTTTTTCAGAGATAGTAGGTGACATATTTAGTGCATTGATACCTTCAGTGGGAATAATTCTGAATTCACAAATAATTTTTCAACTATCCACAGTAGTTGATCGCTTATCGACTGATACTGCTGGAAGTTTTCTGATGATCAATATCTAAATGGTTGCGATTAGATCAATGGTTTTGAAAAATCGACTTGCCCTTGACATATTATTGGCAAAAGAGGGGGAGTCTGTAAAATGCACTCATATTCCCGATAAAAGTGTAGAAATTAGAGGGTACATTAAAAATATTACAAAATTGGAAGAAGACTTGAAACCACTGGAAGTTGATAATATATGGAAAAGATTAAGAAATAGCCTAACCTCAATAGGGTCATGGTTTGCTAACCTAGGTAAAGGAGTTGTAGCTCAAATATTACTACCTATACTCTGAATAACAATGATAGTCTTAATAATACTGATATGGTGCAAATGTTGTAGAAGGAGAAGAAGGTATGAAGTAAATAAACAAGGAAAGAAGAGAAAATACGAAGAAATTAAACTTGAAGAATTGAAAGGAGAATTATACAAGAAGATGACAATTTGAAAGATAAAGATGAAGTGGAAATTGAAAAGACAGAGAAGGGAATGGAGATATGCTAAATTTGGCATTTGGTTGGGTATAAGTAGTTTATGATGGCATAAATGGCATCAGATAGGGGATTGATGGAGCAAGGACTCGTATAAAAGAGACTTGTTCGGACGCAATCCTCTCATATAATCCCGTAACGAAGTATTAACAATGTATGTTATACTAATATGCACCACATTTCATATATTTTTAGAATAGGGCAAACTTGCCTATGTGTTATATTAACAAGTAACATGCGTGTGTTTCAAAATGGCTGCTAACGCGGGAAATTGTATTGAGCATGCGTCAGCTGCATGACATAATTACGCTTGGAGAGAAAATTCTGCTTCTGCGCAATAGCATCTAATATGGCCACTTGGAAACTCACGTGCTAAGCGTCTGCTTTGCTGAAACTAAAATCAGTTGTATACTAAATGCTAATGCTTGAAGAAAATTCATGAGATTAGAGTAGAGATAGGTGGTATACAGTGAAATCATTTTATTTTGCATTTAATATTTTTTCTTTTGACCTCTCCATTAGTTCGTATTTGGGCCTCTGAACAATGCTAAAGTCTGACACCCATGTGGTTTCTCCCGCATGCGCAGAAATGACAAGTGCGACACAGTGACGACAAGTCTTGAAACTCGTCCAAGGACAGTCTCAGTACATGTCCTGGGAACCAGCTGAACATCCTGAAGATTCAATGGACAACTGTGAAATGTATACATTGTTGTTGATAACATTTGCAAATATGGGTGGGAAATAAAGCATGGTAGAACAAATTAATGGGTGGGAACTTAAAACAATGAACTAAAGAAAATTATTAAAAACTTAGCATGGTGTGATGATCACCCCCTCAGCTCGTCCAATCAGAAATAGGAGTTTCATAAAGTTGAAACATTTAGGGGTGGTACATGCCATTAAGACAGTATAATTGGGGTAGTTAGTTAGATTAGTTACCGCACTCGAAGCAAGAACGCTGAGAGACCGAGATGCTGTCCGAATACCGATCGAATACTTGAAGAAACAGACTTAGAATTTCAAAGCAAATTAGAATTAGAAGAAGATCGCAGAAGAATCGAGGAGGTAATAGAATTAGAAGAAGATTGCGGAAGAATCGAGGAGGAAGTTAGTATCAGAGAGGGGTGAGACGCAGGCGTCGAATCCAGAAGAGGTCATCTATCCTGTCCTGAACCTGTCCTGACATCCTTGTCACCTGAACTTTTAAAGAGGTCCTTTTTTGTGTCTGTTATACATTGTATTCAGGAGTCGGGGTCTGGTTTCATTTTTCTCTGTTTATATGAAAATCAATAAAAGATTTAAACCATAAAGTGGTCCTTTAATTCTATGTCAGGACCGGAGGCTTCGGATTATGCTAATCTCTCTTCGCTTTATTAGAAATAACAACACACAGCAGCCAGAGAGATACGTAAATATCAGTGTAAACCATAAAAAAACTACAACTCCCTACAACCAGGGATAAGTAGAGTACATTAGTCCATCAACTATTTCCATAACATCCTGTAAAGTCCTCCGTCCGTTCCCATTCCTCCTCTTTCTTCGCTGCTTCGCAGCCAGTTAAGTGCTCATGCTTTGTTTACATTGTTAATCGTTGTGACTGTACTTTTTAGATAATCGGCAGATTGCTTTGCTTACGCGCGCTTGTATCTCTGTTTTTCCCTACAGAGCCCCAACCGGCCGCGGGAACGTTCTCGCTCCTCACGCGGCCGGCTTCCCTGCTGTGCGGCTTCTTTGTACGCCGCTGGGGGCGCTCAACCGCCTTGTGACACTCGCGTCGCGTCTCCTCAGACGAGGAGCGCGCCGCGAGTTCAACGGACGGTAGAGCCTGCCCCTGCTGCCTCTCCTTCAACGTCCGCAGAGCGGATTGTATTTGTTCCCCTATTCATTACTAAACGCCCCGCTGGGGTCTGTATTGCGGTTCGAACCGCGACGAACGCGCTGATTGTTCAGCGTTGTATGCACTTCAAAACACCACGCTTCTCGCGGGCGGTGTTAACTCCATTTGGGCATATATTCCGCTTTGTGGACACATCAAACAGAGAGTTTCCAACGCGTTTGGAAGGCAGCTGCCCTGTCAGGTGAATCCTGAGGGCGTATGCGCGTTGGGGGCCTGGTGCAGCCCCATTGTATCCCTCTGGGCTACCCAAATTGCGGCCTTAGGCCTGAAAAAATTTATACTACCTGCTGATTGGGTGACCACCTTGTCCGTCACTGACAAGTACTTACCTTTGCTACAGATATGGCTGGGCAATCCGAATATTATGAGGAGGAAGTCCAGGAGTACTTACCTTTTAGCGATGATTTCTTTGAGGCAGTTGATGACTCTATATACCGAGTAGTTAATGAGGTAGTGGGTCCGATGGAGCAACGTCTCTCGGATAGAATTGTGCAGGAATGCCAACGATTGGCGGCGGCCCGCGGCAGCGCGACGCCGGTCCCAGGAGACCTCCCTGACGCGGTCCCTCCCCCCCCCAAAAAACAGCGCCCTGACGGGGTGGATGCAGATGCCTTTGCGCGCCTTAAAACGGCGTTTTTAGCAAAGACAACCCCTTGTGCCCCCCCCCCAGCGGGTGACCAGCCTCTAGATATGCCAGATCCCCCATCCCCGGCGACTGATAATGATACCCAGGCTGATACCGATGATGACGCGAGTTCTTCCCGTCCTTGGCGCCCGGCCCCGGCGACCGCTTCTGAGGCGCCGGAGGAGGATGCTGATATGCTGAACCCCGATGAAATAATGCATCCCCGGTCTTCCGCTTGGGTCCCAGGGGATAAGGTCGTTCGATTCCTGGCCAACCGTCTGCGTAAGCCTCTGGAGAAGGAAGCACGGAGTTGTTTGAGGGCGGAATGCCCCCGTCCCTCCTTGCCGGACAAAATCGCGCTTACTCCAGAACTGGACTCTAAAATGGCCACCTTCTTGGCGAAATTTGTGAAGGACCCCCGTAAGGGCATTGATAGATCTTGGCGGTCCTGTCAAGATAAACTCCTCGATGCCGTCGGTCCCATGGCAAAGATATTAGACATGGCAGAGGAGGCTAAGGTGACTGGTTCCACGATTTCCCCTGAGGTGTTATCAAATTGGGCCCAGCGGGCCCTTATTTTTATAGGAAACGCAAATTGCGCCCTTTCAACGGAGCGTCGTCGTTCCTTGTTGATTAAATTGGACCCCAAACTAGGAGATTTGGCTTCTTCTGAGGCCGGGGCAGTTGCGCAGGGGGGCCTTTTTGGCGAACCCTTTGTGAAGGAATTGGGGAAGTTCGTGTCTACTTTTACTTCCTTAGACAAGGCCCAGTCGGGTATTAAGAAAGTGTTTACCCAGCGGGTTTTCCGCGGGGCCGGCCGAGGCAGGGGCCGCTCGTCCGGCCGTGGGTTCCAACAAAACCCTAATAAGGGACAAGGCTCTGGTCGTGGTCAATACAATTCCACCGCAAATTACACCAACTTCTATCCCACGCGAGGACAGCGTTTCAGAGGTCGTGGAGGCTACAAGTCCAACTCTGGAGGCGGAAGCTCTAGCGGTAAGTGTCCTTTCCGCATGTCACATACAGTTAGGGGGGCGGCTGGCATGTTTCAAAGAGGCTTGGGCGGCGTTAACGTCCGATGCATGGGTCCTTCAGACAATTCAGGGCTTTCATGTAGAATTTCTGGACACTCCTCGCCAGCTGGCGCGGCCAACTCCATTACAGTTCAGCCTTCAGGACGCACAGTTGATCGACGAAGAGGTCGCCGACTTGCTTCGCAAGGGCGCCATTTGTCGCGCATCTCTGCATCCTCATGGTTTCCTCAGCAATATTTTCCTCGTGGACAAAGTCGACGGAGGTCGTCGTCCGGTAATCAATCTCAAGGAATTCAACACGTGGTTGGTGTACCGCCATTTCAAAATGGAGGGAATTCATCTCTTACGCGATCTCCTGCGTCCTTCCGATTGGTTGGCGCGTTTGGATTTAAAAGACGCCTATCTCGTGATTCCGGTGCACCCGCCCCACAGACGATTCCTACAGTTTTGTTGGGGGGGTCTGATATACGAATTCACGGCCCTTCCGTTCGGGCTTTCCTCGGCACCATGGTGTTTCACCAAGGTGCTTCACCCCGCGGTAGAGTTTCTCCGGGCACGGGGTATACGCATGATCGTCTATCTGGACGACATTCTGCTAATGGCTCAGTCTCCCCAACTCTTGTTGGTGCAACTCCAGCACACGGTTTCTCTTCTGCAGAACCTAGGGTTCGTTATCAACACGGCGAAATCGGTACTTCAACCTTCGCAGTCAGTTACCTTCCTGGGCTTTGTGGTAGACTCCGTTCAGGCGACGCTGAGCCTTCCCTCTCGAAAGATGGCAAAGATTCGGCACGAATTACGCCAGACGGTATCCAGGCCCTCCATTTCCCTTCGTCGCTTGGCCAGAATTGTGGGCCTCCTGTCGTCCTCGATTCAGGCGATTTTCCCGGGCCCATTGCACTATCGGGCATTGCAAAGATTGAAGGCCTATCACCTCAGACGGGGTCGGTCGTACGATCACGTGGTACCACTTTCGGCAGAAGCCAAAGAGGAAGTCCAGTGGTGGCTCTCTCATATGGAGGCATGGAACGGTCGAGCGATTTTTGGCTCCGTTCCGGATTTGGTCATCGAGTCCGACGCCAGCAAACTGGGTTGGGGTGCTCGATGCGGGGATTTCTCCACCGGAGGTGTTTGGTCAGCAGACGAACGGGTCTTTCACATCAATTGCTTGGAACTATTGGCCGGGTCTTTCGCAGTGCGCTGCTGGACCAAGGACAGAGTGCAATCGTGTGTCCTCCTGAAGATGGACAACATCTCTGCGGTCCGTTACGTCAATCGGTTGGGAGGGCCCCGTTCTCGGGCTTTGGCCAACCTAGCGAAAGACTTTTGGGGCTACTGCCTAGATCATCATATATCGGTGACAGCGGAGTATCTCCCGGGCCAGCACAATCAAGTAGCGGACTGGCACTCTCGTCATCTCTACGACTCCAGCTTATGGAAGCTGGACCCTCCGGTCTTCCTATGGTTGAACAATCTCTGGGGTCCCTTCTCAGCGGACCTGTTTGCCTCCCGTTTGGACAACCAAGTGCCCAGATTCTTCAGTTGGAGACCGGATCCGATGGCTCTTGCCACGGATGCCTTTCTCCAAGACTGGAGGGCGGAAAACGGATACGCGTTTCCGCCATTCTCCATGATAATGAGAACAACAGCCCAGATCCGACGACAGGGTGCGGAGCTGACCTTGATCACCCCTCTATGGAGGTCTCAAGTTTGGTTTCCAGTTCTTCTGGAACTTTCCTGGGATTCTCCAATCCTACTCCCCCTGTATCCTCAACTTCTTTGGAACCCAGAAGGGAACCTTCATCCCCTGATTACTCAGGAGACGCTCAGACTCATGGCGTGGCGTCTTTCAGGCGCAGATGGTCGCTGCCGGGACTTTCGGGACAGGCTGAGGCCCTCCTGTCAAAGGCATGGGCAGACAGCACCACGAAACGTTATAGATCCGCGTGGTCACGATGGGTTCGTTGGTGTCTTCGACGGGATCTGGATCCCGTGGTCGCAGGAATCGTTCCCCTCTTGAATTTTCTCGCTGATTTGGCGTCGGACGGCTTGGCATATCGCTCCATTAACGCTATCAGATCGGCGATTTCTGCCGGTCACGAGCCTCTAGACGGAGCGCCTGTTGGGGAACATCCGTTGGTCTGCAGACTTTTACGGGGCGTGCGTTTATCGTTACCCCCAGAACCTCGTTACTCTGTCCTTTGGGACGTCAACAGAGTCTTGAATCTGTTTCTTTCCTGGCAACCTAATCGATACCTCTCTCTGAAAGAATTGTCTTCCAAGCTTGCTATGCTTCTATGCTTGGTCTCCTGCAGACGGGTTTCTGATGTTCGTGCGCTAGACGTCTCGGCGCGGGTTTTCTCCCCGGAAGGAGTTGTTTTTACGATCGGACGCAGAACCAAGTCGCATTCTCGTACAGTAACGTACCCGGCTTTCCGGGACTCTCCCAAACTGTGTGTGGTAGATTGTTTAAAGTCATATGAAGATTTAACGCAGGAACTCCGCCCGCCGGGCGAGCGACAACTCTTGATAGCTCTCAAGAAACCACACAAAGCAGTCTCTTCTCCCACCATTGCCAGGTGGGTGCGATGGGTTATGCAAGAGGCTGGCATTGATACAAAATTATTTGGTGCCCATTCTGCCAGAGGTGCTATGGCCTCAAAGGCTTTCGCGCTAGGTGCGCGTTTGGAGGATTTAATGCGAGCAGCGGACTGGTCGTCCGACTCTACCTTCAAGAGGTTTTATTTTAAGCCAGTCCTTAATGTTGCACAGTTAGTGGTAAGTAAGCTTTGAACTAGCATAATCCGAAGCCTCCGGTCCTGACATAGAATCGGAATTTGCCTAGTAACATGACGGTAAGTTCCAATTCTATTAAGGACACGGAGGCGAGGATTATCCCGCCCGGGGCACCTTTGGTGCGAACCCCCCCGTATGGCAGTAAGTACTTATTTTCTCGACCTTGATTGACGGGACATGCTTGTTTCATTGGATGTGTTTTCTACTGTGACCTTGCGTAATATGCACGGTTTGGTTCGCACGGTTCTCACCTCCCTGCTTGGTTTCTTTCAGGCAATGATGGATCCAAGCAAGACCAATAAGAAAATGGCGTGACTTGCGCGAAGAAAGAGGAGGAATGGGAACGGACGGAGGACTTTACAGGATGTTATGGAAATAGTTGATGGACTAATGTACTCTACTTATCCCTGGTTGTAGGGAGTTGTAGTTTTTTTATGGTTTACACTGATATTTACGTATCTCTCTGGCTGCTGTGTGTTGTTATTTCTAATAAAGCGAAGAGAGATTAGCATAATCCTCGCCTCCGTGTCCTTAATAGAATTGGAACTTACCGTCATGTTACTAGGCAAATTCCGATTCTTGGCCAGAGGGGTCTAGTTTTCACACCATCCTAGGTAAATATAACTCTGTGTATTGTGTCAATGTACTTTTCTCTTTCTATCCTCTTTTTCCTGAGGTACTTGTTGTTGTGAAATCTTATTCTTAAATTAGATAAACCGATCTTACTTCCTCAGAAAGATGGAGTTACCACTGTAATTTGTTTTGCCCATATGATTAATTGGATAAACATTTTTAAACTTTCCTGAGTCTATTATTATTTAATATATAATAAGGCAAATGAACTTAGGTCATATCATCAATTACTTCTCAACTAAAATAGATCCATTGGTATAAGAAAGGACTTCAGATCAGCAACAGATTAGATAATTGAAAAGCAAATGTATCTACAATTTTAGCCCTATAAACTTGACCCCCAGCGGTGTTCACCGGCCTATAAGAGTGAGTGTGTTTATGGGCCCAGATGAGCATATGGTGATAGATGTTTGCAGGTTGGTAGCCCGCTGGATCGCAAGCCAGACCCAAAAAAGCATAATTGTACCTTGCCTAGCAAAGACTCATCTGCTTAACTTTGCTTTTTAGAACTGATAAAGTTAATCTTTATCAGTAGGTTTAGATCAGGAGCTCCATTGGATAGTATCTGCTAAACACATGGGTCCACCATCAAGGCAATACAAGTTACAGACCCTTTCTCAAGTTTCCACAGATATTCTCTTTTTCTTTGGGCTCAGGATGTGTGAACGTAGTACAGGTTACTAGATTAGTCACTGTTTGTCTCATCCCCTTGAGATATCACCACCCTGATGGTGAGTCTGTCCTGACTTATTTGGTAAGGCTTCAGCCTCATGAGTTTTGGACCCTGACATTGTGCTGCAATAGGTTCTGACTCAAAGTTGCTTTTGGTAGTATCACTTTCAGCACTGATCTATTAACACATATTCTAACCACGAAAACAACTGTGATATTTTTGGGGGGGGCGCCCAGCTGCAATTTACTGTCTTTCGTGAAGGTCATTTGCTATACACTGTGAGAGATTTTCAGACAGGCATTTTGCAACCACTACTATCACCGCCTAAGCTTTTTAGTTGCCTCTGGTGGAGACCTGACAACAGTTCCTTACATCTATTGCCACATTCCCTAAAACTTTCCACACCACTGCAATGGTACTATGCATTTGTCTGGGAAAGAAATGCATGCATGAATATCAAACATGTGGCCCTCACATGGCACAATGAGGAATAGGTGTTGCAGAGATAGGGGTATTCAGAAAAAAAGGCTCGTCCAAATGTGTGTGGAGTCCCACCATGTTATGTTATGTGTATTTGTAAAGATCATTATCACCTGCGAAGGTCTGCTGCCATTGAGCAGGTGTGTGTGTCTAGCCCTGCCTATGGTAGGTTTAGTTAATTGAAAAGCCAGATCTTCAGTTTCTTGTGGAATTCACGAAGAGAGGATGAAGTTCTGATGTGGAGTGGGAGGCCATTCCATGCTTTAGGAGGGATATAAAAGAACTACCTTCCTTCAGATATGATTCTGTTTATGAATGGGATATGTGAGAGTAGGAGTCCTGTGGAGCGGAGGTGTCTGGGTGCTTGGTGGAAGGAGACACAACTGGTTAGGTAGGTGTGATCTAAGTTGTGTAGTACCTTGAATGTGTGTGTGAGGAGTACAAAATTAGCATGTTTGTGTATCAGGAGTCAGTGTGGCTCTCCGAAGTGCGGTGTGATATGAGTTCTGTGTGGGAGGTTAAAGATTGAATCTGGCTTCCGAGGTCTGCATGGCTTGTAATCTTCTAATGAGTTGCTTGTTGATCCAGGCTTAGAGGGTGTTCCCTGAGTCCAACTTGCTAGTGATTAGGGGTGTGAGTGACAGTTTTTCTAGTGTTGCTTGGAAGCCATTTGAAGATCTTCCTCAGAATCTTTAGGGCCTGGAAGTGAGAACCATCTTGCCTTGCTGTCAGCTCAGCAGAAATGAGAATGAAAATCTTCTTTCCTTGTTGATCTCTAGGTCAATTGTGCAACACTCTAAAGAACTACAAGTGTTTTGGGCTCAAGGCTCACGGAATTTGCAAGAGAAAGAGAAGCATAGAGAAGGAAAGGGCAGTAGTAAAGCAATGGCACAACTGGCCAGGTGCAAGCAAGGAAAATGGCCCCTTTGACTGTTGTTGGGCTAGTAAAATACAGCAGTTATCAGAGTTCACTGGACACCCTAAGAGCTCTGGGCCCTGGTGCCACTGTCCTTGCTGCACCAATGGTAGCTAGACCCCTGGGAAAGGGCCCTCTTTAAGAGCATGGATGAGGATTGGTGATGTATGATTTGGAGCACTGTTGTTGAGGGATGGACTTTGACAGTAGGTATGCACGTCACCATAGTAATGAACTCATGCTGTTGATACCCTCGCAATGACATCAAAGAATGTTCTTCTTTTCTGTCTCCAGTGGATATTTGCCTAAAAAAATTAATACACTGCCCCCTCATTGCCATTAGGATCTAGTGTCCATCAAGAATCCAGTGTTTCTTCCAGGTGATAAAAGCAGTGGTTCTGACATGACTGTCTAAATGACAGTCAAAGTGATGTGCGAAGTAGTGTGATGATAGCATGGATGTTGGATGTGAACTAATGTGCCTCTCATGTAATCCCAGAATCCTCTTTCTCTTTCTCCCCCATCCAACAATTCAGCTGATCATATGTATACAAAGTAACCCGGAGACATTTGAAAAAATATCTTCTTGGGCATTAACAGAGCATGGCATCCTTCAATATTACTCCTAAGCGTTACTATAAAAAATAACGGTGCGTTCATATTGATGGGCCTTGTCAACAAAAGGTGTCTATTGCTGCCAACAGCAGTAGAATATTTATTTCTGGATAATTCACCATAAAACATATATCAACAATAAAGCAATTCATAGAAACTCATGCTTCATAAAACAAATATTATACACAGTGTACAAATTGCATGGTTAAAAAGTACATTGTAATAAATAAGATGATATTCAACACATAGGTGATAAAAGAATTAAAAAAGGTAACACTAATCTTTTCTGTTGAAACCAAACAGAATTTACTTATGGTAAAAAACAATTGCAGTACTCATCACTGGACCCCAAAACCCTTACAGCAGGCTGGAAGCATCGACACCCCAAATTGCAACAGAGGAGACAAATCCCTTCCCTTCTTGCGAATAAATAGGTTGGGCTGAAAAACAAGACATGTTCTATATCTTCTTTCCGTTCGCCACATGCCTTACACAAGCCATTGTTCAGCTGCGTTCTGTTCCATCTACAGGTAAAACAACTGAGCAATAAGGTGCCAAATCTAAATTTCATTCGTAACGTGTTGGCTCAGTAGGGAACAATTCCATCTAGATATGCTTCAAATCAGAGTATTGGTTTAATATCCCAAAAATTAAAAAAAAAATAAAAGTGTGATATTGTCCCTTCTATGGAAAGCCTCTAAGAGATGTTTCCAATTGTAGTGCAGTAAACGTTTATATCAACCTCTTGATGCACAATTTGCTAGCGTATCATAAGTTTTTATAGATTAAATCAAATCCGTTTTGGCCTTCCTGCACTCACTTGTATACCAGTGGTTATGCCTTAATTTATCTGATTTGTGGACCTCTACAAAGATTCCTCTTAAAGCCTCAAAAAAGAAACTATGTATTTCAACAATGGGAATTTCTTTATGGGGCAAATCCACAACTGGAGCTAAAACTGAACTGGTAAGATTATATATTCTTAATAGACTAGAGGTGCTAGCTTTTACTTTGGGCCTCTCTATCTATAATCTGTCGTAATTTTGGATCGCCCTCTAGAAAATGTAAAAACTATTTCCTTTTCTGATTCTGTGCCACATATAAGAAAGGGTTGGTGAAGCTAATTACATAGCAGCTACAGACCACTTTGTTAAGGGAGTTTCATCTAAAAGAGGGATGGCAAAGGCCTCATCCTCATGGTCAGTAAATGAGGTAATACAATTAAATGTCTCGAAAGTTTATCAAATTCTCCCAATGACACCAGGTAAGGGCTGCCCTCAAGAAAATTGAGATGTTCCTCCAAAATTAAAAGGGTGGCGAATCTTTATTCCTAGGTGTAGATCTATTGTAGATGTTGTATACATTTTTTGAATAACCATTCCCAATTCTACTCCTTAATATTATGAGTAACCGAGATCTTAATCCAGATAATAAGTCCCCCTGATGCACGGCCCATTGTTGAGGGATGAGCACTAATATAGAAAGTTCTATTTCCTGATCTATGTATCGGCTTTATTTCCCAAGTCTTTTGAAAGCAACAAAACTGGAAAGAGTCGGGGGGCGTGGCCAACTGCTGACGGGAATGGCCGCAGGGTAGCCGAGCTCCGCTGCGCCACTCCTGAAAACATCCGTTAAGTACTATCCGCCCTGGCCATAACTTGCTCCTGAGGGGACGCAGACACCCCCCAGCGGGTGGACTGCCAACAGACGAAGTTTGGGAGATTTCCGAGGGGGTCGACCGTGACGACACCAAGCGCCGGCTCTCAGTGTTGTGGCCGAGCCGTGGGAAAGTGACCCCGCCCGGCGCAGAGACTGTACGTGAGGCTGCGGACTGGACTAAGACCGCTCTACAAGAATGCGTGGGGGAAGCTACGGAGCCCTCCGGTGTGCCGTGCGGACGCCTCCCGCGTTCCCGACTGAGGTGAGAGGGGCGGGGTGTGAACGTGCCCCGAGCATGAGCCGAGTCGGCTCCTGACCCTCAATTAACCGAGACTGGGTTATCGGCGCTGGTGGCACCGCCCCCCCCCCCTCGATGCAGTTGATGGTCCTTGGGGGACCCGCTGAGGGCCATATATTGATCAGAAGACCAGCGTAGTCCCAGACCACCTGTGGGGCATATCGAGTGACGCCTGTGTGACCAAGTGAACTGCCAGGGGAGACGATTCCTGCCACGAGGGAGCGGAGTCCTAGAGGAAGCGGCGGAGCCTGACTTGTGGCCCAGACTGTGGTGGAACCCCCCCCCTGAATAGGGGGCCCTGAGAATATTTGGACCCTCTGTGTAGCTGCGAGTGATAACAAGCGGGCCGACGTGCACATCCCAGGAGGCGGGGCGGACTTAAAGTGGGCCTTAAAAACTCTGGCGCCTCGCGGCCGTGGGCCAAGCAGCTGCTCCTAACTGTCCCGGATTCGCATTGCCTATCAGTCGTTGCCATCTCTGTTAGGGGGAGCCCGCATCCGATCCTGGACATACGACTTGGACCTGTGGCCCCCCGCACCTGCCAGACACCTATTCTGCATTCCTCACACCTCCTTTGGTCAGCGTTGGTAGTGAAATCGGATCACCGGTTGGGGCTGCACCCGCCAAGCTCCACAGGTCGGGTGGTGGACTTCACCGCAGGCGGCGGTGAGTAGTGGGTGCGGCTGACTCTCTCCTTGGGCCCTCTGTGGGAGACGACATGGCGACGAGTCGCGGTAGTTGAACAGTGAATTTGCAGATGCCCTGGGTTTGGTGGACTTATGGAGATGGCTGAACCTCACACACACCCACTACACCTTTCAATCGGGTGCACACGGAAGCCGATCCCGCATTGAATCTGGGGGATATTACAATTTGCTTCTAAATCAATAGAAGCCATTGATGGCCTCTTTGTAAATTGAAATGACATTATGACACTGTTGTATGTGTAAATGTTTTTGTGAATTTTATATAAATTGTATCTTTAAAAAGTTTATGATATTATAAGAAAAGAAAAAATATTTTTGATAAATAAATAAAAGGAAAAAAGAAAAACACTGTGTGTAGAGAGAATCTATGTTCAAAGGGAAAATGTTTGGTTAGAGTGATCACCTAGGTCAAAATTATTTAGGCCAGTTAAGAGGTTCCTCTGTTTTTGTTGGTTCTTCCCCCTCCTCTTGGGCCTTAAAGTAATCGGGGGACACCTTGTTGTACACCACCGTATTGTGGGGCGAGCCCCCACCCAGTCCAAGGAGATATGAGATACCAGTGGCCCCTCATGGTTTTCGATACTTGGGTGTATTTGTAACCGCAGATGCTCAAATCTTCTTCGAGCGGAATCTAACGGCACCCCTTTAACGTCTAAAGTCAGACGCCCGACACTGGTGTTCTCTTCCTCTCACTCTTTTGGGACGTGTGTCCCTATTTAAGATGCTGGCGCTCCCTCGCTTTCTCTATGCACTCTATAACACTCCATACCCAATCCCAGACTCTGATTTTGCCCAAATCGACAATGTGTTGCGTGGGTTACTTTGGGAGGACCGTCCGCCTCGAATTGCTATGAATAAACTTACTATGGGTTGGTACGACGAAGGGATAGGTCTGCCTGATGTCCGGCTGTACTACCAGGCATCCCAATTGACGGCTATTAACAGCTGGGTGTTCAGCCCGCATGACGATCCCAAGTTCCACACCGACCATTGGCTCATGCGACGTGGGGGCTACAACCGGGCGCTATATACCAACCCCCGCAAACTTCACTTGACTGGTCCCACTGCTCGTACGGTTGAAATATGGCACGGAACTACGCGGAGACTGGGGTGGCATAATCGACTAAGAAAAGCAACGCCTCTGCGGGAACCGGATATCCTGGGCCGCCTCAGCAGGTGCCCCGGGTGTGACAAGTGGGACATGATAGGAAATTCCACTGTGGGGGACATATGAGTGAAGGGTAAACTGGCTACATTCTCCGACCTCCAGAACAAAGCTTTGTCTCCTCAACATATGGGAAGCTACTGACCTTTTTCAAATGGAACGGGCCTGGGCCGGAATGGAGTGGATGATTGCCATGCGTAATATTGCACAGAAGTGGGGGCAGGACTTCAGCCCGAAGGTAACGGACTGGGCGTAGGACATGGACGGGGCAGTGATAGCTGAGAAAACTGTTTTTAAGGGAAGGGGCTGCCCCAGGAAATGGGACCATAAGTGGGGAAAGTGGAACAAATATCGGGGGGATGTATGCATCTCCCCAACAGTGGAGATGAGGTGTGAAAGACAAGAACTAATGGTCCGCCTCATGATAGACGATGTGCCCCCTCCATAGGCGGTACGAATGTGGATTAAGACTAGACCCCAATAAGCATTCTAAGATGTTGGGTGGGACACTTATCCAATTGTGAGTGGTAGTTACAATTGAGGGCCCCCCGAGGGAGAAGAACGGAGATAACGTTTTGCACACTGTATGCATTGATTTGATGCCAAATTATTGTTTTCTGTAATGGACAAGTCACCATGACTGTACTGTAATTGAACCAATGCACTTTCTTATAAATAAAAACAGTTTAAAAAAATAAAAAATAAAAAACTGGAAAGAGTCAATAAACTGTTCAAGCTGGGTCGGCCAGCTTACTGCAGAGACCAGCTACATTCCATGACAAGAAATGTGTTTGCCTGGGGCAATCGCAGTCGCAGGTCCTCCTGCAGTACTTGCTTCTGCCCTCCACTTCCATGTTGCTAATCTCGATTGATTGGTTCTAACTGCTACTCCCTCAACAGTCTTCCTGAAAGATGCCTGGTGAATATCTGTACATCAGTCAAAGTAAGTGCAGGAGTAGAAGGATTCAGTCTAAATTAACCATTACAGCTAGAAGGATGGAACTTACACGCATCTAGAGACAACAGCCCATCAAAATAGTGGGCATTTGAGAAGATCGGTTTATTGTTATCAAACAAACTAATAGAGTTACTAAGCTGTTCTGAAAAACACTACATTTGAGCAAAAGATTGAGAGGCAATGCCGCCGGTTCCCGATCCAAAAAAATCATCTTATTAATAAGGGAACCCATATCTTCTTTTGCGCCCTCCTTAGCTTCGGTACATTAGTCATAAAAATAGTTCCACTTCTTTTTGGGCCATACCTTTAAGAGTTCCTCTCAACTCAAGGGTCTCTCTGGATTAGGCTGTGCCAATTATAATCATGTTGGTTCTCAGTAGGTTTAGCAAAAGCTCGCCCCCTACACTTGTAAACACCCAATGATGATGGGTAGGAACACAGTTGTGGACTAGTTATTATATCTCCCTCTTGTACTCAATTTGCAGTATGCTTCAATTCATTGTTATAGGGAGCACCGGCTGGACAATTGCCCTAACATAGTGTCCATCACAGGTTTGTATTCCTCCCTGGGGGTTAAGATCGAGGAACTGAGGTATTCCTTCCCAGGGATCTCTCTGACTCAGTGGGTTGATCAACATTTTTGCAAACATTTCTTGAATCCACTAATATGTGTCCTCCCTGAAAGTGCCTATAATAAACACTTCACTTCTTTCCGCTTGTTAGAAAATGTATCAAGTGTCACATTTACATCAGTTGCGCTGCTTTCTCCTCTCCAGGATGCTCATCGTGGTTGATTTGCCGTGTTAGTAGATTAAATTCAGCTGAGCCGCTAAGGTGTGGGACAAAACCCGGCGAGGGAACACTTGGACCTTCTGTTAGCAAATCAAAGGCTAAAGGGGGCATGTTAATGGAGTCAGGTAACAACAATTGTTTTTTAAGTGCTGACTTGGGTTGTTCCTTAAGGTAACAAGTGATTTTCCCCGGGAGGATTTTCTCTTTTTCGTGGCATTCTTTTCCGATTTCTTTTTCTGATTAAGGTTAGTTTCAACCTCCACAATATGTCAATTTCTTGTAGGGAACAGTTTTCTGCTGCACGTTTATTGACTTTTTTGTTTCCCCCCTGCCCAAAGGGGCCTCTTTTGCTTTCCATTTGCTCATGCTAGTATAGTTGATCACAGAATGCGTAGATTGGCACTAATGATCACAGGAAGCTAGAGAGAGAACTCTAGCAACTAATAAATGCGGACCAGTCAATAGGTCATGGCCATATGAGGAACCAGGGCCGGTGCTAGGCATGGGCAGTGTGGGCAGCTGCCCAGGGCCTCGCGTTCAGCTGAAAAACAGGGGGGCCGCATCACTGTGAAAGGCCACACTTTCACAGGTAGCCCAAGCGTGGTGGCATTCCTGGGGGTGCAGGGGTGGGGGGAAGGCGCAAACAGAATAGGGCTGGTACAGCATCTGGGCCAGCAATTATGTTGGCTCAGTGTCAGGGGCCAGGCAGCGCCTCTGGTAAAGTACCTGCCATTCTAGGCGCCCTCTCGGCATTTTGTTGCTAGGTGACAGAAGGCCCCTTTGTTTCCAGGACCAGCCGGACACAGGTAAGGAGAGGTGGGTGAGGGGAGGAGGGAACAGCCAGATCAACTGGCTTTTGCAATCTTTGCATCACACGTAGCAAAGATTGCTTTGATGTGAATGCGCATTTAAAATGTATGTAGAACTGCCCGTGCTATGGCAGTGTTGTGTAAAATGCCTCGTACTGCTTCAAGGCCCAGGGAAGGGGGGCTCCACTTTCCTGGGCCTCGAAGCGCTGGAGCCAGAGGCGCAACTAGAGCCAAATTTCGGGGGGGGGGGGGGGGGGGGGGCTAAACAATTTTTTCTTGGGGGGGGGCTGAATCTTTAAGCAATAGGCAGAGTGGAGCTGCAGGGGTTCTTAGAAGGGGTGAGCAATAGGCAGAGTGGAGCTGCAGGGGCTCTTAGAAGGGGTGAAACAACAGCAAGGCCTCATTAACATGCAAATGGTCTTTTAAAGACCTGTGAAGTGCTCGGGTGCGGCTGTGTGTGTGCCCGGGAAGCTGTCTCATCCCGGGCTGCCACACACGACGGGGGGGAGGGGGGGGGGGCTGAAGCCCTTTGAGTCCAATGAGTGTTGAGCGCCTGGCTGGAGCCAGCTGTAAGGTCTAGGGCCCCCTTCTCTGAGCCTTGTACCCATTACTCCCTCTTTCCTCTCCTTTCATTTATTTGGTCCTCCGTGACATTGACTAAAAAAGAAAAACACTTTGCTAGAAATGTCTTTTTTTGGGAAATTTTTCTATTGCAAATTGTAGCCTCGGGATGAATAGAAATAAAAGTTTCAAAATGTGAAAAATAACTAAATAAAGCAAGACAGAGTGGGTTGCAAAGTGGCCAGATTGATTTTATTCACACCCAAAACACATTAGCGCTACTTTGCAGAGTTTGCCAGTGAAGCGCTACTTTTATTTTCTCTTCTTTCTTTGAACAACATTGTTTTCCCAGGGTGGGGAAGTGCACCATTCCTGGAGGTACTGCTTTACCTGGTTGATTGGAAAATAAAATGCGTACCGCGGCTCTGTGTTCACAGATGTGGTCTTTTTAAACCACACTGCATATGATTTGTAAGGATATAGGTAATGAACATTGAAATGGGTCCCTTCTGGGCCCTGTAGTCATGTCCTTAACTTTTCAGGCAAAAGCACTCACTGATTTCTGAGTAGTAAGTGCAAAAGCGTTAAGGGAACCATGTTGTTCCTTCCTACATTTCACATGTGTTACTTAATCTTGCATTCCCTAGGAGTGTCTGCTTTTTCCAGGATGTTATTACTTTTTTTTTTAGGCAGCATATTTCTCTACATTAATCGTAATTTTGAATTGTGTCACATCCAGGTGTTTATAGCGAGGCACAATTGGGTTGTAGTTGAAGGCAGTGCGAGTTTCTCTCAGTGTGGCAGTATGGTGTTCAGGGGGGGAAAGGATGTGGCACTATCGTCAGAGCTGACGAATATGGGACTGGGGAACCAGGTTCAGCCGTCATGACCAGCCTCCCAGACCACTCTCTTGAGGGAGCACATTCCTGTGCTACACCTTAGAAGGTCCTGCTAGACTATAGAAGCCCTGGTGTCTTAGCACCAGCAGGTGGACAATAGCAGTGGCAAGTGTGGGTTAATCTTGAAGGCCTGTCCAACACAATCCGTACTGAAGTTCACTTCCAGTCCTGCGGGCAGGCCTATGAAACAGCGCACCTTAGAGCAGCAGTGACCCTGCCACTGAGGTCACAGGACCCTTGAGAAGGGCTGGTTCTAGGGCAGTGCGACCGGTGCCATCGCACCGGCCGCTGACTTTGGGTGGAGGTTTCATGTTTGCAAGTATATTATGTTTTTAAAAGCACTTGCTGCCTCCTTCCTGGCCTCCAGCAATTTTTGGCAGCAATAAAAATGTCATGATAACTCCATTGATTAATGTTCTTCTTAGAGAGAGATGGAGTTTTGTCAAGGGGAAGTTTTGACTTCTGAAAAGTAAGCGCAGAGGGTTAATGTGCTTGCTGCATAGAACATGTACCATGCAGATCTCAAAGTACACATAATGTAAATAGGTCAGTGGGTTACTGCTTTTGTCAGTGAGATCCTTCTGTTACTTGCAGTTTATAAGTCAAAAATCTTAACATAGAATGAGCTATTAACTGTCATCTTAGAGCTGCATGCAAACTGCAAGGTATAAATTAGAGCATTATGGGTATTTCCCCAGTCTTTGATTATGCCAATGTTGCAAAATGGGTTCATTTGGATAGAAATCAATTCTGGTTATTAAAGAGAACCCCCAACCATGATATTACGTTCTAAATTCATAGTTTGTGTTTCTCCAGACCAATCACTATTAAATTATACTGCCTATTAGTATGATTGTCATGTGACTTCTACACCTTGTAGTCCTTTGTCTTATCTAACGTTTCCTATACAGTGTTTTACATACGTATGATAGATTGTCTCTGTGTAATGTGTGTGATGTAAAGTGGTCTGACACCCTACACTGGTATCTATGGTGCTGTAGATCAAATTAAATGCATCTGAGCGAGAATGTGGTTGCGGAGCCTTGATGGGCACTGTTGAGGGAATCTGTGGCAGAGGGAGTCATTGGGGGGCACCAAAAAAAAATAGTCGCACAGGGCTCCACCAGCACTAAAGCTGGCCTCTACCACTTCCTACCGTTCCAACACTAAATCAAAAACATTGATTTGAAAACCCCTTAAATCTGCAGCATACCTTCAAGTCAATGTATGATTTAGTAGTGGTCTCGGTGGTTCTAAGTATTTTTTTAAATTTATGTACAATCCTTATTTGTTTGCAATGGGGTCTTGTATTTTTGTAATATATGTGTTGTGTTTTTACACTTAACGTATTTCTGGCGAGTAAAGAGCACACACACAAAAAAGACTGTCCTACAAGTCTTAGCATGTGCGTATGGGATACTGGTGAGAAGATGTACTTTAAAACAACTTACTAGGGGGCATTTTTACAAGCTGGCGATAAAATATTTATCGCCGCTTTTGCGGATGTTTTTGGCCGAAAAGCGGCGATAATTTTATCGCCTAATTAGCAAGGCCACGCTAACGCGTGAAACCTTGCTTTAGCGTCGGGATTCCTAACGCCCAGCTTTGCATCTCTAATGAGATGCAAAGTGGGCGTTCCTGACCTAACATGACAGGAGAAATGTCGCTAGGCGACATTTCTCCTATCATCAAGCCCCACGCTATGAAGAATAGCGTCGGGAAAAGTAGCGATAACCCCTGTTATCGCTACTTTCCTTATGCCTGCTTCAGGACTAACTTAGCCATGATATCCTATGGAAGGTGGATATCATGGCTAAGTTTGTGAGTCCCTATCAGCAAGCTAATGCCACACTACGTGAGATTATCGCTGGGTTTCCAGCGATAATCTCACGTTAGGCAGTTAGCGTGAGGATTTTTATCGCTGAGGAGATAAGCGTTGCTAATAGCACGCTATCTCAGCGATAAAAATCCACATTACCCGGCGTTAATTATCCTCACGCTAAGAGCGCTGAGCGATAATTATCGCCGGTTGTTGCTGATATGCCCCTTCTTATTAATGTCATACTAAGGTGGCACAATAATGGCACGGAAAGATAATGGAGCCTTTTGAAATTTGCGATTATATCCATGGTGTAAAGGTTTTTGTCTTGTTTAATTTTATATTTTGAATGAGCCCACCCCTCCTTACCTCAACAGGATCTCTCCCCTTTATGGTACAGAACTGGAATTTTTATCGTGCACTCATCTGGAAACAATCATGGAATCTGGAAACATGGAGTAAAACATATCCATCTTTTTGGGACCTGCACCTAGCTTTTCCATCCAATGTGACAAATGTAATCCATTTAATACAGTCTTCAAATATATGGACTTATTTCACTTGTATATTTATCTTTTTGCCCATGTTACTGATATCCACATTAGGTCTCTTCAGTGATGACAAATAAGATCAATAGTCCTGCGATGTCACTTTCTGTGATGTCACTTCTTGTGATTTTACATGCAAATTAGAGGGGCCTCTCTTCTTCCCTCTCGCCCGGGGCCCCAGAAGTTCTAGGACCGGCCCTGTGAGGAACAAGTAAACCATAAACATTACAAGGGCTCGTTTACCAAGGATGTACTGTTTGTAAATACCCTCCAGATGACGAGGCAAGTGGGAGTGACCCTGCCTCCTCCTGTCACGGATGGGTGCAGACGGGCCCGCCCTTGGCCCGGATTTGCCACGGCATGTCGCGCACAGTGGGGTGAACTCTCATCCTTTATAGCACTGCTTGCCAATAGGGGCATTGTTGCTCCTCTCCCTTACCAACAAAGGATGTTGCTCTTGGTAGTCTTCCCAGAGAAGATATGCGCCTCTCGTGCAGCAGCATGAAGTCACGCGCTTTGTAGGGCTGAAGTGCCAATATGGGGGTTGTTGCTCCTCCTCCTTAGCAACAAAAGATGCTGGTCCTGGTGGTCCCCAGAGAAGGTATGCTTGTCTCGCGCAGAGGGGTGAAGTCGCGCTATTTATAGCACTGGAGTGCCAATAGGGGTGTTGTTGTCCTCTCCCTTAGCAACAAAGGATGCTGGTCCTGGTAGTCTCCTCCCCCCAAGAAGATATGTGCCTCCACAGTCACTGATGGTAAATTTACGCTTGTTTGAGCACAAAAACAAAGTATACTTTACAGTACTCTGGTAGGCTATTCAGATCACATATTCTGTGCCTCACTGCTCTTATTACATGTTCCATTGCATTGTTTTCAGAAAGTCATTTATTCCATGGCCAGTCTTCAGAGGTCCAGTGTTCCATTGCACATCATTACTCTGGCTGCTTGGTTTGACTGGGCCCTCTATATTGCTGATGCTAGGATTCTTTCTGTCACAGCACCCTGAAAGGTGTAATTTACATATCATATTTTTCGTTTAGGCCTCCAGCTGGGCACACTTTTGTTCTGATGGGTATGGTCACGTTCTTGAAGTTACCTGGGGCTAATGCGTGTTGTGTACTTTTATAACATATACGTGTGAAATAATGAACTACCTTCAAACAGATTATTGGAAAAAAATATAAAACTCAATATGTTAGATAGAAGTGCTTTTATAGGTAACATTGGACGTCCCTTTTCCCAGTTGTTTTGGTTACTTCCTCCAAATATTTATTCTCTATTCTAGTTGAGTTTCAGAAGCGGAATGGTTTTATGTAGGCCACGCCACGGTCCAGCACAACACAAAAACATTGATATGGCATCCTCTGTCCACGTAAATATAGTCTATGTATAACTTAGTTATGTGACCTCTTTGTATAACGCGTCACAGCCTATCACGTGGTCATATTTATTAATAGGGATTGTGCTCAGTGAGTATTATTATTTCTCTCCCTGCTCTACTTAGACAATGTTTTGGTTACATTTTGGTCTGTCACGTAGGTCTGAAATCTTCCTCTGAAACAAGAGCTTACACAGGGAACTGAATGTGCGAACCCCTTTCATCTGAATGATTAAAAGTCAATTGCACTGAAATTGACTTTGTGTTCTGGTTGGCTCCTTAATAGGGTGGTGCAGGGTGCGCCCATATTATGTTGCAGGGAAACATGAGGTTTGGAGTGGTTAATTCTTATCTCATAAGTCATAATTCTGTAAAGTTTATTAGCAGCCTTGCGCAGATGTGCAAGACAAAGGACACCGGCCCTAAAGGGAAGCGGAAGGCACAAGCGACCGGTCGAACGGTCCTACCTGGACGAAGTGCGACAGGTGAGGGGACGGACGGGGCATCTTTCCTTCAAGATGAGGGTAGGAAGGGATTCAGGTTGCATGAGAAAAGGACAGACACATAAGTCGAGCCTAAGTTGCAAGTAGGGCATGGACAGCCTTTTCATGCTACAAGAAATTGTCAAAATAACTTTTATAGTATGTTGGTGTGGTGAAGACTGAGGGCTGTTAAGTGGTGGTGGTAGATTGCACTCACTTGCCAAGGCTCTCCTTCTGTAATACATTCACAATCTGCATCTTTGTAAGCATTGATGGTAAGGTAGTTGTTCCTCACACTCACAGTCAGTGCTCCTGCACAGTCCCCTGCGGCTCACACTTTTTCACTGTCCTCAAGAAGCACACACTTAGGCTATTTGCTTCAGTCAGTGTTTGGCTATCACACCTCCAGAACAGTTGCTTCTATGCCATCTCTCAAATCCTCTGTTTGAGGGTCACTTCTCCTTCACCACTTCCCACAGACAGATCTCCTGTGGGACCCACATACAGAGCTCAGCTTCAAACTCACCTCAGAGCCTGATAGCATGGCCCTTTAAAGACAGGGTTCAACGCCATCGCACTAACACCAACCAAAGATGTCCTTCACGGCCAGCAATGCCAGGGAAACACCTAAGTGCAAAGTTAGGACTTGTATATCAGATTTTGGACTGCGCCCCCCGCACACAATCCTCACATTTAACACTCCACAGAATCTCTGCAGTCAGCTCACCCACTCCATGACACATACAGCAATCTAACATCATCTCCATGTTCAGCACCTTCACACCCACATACTGCGTACTCACACCATTCCACACAATCCCCAGCTTAGCACGATTAGGCCAAGCCTCGTACATCATTCACACAGTCCCCTGTTTTGCTCTTAACACAATTACTCATTTAATTCTGCCACATCTTAATACTGACATCGGTTCTTCATGCTGAAGTCTTATGTTATTTCTGACAATGTTGGTCCTCAATTTGTCGACCTCAGAACAGGATGAAAGGTTTGATGGCCGTGCTGTGATTCAAACATAGCAAACACAAGGAGATGACGGATGGAGTGCTGAAACTTTTCAGACACTCACCCCCAGTCACAGATCTGGGTTGAATCCATCATCGTTATTTAGGTCACCCCACCTCACCACCCCAGTTCAGACCCAGCCATATGCAAATCAGTCTTGACCTTTTTCATCATGGGCACAGTGCAGCCTGAACTGCCAAGCCAGGTCTGTCCTGGACCGGAAACAAGCATCCTGGGACCGGATTCAGGGTAACAACTCACATCAGCCAGGCTAGCTTGAATCCAATGGCGAAGTGAGCAAGCGACCCACGTCTGGGCATACCCTGCTGAATTAGGGCGAACAATGTCACCTTAAGGTCAAATGTGAGGCCAGCAGCAAGTTCTTAACTTTTCAAGCCATTCAGCACTGCCACACTAATTCAGTCGGCACCCTCATGCCATCTTCCAGTGGTCATTACAGCATTACCACGTCACATTCTCCCATCATGCCCCCTGCATCAAGCAGGCACCCACCATCCTCACACATTCTACTATCCAGTCCACTGAACGCTAACCTAACCCATTATTACCTGGAAATATGGAAATATTGTGGCAACAATATCATCCCTTCAACCGTCTCAGGTCGACATTGTAACTCATCATTAAAGTCCTTCATTGTTAGTCAACTTGAATAAGCATTCATGCCCTGTTGCCCCCATATCTCCACTTTAAACCTCTCTCATGGAGAATGTTGGATCAATTGGCCATCACTTACTTGCCTTTCTGCAACTTATGAAGACCTTTTCCACTACCTGCTAGATCTGTCACTGACTTACCTCCTTTCTATCTTGCCTCTGATACTTCAACGCAGTGGGAACGGCTTCACGCCGGGGTCAAGCCACTGCCGAGGGTAGCGTTAGTAACAATGTGTTAACTATCTCTGATACGGTTGATCATCACTTGTCAACCACCATGAAGCAGCCTAAGGTTCACGTGCCTACTTAGCTTGTGTGAGACTTCTAATAAAACTATTGTATAAAGCATTGCTTGTATTCCTTCGTGAGCATGGTGTCTAATTCTGAAGGTGACAACCTACAAGTGACTTTAATAAAGAAGGAACAACAATCACCTCTCAACAGTTTCTACAATGTAAACCTCAAAAAATGCACACAACTACAGAAACATATATATACGGCAAAAAATACACAAATGATGAAATATTTTCCTTAATTTACAAACTTAAGTCAACATTTTAATTTTAACGTGAAGGTTGAAGCCTTTCAAAATTGGGGTTGATTTCTAAAAGACAAAGCAATATGCTAGGCTCCAGCAAATGACTTTCTGTGTTTTTTTTGCCTCTTATACATGGTCTCATCTTGTTGAAGCATGCTTGGGCTTCAAGTGAGGCCCTCAATGTTCCATACCACTGTTTTCTGTGCATTTGCTGCTCCCCCAAATCAAGCGAAGGATACTAACTTATTTTGTAGCCCCAAATGTAAATATCTTCACATTTACATAAACGTTTTAAAACTTTCAGTTATCAATGTTGCAGTGTTATGTGTACATATTTATTTATCTACTAATATTATTTAATACTCTAAACAGTCATGGACCCCTGAGTAGGTCTTGCAAACTCATAGGGTTCGCAGACCACAGGTTATGAATTGCTGCTCTAGAACTTACAAAGGAAATCATAATTAAGGCAGTGAACAATCTGCCGGCATAGAGACCAGTTGTATCAGGGTGCTGGCTGTGGATGATATGCCTGGCTCTAGAGGGTGCAGCATCATCTTTGACTAAGGATAGGGTGCATGCTCCTGGACTGTGATGGCTTTCTTTAAGTCCCGTTAGCAAAGGACAGTTTTAGAGAACTGTCTCTGATTGATATTGGACCAGCGTTGATTCTTGATATAAAAAAGACACTGATAGATCGAAGGTTGTAGAGCAAAGATTTTGAGGTCATGTTGAGCTGGAGCCATTACGTTAGGAGGCCGTGTTGAGTTGCTAGATGTAGAAATGAGGTAAACGTGTTAGTGTTTGGCTCTAGGAATAGTGTCACAGTTTTAGCTTTTGTGTGATATAGAGAAAACATTACAAAGCAGACTGTGTAGGCATGATGGCAGGACTGCAAGGGAAGACACAGAGTTGATGGCTGTGATGTATTGTACTAACACATGCTGTGGAGTGTGGTGCATGAGACCTTTTTATGTGGAAGATATGTTAAAGCTCTGGCAAGGTGATGATTTTAGATCACAGGTGGGGGTGGGTGGGTGTCGTAGAATGGATAACTGAGGTGTGCAAGAGCTACTTGCGGTTATGTTTTGTGGAGGAACCATAGGCACTGGAAATTGGGGGCTAGGAGTGATGCAGCGACCCCACAATAACCATGCTGAAGTTCAGAAGATGAATGAGCAATAAAGATCCTTTAAATTCAGTTTTTATTTGTTGTGCCTTCAAAGACAGGGGTCAGATGCCAGGTCATATCTTCTGACAAATCACTGCTTATTCTTTTAACATGAAGATTGGGGTTTATATTTCTTTTTCTGACTGCAAAATGAGAAGCGTTTGTAAACTGAACAATGAGACAGCCTTGCTGGGGTACAGAGAATATGAAAGGAAAGGCTGTAGAACGTCAATTTTCTTCGAACACACAACAAAATGTAAATGACCGTTATGAAAGTTTCAAAGTATGTCAGTAGTTAAGAAAGCACAAATGAAGCTCATTTTGTTTGTAATTCGGAAGTGTGAGGGAATCAAAGATTTTAAAAGGATCAAAACAAGTCAAGACACGTTACTTGATGGAGAAATAATAAAAACTGGCAGAAACCCGATTTCCACACATTATTGTTTGTGAGCTATACACTTGTACCACCTTCACTGCATGTCAGTGTGAGTTTTGGGGCCATTTCAATGGAAAACCTGGTCTCTGTAAATGACACTGTGCTACTACACCTTGTTTTAGGAATATATTTGTAACAGTGTATTCAACATGCACTAGTGGCTACATACCACCCCTTTACCACTCTCCTGCTGAACGGGCATGGCTCATTTGCTATACTTGTTCTTTGGGAAAAACTTGGATTTTTCACATTCCCTATGACTTCAGTGATGTAACACTGATGGTAGCAGACCCACTCTGAAACATGTTCCAGAACAACTGAGAGGAACCTGCTGTGTTGCAGGCTGTAGGTGAATGGTTACAGGGTGCCAGTGGAGCAATCCGGATAGTAGTACACTGTCTAAAAGCTCTACAGGTGAAAAGATATGGATACTGTATATGTGGTACATGATGTGGGAGTGCCACTTGTGAAGTGAATGGTGGATACATCATCTCTGTATGTGGGAGATTGTGAAGGGTATTGGTTGCAGTGTAAGAAGGTGAAGTAAAAATGTTCCCTATTGGTGTCCGAGATTAGTGTATGGTGGTTGTGAGGTGATGAATGAGTTCTGCCTGTAGGAGCTGGGCATTAGGACATGTTCTTGGTGGGCAATGTAGAAGTGCTAACTGGTCAATATTTTATTGTGTCGATTAGATATATACCAGCATTGGATGTATATGGAAAACATGGCCATGCTCTACGAAAATTTGTTCCAATTATTCTGACAGTAGAGATTTCAAGTTTTGAATGTAGGTGATAGTGAAATAAGTGGCAATAGGCAGTAGCGAACTGCAATATTTGTTCCCCCTTTTCTTTTCAATTGCTTCTGTCCATTCAGGATGTCTGGCTCTGAGAGGCCTCAAAATGATGACACAAACCTACGACATCTACTGAAGCTTTACCGTACAGAGATCTCCATGGCTGTGGATGAAACCTTTCCACTGCTTTATGGACTCGCTGACCATGACATTGTTACGGATGACATTTTTGAAGTGAGTAATTAGAGAGCTATTTCTAGAATTGTTGCTAATTCTTTGGCTTCCCTCACTGTCACTCTGTCTACTGTGCAACTTATCTTCTGTGTTTTAAATCTTCGTCGAGGTATGACTTGAAATAACAGGATGAAGTGACCAAGATGGCGGGAATGGTACCTTCATTCTTGGCACAGCATTGCTCTGGGTTTATATAAATAGTGAAAAGAAGAGGGAAGCAAGGTAGCTTTTGTATTACCTAAATGAAGGGAGTAGGAGATTATCATCTGGGGGTAATTGAGGAATTTTTAGACACACTTTTTTAAATGCACTCTTGTGTTACCTCTGGGATCTCAGAAGCTTCCTGTGGCAGTGTACAAGTACAACAAAGATAGGAGAGGAGTGAACTGGGACCCAGTAACAGTTTAATGGAGCCGGAGTCAAATATTATACACACACACACACACAAACATACGCACACGCACGCACACACCCACCCACCCAATCAATCATATTTCTAATGATAAATCAATCAATCAATCAATCGGGTGCTTTGTAAAGCGGGACTACTCACCCAAAAGGGTCTCAAGACACTGGGGGGGGGGGGGGGGGGACTGCTGGTTCATTGAAGGCGCTGTGGTTCAGTCGAAGAGCCAAGTCCTTCCTCAAATTAGGCAGAGATGGCGATTGCCTGAGTTGGAGAGGTAGGGTTTTCCAGGTCTTTGTTGCGAGGTAGGAGAAGGATCTTTCTCTGGCTGTGGTTTTGCGGATATGTGGGACGGTGGCCAGGGCCAGTTGGGCAGAGTGGAGGTCTCTGGTGGGTGTGTGGAATGCGAGGCAGTGGTTGAGGTATGCAGGTCCAGCTTCGTGTTTGGCTTTGTAGGCATGTGTGAGGAGCTTGAAGATGATTCTTCTGTTGACTGTAAACCAATGTAAGTCTTTCAGGTGGCTGGTGATGTGACTGCAGCGGGGGATGTTGAGGATGAGTCTGGCGGAGGCGTTCTGGATGTTCTGCAGTTTCTTGATGAGTTTCTAGGTGATGTCGGCATGGAGTGCATTGCCGTAGTCGATTCTGCTGCCGGCAAGTGTGTGGGTGACTGTCTTTCTGGACTCTGTGGAGATCCACTTGAAGTTCTTTCAGAGCTGGCGTAGTGTGTGGAAGCAGGATGATGAGATTGCATTGATCTGGCAGTTCATGGTGAGCGAGGAGTCCAGGATGATGCCGAGGTTTTGTGCATGGTCTGTGGGTGTGGAGGGGGGTTCCAAGTGCTGCAAGCCTCCCGGAGTCATCCCAGGCAGAGGGGGTGGAGCCCATGATGAGTACTTTGGTCTTCTCCAAGATGAGCTTAAGGCAGCTGTTCTCCATCCAGGAGGTGATAGCCTTCATTTAGTTGTGGAAGCTGTTCTTGGCGACTGTGGGTTCGTTGGTGAGGGAGAGACTCAGCTGGGTGTCATCAGCATAGGAGATGATATTGAGTCCGTGGTTCCTGGCCGAACACAGATAGTCAGACTACCTCCCTTCCACTTGCAACTCACAGAGATCTGCTGCGGAGGGCTTCAGGGGTCATCCGTGAGCCCCAATCTTTTCAACATCTACATGGGCCCACTCACAGCTATTGGTGAGGAAGGAGTAGATCCAATCCAGGGCTTTGTAGTGGATGCCGGCATCGTGAAGTCTAGTGCATAGTGTGCATAGGTTGCGGTGATAGACGATGTTGAAGGTGGCTGAGAAGTCCAGGAGGATGAGGGCTGCAGTTTTGCCTCTGTTGAGGAGGGCGCAGACGCTGTCTGTGGCAGCGAGGAGGGCTGACTCGGTAGCGTGGTCGGCAGAGGGCTTTTTCAGCAGCGGGCAGATCTCTGTGTGTTTCCAGCCTTCTTGGAAGTTGGCGGAGTTGATGGAGCAGTTGATGGTGCAGCAGAGTTCGGGGGCGATTGTGGTGCCAGCTCTGTTGAAGATGTGATGCGGGCAGGGGTCTGAGGGTGCCCCGGAGTGGATGTTCTTCATGATCTTGAGGGTGTCGTCCTTGTTGAGGCGAGTCCAACTGAGTATGGTCCGTTGGGGGCTGGTGTCATCGGGTGCAGTCGTTGCGGGTGGGAGGGTCTTGGGTTTCAGGGCTGTTGTATATCTCCATGATCTTGCAGTGGAAGTAGGTGCCGAGGTTGTTGCAGAGGTCTTGGAAGGGGAGGGGTGATGATGTCTGTTGTCTCTGTGCTGGGTCTGGTGAATTCTTTGATCATGGTGAAAAGTTATTTACTATTGTGTGGATTGGCGTGATCCTTTCTTGTAGGGCTGCTCTCTTCGTATTTCTGATGAGGTGGTATTTTGTTGTCATAGCGGACTTGAAGGCTGAGTGGTCTTGCTGCTCCTCCATCTCTTCATGAGCCGTCTACAGGTGCATCTGGACTCATGAAGGGTGGGAAAAAAACAGCTAGCTTTCTTGGAGTGTTGTTAGCTTGGGGCTTTCTTCAGGGGTGCCAGTGTGTCGGTGCAGACGAAGACACACCGGTGGAGGTTGCGCACTGAGGTATTGGCGTCTGTGGATGCCGGTGGAGGGGTTTTGTCAAGTGAGGTGGTGAGCTGTTGTTTGGTGACCTTTTCAAGCTTCTGAGAGGGTAGTGGTGGGCACGGCGGTGTACGAGGGTTTGATGAAGATGAAGTGGCTATTTCATAAATATATCCTTGTCACCGGCTCAGTGTTTGGTAAATTGGGTGGAGCTGCCTGTGTTGCTACTCTGTCATCCTGCTTATTTCTTTGGGGTGCTATTTTCCGGAGCTCTCCTTGACATGTGAGTCATGGGAATGCCCTATTACTTACCGGTAATCCTCATTACTCCTTGTCAGGTTGTCCTCGTACCATTCATAATCCAAGTGAGATAACCCTATCAAACCAACTGCGGCGTTTAGATCGTGCAGGTGAAGGAGAGGAAGAGATTCTAAAGAGGAAGACGAGGAGAGTTCTACATGCTTGCTCTTCCTGGAATGCTTCCCCATGTCTCCCTGAACACCAAGACGCCACCGGGCGCCAACAGCACTAGAAAGTCCCAGGCAGTCATCCTACTAGGTGCTAACCAGACCTGACCCTGCACAATTTCTGATTATTCAGATAAGTTCAGGAGCAAGAGGGAAGTATGGCCATAGGAGTCCAAAGCAATCTGAACAGGGACACACCAGTCACTATTCCCCTCACAGATGCGGCCAAAACAACAACAAGACCAGTCCGGGCTGACCCCCAATCGAGGACAGGTGAGAACCAGGCAGCTGCCAAGAGCGGGCCACTGAAGCATAGATCCAGCCCAACCCACCAGATCCACAGAGCAAGCCGGAAGTCAGGCAACAAGACCCCAAAGGGAATTCCTCCCGGGAACCACCTCGCAGAAGCGCAGAGACGCCATGCCTCCCGATGTGCCCGACAACCCATGAAGCGTGGCCCGGACACCTCCAGTGACAACCGGAACTGACTCTAGGTCAAACAGAACGTGGCCGCTAGGCTGCGCCTGGGAATCGCTAAGAAGAGCAGCGTGCGTGAACATCTCCGCGTACTCCACTGGCTTCCCCTGGCGGATCGGGTCAAATTTAAATCCCTAGTCATTGCCCATCGAGCCCTCTACGGTTGTGGACCCGCCTATTTACAGAAGCGGTTCTCCTTTTATGTCCCATTGAGACAAATGCGTTCTTCTGCTCTCCTTCTAGCTAGGGTGCCCCACTTCATCCGACACAAGCTGGGCGGCTGCTCCTTGGCTGTTAAGGCTACCCAGGCTTGGAATGCCCTTCCGTTTCCAATGCGCAATACTCAAGACCCGTTCGCCTTCAAGACACTTTTAAAAACTCACCTGTTCCTGTAAATGATGGTGGTGTAGTTCAGCGACTCCTCTTGGATCTGCGCAAGGACACTCTTCGGAGTAGCTGTTGCGCGTTATAAGAGTACTTAACATAACATAACATGGAGGAGGAAATCCACGCCCCCCCCCAAGCCTGGGAGGGAAGGAGACATGAAACACCAGCAAAGTCCCCACTGCCCGGCAGCAGAAATTAAAGTAAACCAGGAGCTTCCTGGCTCCTACCTCATCCCATTCTATCAGTAGACAGAAAAAAAGAACAGATGGAATGCTGGGATAGGTACTTTTATGTGCTACCAATGGGAGAGGGTGGGGTAGGGACAGCAATCCTTTATTCTTTTTTTCTATTGGTGAGATAGGATTGTCTCACTTTGGTTATGAAAGGGACGAGGACAGGAAGGAGCTGAGGGTAATGGTTACCCATTTCTGGTACGGCTTGCTCCTCGAATCGCAGGACGACAGATGAGGCACTATGGAGCACAGCAAACGTCTTTCGCTCTTGCCAGCGCTATGATTTAGGACCAATACTCTTTTTAGAATCATAACCAGAACCTCGAAGTTCTGGCTCTGGATGAATTGAGTTTAACATTACAACTTGGGACAATAGTGCTCCCTGCTGTACTTTATGCTCTTTGACTCCAATATTATCGGAGGAGATATACCCAGGACAGGGAACAGAAGAAAGTTTTCAACGTATTTAGTACCAGTGTTCATGACAAATGAAAGGAATTGAGGTCACGTGCAGTGAACATGTGAAATAAATAACGGCGGCCTGGTCTGGCATGTGCATTTTTAAGCTTCTTAATTCGCGCTTCAAGAGAGGTATGAAAGTGTTATGTATGACAGGTGCTGTTGTACGCTTCCACTTTGCTCATGTTTTTGCTGCAATTTTTACTTGGTGCGTGCTGCTAAATGATTCCTGTCTTTACAGATTCCACAAAGCGGCCACCAATTAACTGTGATTGCTTGTGTGCACGCCACTTCAATGACTCAGACAAAGAATCATACATTTCACAGTGGTTTAGTCTAAATTTCTGTTAAATGAGATTTTTATTTTTTAAGGGATCTTTATTTCCTGAGGTAAACACAAACACTTCGAATGAAACTGTGACAGGCAAGCAGGCTACACAAATTAAGATGCTGCTTAGCATGCTATTGGACTCATATATATATGGAGAGCGACACAAAAACAAGTAAACTTGTCAATATCATTGAAACTGGTCATAATTTTTATATATGAATTTAAAACTGCCGAAGTGTGCATTTTCAGAAACACGTCAGCATTGTCTGAGATCTAGAGATAAATTCGGTCTGAATTACACCGCTCTTATGTGTAATTACAACTAAAAGGCCAGGGATTGAATGGACTTGCAAATTGCACTTTACCGTTACCTATGGGTGATCATTCTAAAGGGGCAGGCATGAGAAAGGCAGGATGCGTGACACCTTGCTTTACAAACACGTGATTTCTTCAATGAATGGGAGCTGGCACACCACTCTTTTCTAAACCTTGATACTGACTTACTCTGCACAGGAACCAACAATTAAGAGAACATGAAGCCTTCATATACCTAGCACAGATATCCATCCTTCAGCCTCTCATTACTTCATCCATCTGTCCATGTGATACTGGTGCAGATTGGGGTGTACAAATTCTCCCTACTTCCACAGATAGAGTAAATTCACAGATACACGCACATACACTCATCATGCACTTGGGCCCATTTCACTAACATATACTCAATTACTCTATCAACGCTGAACCTGTGGAGAGAAAACCTTCTAAACACCCTATATCTACACTGAGGCCAATAGGCTCAGTTTGATGTCATCCTGAGTCATGATCTAAACAATAATCTAAACATCAATAATCAAATAGAGTACTCAATAATTGACAAGAAATAATCACCAACACTGTATTTTAAAATTATAATGCTTTATCTAAATTAGTCAAAGGAAATCAATCAAAGTAAATCATTATTCTCATAATTACCTATTCTAGCTAAATGTCAAAATGGGTCAGGACAGGTCTCTCAGTAGAAGTCTCCCGAGTCGCCGTCCTCACAGCATCGATCCTCACCAACGCAGGTTTGGGAAGAAGTGGCATAAGACCCTCTCTAGGCTAACAATATTTATAATAAATTTAACAAAAGAAGGCAACATGAAATGTTTTAAACGTCCGCTGAACCGCTGAGCAGAGCGAGAAGGAAAGGATGTAGCATCGCTACATTTGGAAAATCTCCGCTCAGAAAAATCACAAAAATAAAAAGACGGAAGAAGATAACTCAAATTTGCAAATGTTTCTTTTTGAAATGTTCTTCCTTAGAATCATCACGAAGCCACCGCTATAATCACAAAGTTCATTGTGGCTCCTTTGTCCTCCAAGGACACTTGGACGTTCGCCCAGAGCTGCTGTCCTCACGGAAAATTTTAAACCAGGCGAAGACTGTGGTCAGATGACTCTCGACCATGTTCAGCAAGGCCTTCTCATCACAAATCGACTACCCAAATGCAGGCTTTAAACGGCAGCCATTTTTCACTAGGACAAAACGTACCATCTTAATTGAAAGAGACAAAAACAACGTTACCACAGCATAGTGATTAAACAGTGTTAACCCCACTAATACCCTTATGTGTATGTAATTATCTAGCCTTTGCAACACAAGAAAAGCATTAGTACACGACATTTTAAAAGCGTTTTTGTGCTTCAAAATAAACAGCACTCAGCAACATTTATTTAATTAAACCCGCACATTATTATTTGAGCAACATTAATGCATCCCCACGTATAGTTTTCTCATTAGTACGTATTGATTAATCAAAACATTTACACAAAACAAATAATTAGTAGTTATAAATTAATAATTTTAATTTATTTCGACAATAGACAAACCAGAGCTTAAAAACCCAATAGATTTTCAACAGAAAACTCTGCTCCAGCAATCCCCCCTTTGGTGATTTTATCACCAAATAACAACCCAAAAAAAAATTAGTAAAAATTTAGTCCCATTTTATGAGAAATTGGAAATGTCTTTTTCTCCTTACACAACACTACACACCAGACTCCCTTTCATCATCCCTCTTTGTTTCCAAATAAACACTCTCCCTCAATTCTTCTAATTCTATTTCTTGTGGTTCTCTTTTTCTTTTATTTCTCCTTTCAATATTTCTTTTAAATAATTTCTTTTTCCCTCCCCTGTTTTTACAACACAAACACACCAATCTTAGTATCAATAAAGCAACAATTATACAAGTCAAAGGAAACAATATCTTACCTATAATAGTACTACCTATTTTTGCAATAAAATTCTTAACAACAACTATTTTATCAGCTAATCTAGTCCAAATACTCTCAGCTTCCAGTGGTACTAATTCTTCATGCAAATCAGTAATATTTTTGATATAGACCTTCAGGTCTTTGCTTTCCCCTGGAATGTAAGTGCAACAATGTTGAACTTTCAGCATTCCACAGACCCCACCCTCCTTGGCTAATAGAATATCAAGGGCAAGTCAATTTTGCATAGACATGGCACGTAAGAAACCCTCCAGCGGTATTTGTCGATAAGCGATCCACCACTGTTGACAGTTTCCGAATCCCATAAGCATTCAAAGAAATTCCCACTGCTGGAATTAAAGCTCAAAAATGTCACCCACTATTTCAGACCAAGTTTCCCTCTTGAAGCGCATTAGTAAATTAATATGTTCTACATCTTCTATTCTATCTATATGAAAGATCTTTGGAAAGACCAGGCCCACATAACACGTGCCATACCAATGGTCAGGCAACTTGTAATAAGCCTTGTTCCCACAAACATAATACACTCCTGGGAAAACTGGATCTTCTCCTCCCTTAAAACCCCATCCTGTCGCAATGAAGTATGTATCATGACACTCACTAGTCCCAACAAAATATGTATCATATTGGGATTTCCTTCTTATAATGCACAGCTTACCCTTCTGTGGTGCATCTAGAGCTAAAGTTGGACTAACTCCATTTCTCAATTCTTTTCCCATCTCAATGTCCCAAATTGTCTCACTCACTTTGTATTTCCCTGCCTTTTCATGCATGCTCATTCTCCTTTCCTCTACCATATTTAGAAAAGCCTTCTCCTCTTCTTTCAAACTGCAAGTTAAATTATTCTTAAAAATGTAATCTAATGTTAATTCTTCTTTCTCAATAAAAATCTCACCAAAAATGTTAGCTTCTTTAGCTGGATTCAGCTTTTTGTTCATAGGCAACTGCCCAAAAATATTATCTTTGTTAGACATCATATAATCTATTTTCCCTAACAAATAAAAAACACTACTCAACACACTACATGAAATTCCATACGTAGCTGGTAAATGGTGATAAGTAACACCCTCTGAAACGGATGCAGGTAATTGCATACAAACGTAACAATCTCTCACTTCCATTGTCTTCACATATTCATATAACAATTTTGAAAAAACATTGCTAGAAAAATCATTAATTGACCTATCTTTATGTATGTAAGTATTACTAATTCTAGTTGGAACTACTTTTTGTGAACTTTTCCCTATATTAGACACATTCTCTGTATGCATTTCAAATGTACCTATTGTAACTCTAAAAGTAACTAATAAAGCTAAAACACCCCATAGTAGCATTAATAATCCAGTACAGCAGCAGCACATTCTACACCATCTTTTCAAGAAGGCACATCTACTTTGGTTATTCTCTATGTTAGCCATTTTACTACTTTGACCTTGTCTTTTGACTTAGCCTCTACGACTCCACTACTTAAGTTTCTAAAAAAAAATTTTTTTTTTACTTCAAACAATCAATTTTCAGTTTTTTCTTTTCACTTTCTCCAAATGATTTCTTCTGTTCACTCAATCCAAGTGAATTATTCTATTCACTCAATTTGGATACTTGTCATTCTTCACTTCAACTTCTTCAACATCAAATTGTATTAGATCTCCAACATCATCCTCAGTATCCGACTTTTCTCCAATGTCAGTCAAGATTACTTTCAGGATTTCACCTGTATCTTCCTCAACCACTTCTCGTATGGCCTCCTCTGGATTTCCCTGACTTTCTGCCTCTTCACCTTCAGACAGTGCCACGTACGTCCATTCCGGCGACCTATACTTCTGGTTAGGTTTTCTTATTCTTTTGATCTCCTCTGGTTCTTTTGACTCTTTTCGCTTTTCACCTTTTGCTGAATTCTGACTCGACACCTCATTCACTTGTTCAGCTTTCGAGGTATTTGCTCTTATCAGTCTGTATCTCAGCTTCTTTATTCTGTTGTTAGGCCAAAGATCTCCTCTTATAACCTTTTTCGGCCTTATTTCTTTATTATTTCTTTCTCCAATCCAAGTTCTCTTTCTCAGAACTCGACCCTCTGATTTCTCATTCTCACTTTCATCCGATTCTGTTTCAAATGCCTCTTGTTCTTCAGCAGTTTTCTTTCGCTCCACAGTCTTTATCACCACTGTTTGAGACTTCCCTATTTCTGTCCCTCCTCGGGTCTCCGACACGCAATCTTCTTGCTGTCTACTTGTCCCTTCACCTAGCTTGTCAAGAATGTTCCCTACACCTCCTCGGGGATCTTCCGCAATCTGTCCCTCTCTATCTTCTTCTGACCCTGCTTCTTCAGGTATAATCTCAAGTAGTTCTTCAATCTCCTCTTCTGATTCAGGAGTAGTCTCTGTGGAATTGCTCTTTTCTCTTCTTTTCCCTCCACTGCTTTTTGGAACTTCAGGCTCTCTTACAGAATCTGATCTCCCTTCTGAGACCCTCAATGGTTCTCTTGAAGTCTTTTCTGCTTCTTTTCCTGAACTTTGATTCTTTCTCACTGGTTCTGTGTCTTCATCATCACTGGAATCTGACTCTTCAAAATACTCCTTGCCAGTCCCATCCTTTGGGTTTGGAATTCTCAGAGTATGACTCGCATGTACCCAGTTTTTCACACCAGCACACTTCACTGCAGTTGTCGTAGTCAGAATGACTTGTCTCGGTCTTCCCCACCTTGGAACCAAGCAATTTCTTCTTCTGTGTACTTTGATTCTCACCCAGTCCCCTGGACTTAGATCATGAGCTTGCTTCTTCTCAAGTGTAGTAGCGTCTTCTCCAACCTGGTGAAACACAGAATGAACTGCGTCAGACAGGCCTTTACAGTAATCCAGAATCATGTCATCAGTTATTGTCATCAACTTATTGACAGGTACAAATGCATGACGCATTGCACGTCCCATCAAAATTTCATGTGGACTCAAACCAGTAGTTCTATCTGGAGTAGATCTAATAGTCATTAGCACTAGAGGCAAGACATCAGGCCATTTCATTCCAGTGGCTAAACACATCTTACCAATTCTGTTCTTGATCGTGCCATTCATCTGCTCAACTACGCCAGAAGCCTCTGGCCTGTATGCACAATGTAGCTTCTGCTGTATGCCCAATGCTTCACAAATCAAACTCATGAGCTCATTATAGAAGTGTCCACCTCTATCAGACTCAATCGTTACTGGAAACCCGTACCTAGGAATCAGCTCTCTTAACAGTAACTTCGCCACTGTTATTCCATCATTTCTCCTAGTCGGATAGGCCTCCACCCATCTTGAGAACAAGCAGACTACCACTAGAACATACCTCAATCTGTTCACTTGGGGCATTTCAATGAAATCAATCTGCATTCTCGTGAAAGGACCACCTTCTCTGCCTATCGTTCCCAGACTCACCACTGTCTTTTTCCCAGTGTTAAATTGCTGGCAAATCAAACATCTTTGACAGATGCTCTCTGCAATCGTCCTGAACTTTGCATTGTACCAAGTCTGTTTAAAAGACCTGATCATCGCATCCCTTCCCAAATGTCCCTGGCCATGATACATCCTTGCCATTGTCGATAACATAGAGTTAGGCATGACTGGTCTGCCATCTCTATAGACCCAAACATGATCTGTTTCCCTTGGGGCACAACCTGCCTTGATCCAGTCTTTCTTTTCTTCCTTTCCTGCCTCATCCTGCAACTGTTTCACTTCATCCCACGTTTCTAGGACATTAGTAAACATCACAGAACAAAAAGACATTTCCCCTTCTCGTTCCCTATTAATCAAGTGATTATTCTTAGCACAATACTGTGCAATGTCGTTGGCAAATCTGTTTCCAACTGTCACAAAATCATCTCCTTGTCCATGAGCAGCACATTTCACAACTGCTAACTCTTTAGGCAGCTGTATCGCCTCAAGTAATTTCCCAATCACTTCAGCATTCTTTATTGGAGTCCCACTCGACGTCAAGAAACCTCTCTGCAGCCAAAGCTGGCCAAAATCATGCACAACTCCAAATCCATACTGACTATCAGTCATTACAGTCACTCTCAGATCTTTCCAAATTTCACAAGCTTTCGTCAATGCCACCAATTCAGCAACTTGTGCAGATTTCACTCCTTTCAATGATGATGCTTCCATTACTTCTGAAACCTTGCACACTGCATATGCTGCACACAGCACACCCTCATCATTCCTCAGACATGATCCATCCACAAACAGCACATGATCACTCTCAAGCAAGGGAAGATCCCTTATGTCTGGTCTCGGTTTTGTACAGTAATCCAACACATCCAAACAATTGTGATCATCTTCTGTCTTCACACCCACATTTTCAATATCCGGCAACAATGTCGCTGGATTCACATTCACACATCTTTCAAGAGTCACATTTGATGCTCCTAGAATGACTTTCTCATATTTAGTCAGCCGACTATGTGACATGTACTGAGTTCTGCTTCTTGTCAAAAGAATTGCCACATTATGAGGTACGAATACCTTACAGGATATCCCATTATGATTCCCTCACTCTGTTCCAGGCTTCTACATGTTGCAGCCACAGATTTCAGACAACCTGGTAAACCCACAGCTACAGGGTCAAGTGTCGATGAGAAGTACGCAATAGGCCTTCTCAGTAATCCATGCTTCTGGATTAACACTGAAAGTGCACATCCATTTCTCTCACTGCAGTACAACTCAAACTCTTTTTCATAGTCTGGCATACCCAAAGCAGGGGCTTCACACATTCTGCTTTTTAACTCCTCAAATGCTGCCATCTGTTCTCCATCTATTTCCAATGGGTCTGTCATCTCACGTTTTGTCAGCTTAATCAATGGCTGTGCTATCAGAGAGAAATTAATTATCCACTGACGACAATAACCCACCATCCCCAGGAACATTCTCACTTCCCTCTGGGTCTTTGGGGCCTTCATTTCCCTGATGATTTTGATCCTGTCATCAGTCACCTTTCTCAGACCTTTTTCAATATTGTGTCCAAGATAATGCACCTCTTTCTTGCAAAATTGCAATTTGGCTGGAGATACCTTTAACCCTCCGTCTGCCAGATGATTCAGTAAAGCTATGGTATCTACTTCACAAGCTTCACGTGTCTTAGATGCCACAAGCAAGTCATCAATATACTGCACTAGTACTGAGTTTTCAGGCATAATCAAACTCTCCAATGACTTTTTCAATAACTGATTGAATATCGAAGGACTCTCTGTATACCCCTGTGGGATTCGACACCATGCTAAAATACGCTGGCCAAACCTAAATGCAAAAATCGGCTGGCTGTCATGATGCAATGGAATTGAAAAGAAAGCATGACACAAATCAATCACTGTGTACCACTCAGCATCATGTGGAATCTGATACAAAATCACTGACGGATTTGGCACAATTGGACAACATGCCACCACAATTTTGTTAACTTTTCTCAAATCTTGTACAATCCTGAACTTCCCATTAGGCTTCTTTAGCCCCATTATCGGTGAGTTACACGGACTACTCAGTATTTCTCTCAAAACTCCTTGCTGAATCATTTTCTCAATAATAGGAGTTATTCCTTCAATTATTTCTGGTGTCATTTTGTACTGAGGAATGTTAGGATAAGTAATTCCCTCTTTCACTGAAATTTTCACAGGATCTACATTATTCATCAATCCCACATCCTCTCCAGTAAAATCCCAAACTGTCCTTTTCACTGTGTCTCTCAGCTCTTGAGGCAAATCCTCCGGATCAAACACAGCATATGCACCAATTAACTCACTCTCTCTATTTTCTAGAGTCATTCGGTACAAAACATCCTCATCTGGTGTTTCAAAAGCTATTCCATCCGGTGTACAAAAAATTGTACAGTTCATCTTACAAAGCAGATCCCTGCCTAACAAGTTCACTGGACTAGTGTCACAGACAATAAATCTGTGCATGTCTGAAAATTTCCCTATTTGTACTCTTACTGGTTCAGTAAGACGTGTCTTGATTTGTGTATTGGCTACACCAACTACTTGGATTGCTTCATCCGAGAGAGGAAGATTTCTAATATCTGCTGACCTGACAGTTGATCTTGTCGCACCTGTGTCTACTAAAAAAGTAAAACCTTCTTCATTTATTTTCCCATCTACAAATGGTCCTGCCTGGTCTATTTCTAGAGTTGCACCAAGTATGCACTCTTCCTCCTCTCCTCGGCACCGTCAATAATCACCCTCAGACTCACTCCCTTCATTCTTTAACAAGTACTGCTGTACCTGGTTAGAACGCCTTTGTTTGTTTACCTGCTCATCATTGTAGAATCCTGAATCCTGATTGTACTTTTGTGACCCTCTATTCTGCGGCAAGGGCGGTTTTGGCTCTTGACTCTGCTGTCTCACAACCTTCTGTTGTTGCTGCTGTTGATTATTCCCCTCGTTCTGCACCTGTTGATTTAATTGTTTACCCTCATTATTCGCTAATGGTGGATTGGTACACTCAGATCTCCAATGTCCCAGTTGGCCACAGTTGTGACAAGGGAATTTCTTTTTTGCTTCCTCTAGATTCCCCTTTCCTTTCCCTGCATACCTGGGCCTATTCCCTGCATTATTTCCTGCATTATTCGCCTGTTCCACCAACTGTGCTTCTTGTCTTTCCGCAACTTTCACTTGTGCCCACATTGCTTTTTCTTTCAGTTTTCTCTGTTTTGCTTCAATTTCATCACTGAAGTATTTTGCATGTCTCAGAATCTCATCTATTTTCTTACTCTGCCAGTCCACTGTATGCTCACGAATTCTCTCACTAATCTCAGGTCTCAGGCCATATACAAATCTGTATACAAAATGACTCAAATCTTTGTCACCCAGGTGCTCATCCCCACTGAATTGTTTAAAAGCCAGTATCAGCCTCTCATAAAAAGCATGAACTGATTCTTTTGCTTCCTGATGTGTTCGATCTATTTTAACCCAGTCTGTCTCTTTTGGAGGTACTTTACTTTTCAGGTATACAATCACCTGATCATACTTCCTCATTACCTCTGGATCTGGTGCTCCTGTTCTCTGGTCTCTTGGATATTCCTCAGTAGGCCAACTTACAACTATTTTACACTCAGCCCACAAGTCTGCTGGAACAATTATATCAAACAGACTATTCAGGTCAATCCACAGCACTTTTGACAATTTCACAAACCTGTCTACCTGCCTATACCACTCGACGGGCTTTTCTCTTAGTCTAGGGAAATCATTCGTAAATGATAAAATATCCTGTCTGGTCCATGGAACATGTACATATCCTCCTCCAGGTATTTCTCTCATAGGATAAGCATCCACTGCTTTCTCTTTTTCTCTCACAGGAAATGCTGAATAAGTCCTGTCCCCTGATTCTTCCCTTTTCTTGTACCACCTATCCTTCCACTTCTCAACATCACCCCATTTTCGCAACAACGCAACCATTTCCTTAATCTGTCCTGTTCTACCAGTACCATTCAGATTTTCAATGTCTTTATCCGTGAAATCCATCCTGTAAGACTTCTGCAGAGCTTTCACCTTATCAATGTCAACTCCCTGCTCATTCGCTACTGCTCTTAACCTGTCATGTGTATTTCTTGCTCTCCAGGTGATGTTTTTGCACATAAACAACAGTTCACCATCATGATGATTTTTGAGAATTTCTGTAGGAACTGTCCCTGCAACAAGCTCTTCTAATTCAACGCGTAATCTGGCCACATCAATTGCCTGTGAATCTTTATCCCTCTTTTGAAGAACTTTCATCCATTCATTCAAATCTTCAGCTGTTATTTCAGTAGATTTCCTCACTGGAATCACTTTCTTCTGTGGTTCTAAAATTGGCATCCCTGAACAACTAGCATCATTATCATCCAATCTCGAATTAGACTGTACCTCTAATCCTTCACTACATGTGTCATGTCTGGATTGTCTCAAATCATCATTTTCTGTCCTTTTTCCTGAATCTCCTGAAGGACCAGCCAAACTTGTCAATCTATTCCCAACATAGGGAATCACCAAACTATTTTCACCCGTCCTCTGCTTTTCAAAAACTGGCATACCTGGACCTATTGTTACAGGCACCGTAACAGCTTCCAAATTCTTCGTCAGCTCTCTAATCTTTTCAGTCAGTTCTGATGTAGTTCTGGCTAATTCTCTCGTATTCTCTTCACCACATCGATTCTCTCTCTCCCTGAAAGGATTACCACTTCTTAACTCAGGTGTCACATTTTCTGTCTCAATGATACGCAATGTATCTCTTATCGGAGAAACAACTGGTGTGCTCTCTTCTGGTTCTGGTCTATATGGAGGTGGTCTCTTGTAAATCATGTCATTCAAGACCTCATCCTCATATTCATTAATTCCATATCTTTTCACTTCTGCCTCCGGAACCCTTTCCGCACCCTTCCTTTCTTCTCTCTCGTCAACTGTTCTCATAGGATATAATCCCTCTGACATACTAGCATCTCGCCATCTCTTCATTCGATCATGATGAGTTTCACGATCATGTCTCCTTCCAAACATGTATCTATAGTTTCCTCCAGACCTCTGTTTTTCTCTCTCATGTACTTCCTCTTCCCATTCCACTAAAGCCTCAAACTGTGTCGGCCTTGGTCTTGGGTCAAGACACAACATCTTTTCCCGTAAATTTTTCAACACGGCCAAATTAAATGAACCATGTTCTGGGAATGCTAGGACACCATCTTCCCTAGTATACCTAACCCAATTCTCCAACCATTTACAGGTATGATACCCATATTTCGCAGCCATAAAGGATGCAGGCGTTTTCGATGGAGGTAACAATTCACCTTCTCTCGTTTTAACATCTTTATCCTTGTCAAACCATTTTTTAATCTTTCCGAACAAAGATTTTTTCTTTTTCTCTTCTTGGTAATACATTTTAACTTTTACCAAAACTTTCTAATCCCTTCCGTATTACAACTGAATAGTACGATGTTTTATCCAATAACAGCGCGACTCTCACTAACGCACCAATCCTGGTACGTCTACGTCACCCTGTATTCCTTCCAATCCTTGCGCGGCTCACACCAACGCACCAATCCTAGCGCGAGCACTGTTCTGATCCACTATCCAATCAGAGCGCGGTCTGTTTGACGTCAGCAGTCGCTGCAGTCTCTCCTACTCCTGTCTCCTGTCACTCGTCTACCCCTCCTTTAGAAAACTTCTCAGTAGACTTCGTGTCAGATTCTACAAAATCTATTAGTTACAACATATAAACATCTCCATTGTCTGCTTCGCTAACCACAGAATAGTAAAGAAAATCTATTTCACAAGAATCCCGTCTTTCACTTACTTTTGTTTCAGTACGGAATTTATATTCTCGTTGACACAGTAGCACATCCCTCTACTCTGCCCTTCTATCATGCATTCATTAACTGTTTCCTCTAGGACTGCTCCAAAGAGTCTTACAATCAACTAAATGCTCATACATTCACGCACATTCATACAAGAAAATTGTAGTACATACACACAGAATCCTGCCTTCCCGAGAACAGCGAACAGTCTGCCCTACTACAGAATTATAACATACGTTAACCAAGCAGCTTACCTCTGCCCAGTCCTTCAAACAAGCTCAGAGAGTACCTATTACTTCTCCCGTGATAAGCTTTAACGGTGAACCTTACGGATCCCTGGGACTTAAGACCAGAGTTTCATAGATAACCTTCGCTACCATACACACTCCTTTTATACCAGAAATATATTTCTAATAGTAACATACGACGATGTCACTGATTCCGAACCCAGACAATGTGACGCGCAACTTCAATTGTCACACGTTTCTCCTGCATACATACAGGACCAACAATCCCGTCTTTCCCGAGAGCAGTATATACTTCCCTCTGCTCTACTACGGAACTGCTACTAGCTCCCCAAATTCCAGAAGCACTACATATAACTCAACACGACGACTCCAACATATAGTATTAGTACATATACCAACATCAATCAACAATCAATAATCAAAAGCCAATGTACAAGCAATCTAATCAGATCAAGACAACCATCAAAACCATCAAATTCTGCTACCAGGAAATTGGTGCAGATTGGGGTGTACAAATTCTCCCTACTTCCACAGATAGAGTAAATTCACAGATACACGCACATACACTCATCATGCACTTGGGCCCATTTCACTAACATATACTCAATTACTCTATCAACGCTGAACCTGTGGAGAGAAAACCTTCTAAACACCCTATATCTACACTGAGGCCAATAGGATCAGTTTGATGTCATCCTGAGTCATGATCTAAACAATAATCTAAACATCAATAATCAAATAGAGTACTCAATAATTGACAAGAAATAATCACCAACACTGTATTTTAAAATTATAATGCTTTATCTAAATTAGTCAAAGGAAATCAATCAAAGTAAATCATTATTCTCATAATTACCTATTCTAGCTAAATGTCAAAATGGGTCAGGACAGGTCTCTCAGTAGAAGTCTCCCGAGTCGCCGTCCTCACAGCATCGATCCTCACCAACGCAGGTTTGGGAAGAAGTGGCATAAGACCCTCTCTAGGCTAACAATATTTATAATAAATTTAACAAAAGAAGGCAACATAAAATGTTTTAAACGTCCGCTGAACCGCTGAGCAGAGCGAGAAGGAAAGGATGTAGCATCGCTACATTTGGAAAATCTCCGCTCAGAAAAATCACAAAAATAAAAAGACGGAAGAAGAGGACTCAAATTTGCAAATGTTTCTTTTTGAAATGTTCTTCCTTAGAATCATCACGAAGCCACCGCTATAATCACAAAGTTCATTGTGGCTCCTTTGTCCTCCAAGGACACTTGGACGTTCGCCCAGAGCTGCTGTCCTCACGGAAAATTTTAAACCAGGCGAAGACTGTGGTCAGATGACTCTTGACCATGTTCAGCAAGGCCTTCTCATCACAAATCGACTACCCAAATGCAGGCTTTAAACGGCAGCCATTTTTCACTAGGCCAAAACGTACCATCTTAATTGAAAGAGACAAAAACAACGTTACCACAGCATAGTGATTAAACAGTGTTAACCCCACTAATACCCTTATGTGTATGTAATTATCTAGCCTTTGCAACACAAGAAAAGCATTAGTACACGACATTTTAAAAGCGTTTTTGTGCTTCAAAATAAACAGCACTCAGCAACATTTATTTAATTAAACCCGCACATTATTATTTGAGCAACATTAATGCATCCCCACGTATAGTTTTCTCATTAGTACGTATTGATTAATCAAAACATTTACACAAAACAAATAATTAGTAGTTATAAATTAATAATTTTAATTTCTTTCGACAATAGACAAACCAGAGCTTAAAAACCCAATAGATTTTCAACAGAAAACTCTGCTCCAGCAATACTGCCTGAGTGTTGTATGCAATTGTATTCATGCCTCCGAGTGTTGTCTTTGTAGATGGGCAGCTGTATGTGCAATGTATGTCTGAGTGTTAACGTGTGTTTTTGGTCTAAGTGAGTGGGTACTCCCATATCAGTTGGTTTATTTGCACATGTAATTGAATTGTTGCTGGCTACGTGCACAGGTGCCTGTAAATTTATTGATCTGCACGTGGCATGCCTGTAAATGTATTTTTAATTGCATGTGTCTATATGTGTCTGAATGTGTGTGGCTCAGGGCCAGATGTACGACGTGCAAAATAGCGCCTCACAAATTGCGATTCTTTTGCGTCTCACAATTTGCGAGGCGCTATTTCGCATGTACAACAGTGTGTTTAACACTGTTTGCGATTCCCAATGGAGTCGCAAATTGTGAGGCTCATGAATATTAATGAGCCTCTCACAATTTGAGAGCCCATTGGGAATGACCGGCCCTGCCGGGGATGGTGGCCTGCTGGGCTCAGCAGACCACCATGTCTGGGACTGCTTTTAAGTAAAGCAGTTTTTTTTGCGAATGCAGCTCGTTTTCCTTAAAAGAAAAGGGGATGCCTTTAAAAAAAAACAATGAAACGATTTTGTTTAATTTTTTACGGGCTAGTAGTGGTCCCTGGGACCACTGCCTGCCCTTAAAAAACATTTTCAGAGCCTGTCACAAAGGGAAAGGGGTTCCCTGGGGACCCCTCCCCATTTGCAACTCCATCACCACCCTCTTGAAGAGGGTGGTAATTTGCGAGTGTTTTGTGACCGCAATTGCGGTCGCAAAACATTTGTACATGGGTTACAGAGTCGCTATTTGGAAGGGAACACCCCTTCCAAATAACGAGTCTCTAAACACTTTTTTGCGAGTCGCAATTCATTTGCGACTGGCAAAATTGTGTTAGTACATGGCCATTCGCTAACCCATTTGCGCATGCTAAAAGTGGTCGTACATCTTGCCCATAGTGTGTTGTCAGTGCACGAGTGGTTGTTTGTTTATTGTCTGCGTGTACAGATGGATGCAGCGAGTGACTGGGCCATGGGATCTCCTTTTCCCCCCTGTCACTGGTCGCCCTCGGCTGCGAACTAAGAGGCTTATTTCCAAGCTCCTTGCACCGCCGGTGCGCCACTCTTAATATGGGAAAAAGTGATGCACCAGCGGTGCAAGGAGCTTGCAAATAAGCCCCTAACTGTGCGCCACCTCTTCGTGATGCACAGATCGGTATTACAGAAGGGGCCGTAGAAGTATCTGCGGCTCCTTCTATAATACCATGGTATGCCGGTGTTGCAGAATGTGGGCGCACATGCTCATTGTGCCCCCCAGAACACTTTGGTGCCTATTTACAAGCCCCTTGCGCCACCGGTGCGTCACTGTTAACATGGGAAAAGGTGACGTAGATTGACCAACTATCTATAGGCCAATAGCGGCAGTTATTGTGTATGATTTCAATGCCGCCGGTACTGTATTGCCCCTGCTCATTGATGTTGTTAAACTGCTCCGAGAGAGTTGTGTAATTGATTATACTGTATATACCGTAAGGCGCAACGGTGAGTAGGGAAGGTGGGAGGGGGGGGGCGGGAACGTTAGGCGAGGCAGCAGGCATCATATTATGCTGAGTAAATTGTTGTGTTATTAATGCTGCATATGCTGCTCATATTTGAAAATTAATAAAAATAATAAAAAAGTAAAAAAATGGGAAAAGGTGACGTACCGGCGACTCAAGAGGCTTGTGAATAAGCACATTTGTGCAATGCAGTCCCAGATAAGGAATACCACATATAACTTTACGCAAAAAATATGTTTCCATATCTGGGCATACATGGAGTAAAAGACTGAAATTCATTATCATTTTAACCTACTGTTTTTTTTAAGGACTGAAGGACAACTGGGCAAATCACCAAGGTGCCTGGTGTAGGGTAATGCGGTGATTTGAAGGTGGCAATCACAACTTCAAGCTACAGATTAGCACTTCTGGCTTATTTACAAGCCCCTTGCGCTGCCAGTGTGTCACTTGTAAAGAAATGAAATGAAATTCTGATTTATAGAGCGCTCTACTGCCCAAAGGAGTCTGGGCACTGAGATTCAGAAAAGAGGAGCAAAGAAAATAATAAGAAGAGATATGGAAAACCTGAACAGGGGAACGGCTGAAAAATCAGAGATCAATAAGCCTATTAGTTAAACAGCCTGGTTTTTAGGGCTTTATGAAAAGCTAGCAGATTGGATTCTTTTTTTAGCACTAGTGGCAGAGCATTCCATCGCCTAGCCGTGCCAGCTATGAAACTTCTGCCACCCCATGTAGCTCTTCTGACCTTTAGTATTACAAGATTGGCTGAGGAGGAGGATTGTAGGGATCTTTTAGGTACATACCATTGAAAGCACTGCCTCAGAGATGGTGCACTGTCATTGTGCAGTGCATTAAATGCAATACTTAAGGATTTGAACTCGACCCGTTTTTTGACCAGAAGTCAGTGGAGTGCTGGGAGGACATGAGAAAACGATTGGTACTTAGGAATCGCCAGAGTAGCTGAGCGGCCGCATTTTGGATAATCTGCAGCTTGTGAAGGAATCTTTTCTGAAGACTAACAAATAGTGCACTTAGTAGTCTATTTTAGCAAAAATAAGTTCAGTGATCACTGCTTTCCACATATCCAGGGAGATGAATGGAAACAAAAATCTGACTGTTTTCAACATAAGGAAGCAAGATGAGGTAATGGAGTTCACATGCCCTTCAAATGAAAGTTTATTATCACAATAAACTCCCAGATTTATAACTTTGGTGACCGAGGTGGGAAGCACCCCCAATTCCTTAGGCCATCATTTAGGGACCAGAAAGATAAGATCCTCCAGAATAACAGGACCACTGTTTTATCAGATTTAAGTTTTAGACAATTACTTGCCGACTTGCCACAAGCAATCATGAAAGTGGGAATCAGTCTTGTAATGATTCCTAGTCACCGACACCACAATTTGGGTGTCGTCAGCATATGACACCACTTCAAAGCCAATTTTTTTTCTGTTTAGCCAGGGTGGTGATGTACAAGTTGAAAAGGGTTGGACTCCGGGCAGAGCCTTGAGGGACCCGGCATGTCAAGGAAAAAGGTGAGAACTCATAGCCATTTAGCTGAACAAACTGTTCTCTATCTGAAAGAATAGAATGATGGAGCTTAAGGGCCATGCCCCTAATGCCTAATTAGCGGAGACAGTCAATGAAAAGACTATGGTTCATCGTGTCAAACGCTGCAGAGAGGTCTAACAAAATTAAAGCATTGTTTCCTCCAGCATCAGACGTTTGTCTAATCACTTCTGAGGCAGTGACCAGCGCTAATTCTGTACTATGTTGACTTCTGAAGCCGAATTGGGTGGGATCCAAAAGCGCATTCTTTTGAATAAGGAGTGAGAGCTCAGCATTGCTGTCTTTCTACACTATCTTTGCGGGATAGGGGAGTCGTGAGATGGGACAGTAGATGTTTGGATTACTGCTATTTAAGCAGTTTTTTTTAAAAAGAGGCAGAATAGAGGCCTTCTTCCATTTTTGGGGTATTAGCCCGTGGAAAACGTCTGGGAATTACATCATGTGCTAAGTGAAGAACTTTAGGGGGGCAGGGGTTCAATTGAGAACCAGATTTGATTTGGCTGAATAAAAGCTTGAGCCAGTTCTGTCCAAAAGAGGGACATTATAAGTGACGCACTGGCGGCGCAAGGGGCTTGTACATAAGCTCCTTCATATTTTAGTATTGTATGCAAACCACATACAAGAGGATTGTTGGAGCCTTAGCCTGCAACCATCCACTGATAACATGAGGGGCAATAGGCCGCACTGGTGGAGGCTTCTTTTATTCATTAAGGGCAGAGTTTCCTCATTTACAATTGTTGATTTTCCAAGATTTTTGTATATGCAGAGGAACTTCCCATAAATACTCAAAAAGGACTGGGCAGACATTTTCGACTGGAGAAGAAGGGCTTCCACGGTTTACTGGGCCTGCAGTGTATCAATTGAGGTTGTTTAGCACTGCCCCCTGGTCCCCTAGTTGTTAACACTCCAAACTGAAAAACAAACCCATCCCTTAAGCACTTGACTCTCAAGGTAGCAACAACAGGGCAGTCCAAGGCTCCATCAGGGAGGTGAGATGGGCTATACACTCACAACTCAGTAACACTTGTAATATTACAAAATAAATCATTGTTCGTTCAGTTCAGTGCTTGTACTTTAAAATGGAAAAAACAGGCACACAAAAGTGAATAGTATACATATAGTCACAAATATATACAGTTGGCAAAACTATACACCAACCAATAATCACAATGAACATTTCCACATGAACACAGATTTCTGTTTTATGGCAGGTTGCTAAGGAAACTCTCAGGACGGCCTCAAATCACAAAGGGACTAATACTCCCTGGGCTTTCACAAAAGTTAGATTTTAAATAACCTACCATTTCCTGAAGTTACTAATACCATGCCCTGGGAGACATGAGTTGCAGTTCTTCCATGCAAAGGGAGCTTGTGTCAGTCTGCCTCTGGCGCTGACAGCCCTCTTCCCCTAGAATGTAACAATCACTTTGTGGTACTCTTCCTCTACCAAGGACTCACAACTAGAAATATGCAAATGAAGAATGGTTCCCAGTGTATTATGGATTGCAGTTTATCCTATGTTTTATGGGACCTCTGACCCTGTTTACCAGGCAGGTCGCTCCCCTCACCGCCACGCAGCCCCCTGTGTGACCACTGACCGCTGCTGCATTGTGTCTGCCTGCGTTAGAGTGACTGTGCCCTTCTTCTCTTCTGTACCCACGAGTGAGTGATTCTCCCCCACTGTACCTGAGTATTTTGCTGCCTTGATTGTCCCCCTCTCCTTTGGTGCCCAGATTGTGTCCCTTTTTTCTTCTGTCTTTCCCCGCGTCTCCCCCTCGCTGCCCGTTTCCCGCCGCCGCGTCCCGTAGCTTCGCCCCCCCTCGCACCCTATTGGCCGCCCCGCTCCCGCCTCCCAGCTGCTCTTCCCTCCCTCTCCCACTCATATGGAGGCCGCCCAGCGGCCGCGCCGCTGGCGCGCTGGAGGCGCGCCTAAGGCAAGCCCGTCTGCGCCCGTTCGCGCCTGGCCCGCGCCCAGCGCCAGACCCCCTGGCCCCCGCAGATGCCAGCCCACCCGCAAGACCTACAACGCCGCCACTCTCATCGCACTCAACACCGGCCGGAGCCCCGGCTGCTGCAGAGCCACCCCAAGACGCACCCACGGACCCTTCACCTGCCAATCCTGCAAGTTCTCCTGCATCCGGACCCGTACCGCACCCGCCAAACCAAGCACCAACAGCAACCACCTGAAGCACCTGAAGTGCATCCTGCTCAACACCCGCTCCGTCCACAGGCACGCAGTGGAACTCTGGAACCTGCTCGACGCCACATGCCCAGACGTCGCCTTCCTCACGGAAACCTGGATGAACGCTTCCTCAGCACCCAACATCGCCATCGCCATCCCGGACGGATACAAGAACACCCGGAGGGACCGCACCAACCAGAATGGAGGAGGCATCGCCATCGTCCACAAGAACACCATCCGCATCACGACCAACTCCGAAGACACCCTCACAGCCGCCGAACACCTGCACTTCCAGATCCACACCGACCCCAAGACCACCCTCAGAGGCACCCTCATCTACAGACCCCCGGGACCTCGCACACAATTCAGCGAAGACATCGCCGACTTCATCAGCCCGCACGCCCTCCCCTCCGCTGACTACATCCTCCTCGGGACCTCAACTTCCACCTGGAGAACAACAACGACCGCAACACCACCACCCTGCTGGACAACCTCGCCAACCTCGGACTCAAGCAACTGGTGACCACCCCAACCCACTACGCCGGCCACACGCTCGACCCCGTCTTCTCCTCCAGCAAGGACATCACCTTCAGCCACGCCACCGGACTCCACTGGACAGACCACAGCTGCGTCCACTTCAGCTTCAGAAGGACCACGACTCACCACCACCCACAACTGGTCCCCCGCAGAAGCTGGAACAAGATCACTGCCGACCAGCTCACCACATCTCTGAGCCAGAACCCCCCGACCAGATCAGCAAACCCCAACCAAGCCGCCAACAACCTCACGAAATGGATCAGCAACTGCGCAGACGACCTCGCTCCACTGAAGACCCCCCCCGCCAGACCCGGCACCAAGAAAGCATCTTGGTTTACCGACGAACTCAAGAGCTCCAATAAGAACTGCCGGGCCCTCGAGAAAGCCTGGCGCAGAGACCCAACTACAGACAACATGACCACCCTCAAGCTCGCCATTCGAAGACATCACCAGCTGATCCACGCCACCAAGAAATCCGCATTCAAGGAACGACTGGACAACAACGCCCGCAACAGCAAGGAACTCTTCAACATCGTCAAAGAGCTCTCGAACCCCAGCGCCGGAAACAACGACATCACGCCCTCGCAAGACCTCTGCAACTCGCTCGCCTCGTTCTTCCACAGCAAGATCGCAGACATACACAACAGTTTCAGCACACAGCCAACGCACCCTACGACCGGAACAACGCCCCCCACCACCACCCTCCGCGCCTGGACCCCAGTCAACACCGAAGACACCATCCGCATGATGAACTCCATCCACTCAGGATCTCCAACCGACCCCTGCCCTCACCACATCTTCAACAAGGCCGACTCCGTCATCGCACCCCACCTGCGGGACATCATCAACGCCTCCTTCGACACCGCCACCTTCCCAGAGAGCTGGAAGCACGCCGAACTCAGCGCCCTACTGAAGAAACCATCAGCGGACCCCACCGACCTCAAAAACTACCGCCCCATCTCGCTCCTTCCTTTTCCGGCCAAAGTCATCGAGAAAACCGTCAACAGACAACTGGCCGCCTTCCTCGAGACGAACAGATCCCTCGACCACTCGCAGTCCGGCTTCCGGGCCAACCACAGCACCGAGACCGACCTCATCGCAGCCACCGACGACATCCGAGCTTTGCTCGACAACGGGGAAACAACGGCCCTCATCCTCCTGGACCTCCCCGCAGCGTTCGACACGGTCTGCCACCGCACCCTAGTGCAGCGCCTCAACAACATCGGTATCCAGGAGAAGGCACTGGAATGGATCATCTCCTTCCTCGCCGGAAGAACACAGAGAGTCCGCCTACCCCCGTTCAGATCCGAGGCCACCGAAGTCATCTGCGGCGTACCACAAGGATCATCACTCAGCCCCACCCTCTTCAACGTCTACATGAGCCTCCTCGCAGCCATCGCACGCCAACACAACCTCAACATCATCTCCTACGCCGATGACACCCAGCTGATCCTCTCCCTCACCAACGACCCCGCCACCGCCAGAACCAACCTACACGAAGGGATGAAAGACGTAGCCGAGTGGATGACGAACAGCCGCCTGAAACTGAACTCAGATAAGACGGAAGTCCTCATCCTGGGATCATCACCCTCCACCTGGGACGACCCCTGGTGGCCCCCTGCCCTTGGCAGCGCACCCAAACCAACAGACCACGCACGCAACCTGGGCTTCGTCCTGGACTCCTCCCTCTCCATGACCAGACAAGTCAACGCCGTCTCCGCATCATGCTTCAACATCCTACGCATGCTACGTAAGATCTTCCGGTGGATCCCCACCGAAACCAGGAAGACGGTCACCCAGGCCCTCGTCACCAGCCTACTGGACTACGGCAACTCCCTCTACGCCGGAACCACAGCCAAACTCCACAAACGACTCCAGCGCATCCAGAACGCCTCAGCACGCCTCATCCTGGACATTCCCCGACACAGCCACATCTCCGTACACCTGAGAAACCTGCACTGGCTCCCCGTCAGCAAGAGAATCACGTTCCGACTCCTCACCCACGCACACAAAGCTCTCCACAACCAAGGCCCAAGATACCTCAACGACCGTGTGACCTTCTACACTCCCACCCGCCAGCTTCGATCAACCAGCCACGCCCTCGCCGCTGTCCCCCGCATCCGAAGAGCCACAACAGGAGGAAGATCCTTCTCCTACCTGGCTGCCAAGACGTGGAACTCCCTCCCCATCCACCTCCGCCTGACCCAAGACCACCTCTCCTTCAGGAAGCAACTCAAGACCTGGCTGTTCGAGCAGTAGCGGACCCCCCTCCCCAAAGCGCCTTTAGACCCTCCGGGTGAGTAGCGCGCTATACAAATGCTTGCTTGATTGTTTGATACTTCCCGTTGTAACAGCCATTCAGTCCCTGTTTTATACTTGATGTGCTCACCTTGGTGGGTATTTCTTGTGCATTGGTGCCCTTACCCTCCAGGGCACCTGCATGCTCTGATGAGGGACCGCTCCTGCAGTCGCGTGGTCTGTCTTCTTCCTTGCTAGCACTCCACACACATTGCCGGGCAGGCAAGACACTATCTCCTGTTTCCCTGTGCTCTACATTCTCAGTGTGGGATGTGCAGAGTTGTGCCGCTGAAGTATACTCAATGCCTGTAGGATAACTCTTCATACAGCCTCTCAACACACCCTAGAGACTCCTCGGGGCTGATTTTAGTATAGGCAGTTCGGCGAAATAACGAAATATCTCAATAGTGCTGCAAGACTCCCGAGGGCACGCTCGCTCCTCGGGAATATCAAACAAACCACTGGACATGGGTAAGGTTTCCTATATGTGGTGAGGTCTAGAAACTGGCAGGGAACTCCCATAAATTCCTTTTAGAATGGTGCTGTACCATTTAGGATATATCAGCCCCCAGTGCATGGATTTGCATGGGGCTTTCAGACTTTTTTGGGGGGGAGAATGAACTTGACCCGAAGATATCAGGTATTAGAGCGCTTTACATGAGCACCAGTTGCGATACAGACAAAGCCTTTTGCTTCTGATCTACAGCTCCAACAATTAGTACTACTAGTTGAGGCCTCAACTTTCTGAATTTTGTAGATCTCCTTTTCTAGATAGCAGAAAACTCTAGTAGCATCTCTCTTACAGCATCTTGGCCTCAAGGCTGGTGCAGCTTCTCCAGCAGGGTTAATACCCAAGCCCAATGCACAGCTCCTTAGTCACCAGGCAGTTGAGTTGCAGCTCAATAATTCCCTTTCCCCATCCCAGCCAGAATTTATTATTTTTCTTATGCAGCCTACACTTCTCCTAACATGAATGTTACTCAAGTTGTCCTCACCTTTGAAGAAAGCCAGCAATCAGAGTTCCTGGCTTTAGTACTCAGCAGTTCCCGCCTTCACTGCTGAGAATTTACTGTCTCTAATTCATGAGGTACGAGCACACCAACCTGGGCTTCCACCCTGTATTCATCTGGATTTGCCAGATAATAATGTGTATTCCACTGATCCTCTTCCGGGTTCATGCAGATCCTGCCCTTTTCTGTGCTCCTTCTAGACTTGTCAAGCCCCATTTTTTGTCCTCTGGTGTCAGCAGGAAGGAATGGTGGGGCCAGGACCTCTCTATCAAAGAGAATAAAAGCAAAGACACAAAAGAGAGCTACCTCTCAACCTTTTAGGGTGTTACAACTCCGGTAGAGGAATGGAGTGGCAATGACTGCCCCTATCCTTCATAGACACCCTCTATCTCCTGTCCTCCCACACCCTAGAATTGTCTCCACTTCAAAGATGTTCGTCTATACTTTGAAGGAGCCCTCCAAATCACATTATTCTGTCCAAGAGAATATAACCATAACAGATTTCTGTTACCATACAGACAAGCTCTACTGATTTACTCCATTCTCACCATAATCCACACGTGCTACATGTACATGTACAGCGCATACACACTGATAATTCATTGTCCAGGCAACATACGCAGAGCCACTTACCCTACCAGACAGAAAGCGATGGGTATGCCCAGACGTGGGTCCTGTGCTCACTATGCTATTTGAAGTGAACAACACCTAATTGAGCCAATTGGGACTGCTGTACTCGCAGTTGCTTTCTGACCACTACCAGCGCTGTTACCGCCACAAATCCGTGTGCCCTATTACCGCCACAAATCCGCAGGCTCCACCAGGATCAAGGATCCTGCTGCAGTGGCGGTCTTCAAAGAGCCTGAATATGCTGGTGGTGCAGATGCCGGCACCAACAAGCATATCACGATCTGCATTTTCACTGCTCATTTCATGGCGGCAACCCCATCATGAACAGGGTGGAAGAAATGCAGGCAAGGTGGCCCTAATAGGTCCCGCGGCTGAATCTGTCCTTGGAGGTGCGTGCGGGGGGCACATGTTCTGCCCCCCTGGAATTGCACCTTCGTTCCTGCATGGTGTGTCATTCACAACATAATTCATGCCACACCATGCAGGAACATTCTGCAGGCCCTCTCACAGCGGAGGTATGCGTGTTAGGTTCTCCTATGAGCCTAACATACCACCGTCATGAGACCACCAGAGCACTGCCCACCCACCCTGAATTAAACTGGTAAACCGGTGAGCAGGTGCACCACAGGTTTGGATGTCTTCCTGGGACCGTTAATTAGATTTAACATTTAATTTCAAGATCTTTTTACTTTCAGACAAGTAGCTGTAGTTACTACCCTTGGTATTGGTGTGACCCGTTCACGGTTCAACAACTTCTGAGTCTTAGCTATGTTAAATTAATTACGAGAGCCGGACCCAAATTTCTCAGCCTCCTCAGCTATATAGTTCATAGTAGTTCGTGTTTCATCAGGAAACATTGCCACATTATCGGCATATACACTGACCTTCAATTCGCATTCACCGGAGTCCATAGGCCTAATCCCAGCATTCTTCTGCTGTGTTTGCAGGAAAGGCTTTAAATTCAGTACAAATAACAGAGGGGAGTGTGGACACCCCTGCCGAGTACCCCACTGAATCTTAAAAGACCGTGAGGATATGCCTGCATATACCAGCTTAACAGAGGGGGATTTATACAAGACATGTACCTATTTGCAAAATCGGTTGCCAAACCCAAAAGCCCCCATTATATTGCATAGACATTCCCTAGCTACTCGATCAAAAGCCTTCACGGCATCTAATAAAATCATAGCGAGTTTTGTACCTGTTCTCTCTGCTACATCGAAAGCAGAGATTGCAGTGTTAATATGACTTGTAATATCCCTGACATTCAAGCCTCCTCTGGTGGTTTGCCCTTCTTCACATATATTGTTATATTGGTCGTATTCCCGCTGTCCAGAACTTTGTCGAACTTATCGATGTACTGCTTTACCCTTAGAAGTGGTGGAATTATGATACCCTTGAATGTCTTACAAAATTCGAAGGGGATTGCGTCATCATCTGCTGCTTTGCCTGAGGACAGAGCCGTAATGGCAGCCTCTTGTTCCTCAGCAGTGATATCCATCTTTAACCATGCTGCCTGAAATTCCTCTACCTTTGGAAACCTGCTAACTTCGATGTAAGTTGGTACTTCCAACATATGAGAAATTTGAGGATGTCTATATAGTTATTGATAAAATATAGAGAAATGTTCAGCAATGGCTTGAGAAAGGGTATAAACCAAACCATCGCTACCTTTGATGCCCTGGATCAGGCACCTGGCCTTTCTATCCGAGATCTGGTGAGCCAGTACTCAACCTACCTGATCCCTATATTCACACTGAAGAGCTTTATTTTTGGCATTAGTAGCCACAATGTTCTCCCTAAAATATGGACTTAACCGATATTGCCAATCAATAAGTTGGATATGCAAAGTTCGCTCATCAGGACGCCCTGCCCTATTATCTGCTGCATGACATACTTCCACTTCTGAAATTGCCTGGGCCAGTTGACTAACACTATTTTGTATATCCCTATTTTAAGTATAAATAAACTGTGCCGTAATACCCCTAATGTAGCCTTTCAATGTATCCCACACCACCAAATATGAAGCTGTCGCTAAGTTGTTTTTTTTTAACTTTATTTTCATTTTGTATACAAACATATGTCTGCTGATCATTGCATTAAATATGGCGGTAGCCACAAAAAAAAAACAATCTTGACAGCGACAGCTAAGTGAGTACTTACTTCTTACGTTGTAAACTGGAGGGGCATTGTCATTATACATTGATAAGTAAACATCGCAATCTAATAATCAGAGGGAATATCCCAACTTCTTCGGCTGCAACCCGGCCTACCCTTAACACAATAGGTAGTGGCACTGGCGAAGCCACGTATAGACTACTCGTGCCTCGTTAATTCAACCTATCCCCATCCTGTCATGTTCTTCACAAGTTTCTTCCACATTGGTATTACGGGCCAAATATGCCTGGTATGGGTCCCAAATGTCCTTAGGCTTACAAAGTGTGGGCATGAGAGCGTTATAGTTTTTTGAGTGTGTGTTGCAACTAGACAGGTCGTCACACCATTCTTTTACTGTGGGTGTGGGTCCCCTCATCCATCTCAAAGCAATCCTGTGCTTCGCCATTAGGATACCTAGTGCTAGCAATTTGTGGGTGCTTTTAGGGAACTCCTTGGTGTAGCCCAGCAGAGCCTCCAGGGGTGTCAAGTTCAGACTTACTCCCGCTATATCCTGCAGCCTCCCAAAACCGTTGAATCCCTGGGCATCCCCATGCCAGATGTGTAAAGTTTGCATCTGTCGCCCCACATCTGGTATACCTATCATCTTCTCTGAGTCCCGACTTGTACAAACGACCTGGGGTGTAGTACACTATCTACAAGAATTTAAAGTGTAATAGGCGATGTCTGCCATTTTGTGAAATTGTCTTCGCGCTCATGCAGCATTATGACCATTGTTCGTCAGTGATAGCTATCTGCAATTCTATGCGCCAATCCTGCAGTGCTTTTATGATCGGGGTCTGTATCTGTGTTCGCAAGCGTATACAATATCTATATCATGTGTTGTGGGGATTGCACAAGTAACAAGTACATTAAGAGGGTATATTCAGGTGGTTCTGACATGCCCTCCCCTAGTGTTGCCCGAAGTGTATGCCTTGCTCGGAAAAAATGTAATCTTGTGAGCAAGGGGGCTCCCTGGGGGTTCGTCTGCAGCGTATCCCATTGCCTGACTATCCCATCTTGGAAGCAGTCACCCATAGTGTGTATGCCCAGTGCATGCATAGCTAAAATTAATTCTTTCTCTTTTCTCATTGGCAACTACACGCACATTTCCACAGGTAATCTAGGGGAATAAAGTAGGGTAAATCACTGCATGCCGGCAGACCTCCAAAGTAGGCTCCTAGTGCATCCCACCGTGTCTATAGGGTGATCGCGCCTGTTTGGTGTCTCAAAAAGATACTGTGGTAGTGAATAGGGCTCCACCGCCGCTTTCTCGATCAATAACTGTGGGCTGTCTGGAGCTCCATGTAACCAGTAAAGTGCATGCATCTGTTGTGAGGCGCAGTAATATAGTTGAAAGTCAGGGGCACAAAGTCCCCCGGCTGAATAGGGTTTGGTCAGTGTCTCCCACCACACCCGTGGCTGTTTTCCAGCCCAGACCAGCCAGATCGAGAGAGAGCGCAGTGCGTGAAAAAAGGATTTTGGCATTAGAATAGGTACATTAACAAACAAAAACAAAATACGTGGGAGTACTATCATTTGCAGGAGTGAGATTCTCCCCAATAGGGACAGCGGCAGAAGGATCAACTTTTCAATGGATTCCGATAGTTTATGCTTTGCCCTCCCATAGTTTTCGCGAACCACGACCTCCGGGTCAGTGTGTATTTGTATCCCTGAATAACGAGTAGGTTCCGTTGTCCACACTATAGGATACGCAACTTCAATCGGCACAGTGCAGAGGGTCAGAGGGAACGCTACATATTTATTCCAATTAATACGTAAACCCGAGTGTTGACCAAAACGCTCCACTTCCTCCAGTATGGGCATGAAGTTCAGCGAAGGCTCTTTAACATATAAAAGTGTGTCATCCGCATAGGCTGCGATATCAAATTATACCGAGGGAACCTTAGGCCATGATGCCCATGATATTCGCGCAATGTGCATGCCAGGGGTTCTGCTGCAAGTGCATACAGAAGAGGGAACAGAGGGCACCCCTGCCTTGTACCTCTTGTAATATGTATTGGCTCTCAAAGCAGCCCGTTCACGCGTACAAGTGCTGTAGGCTTCTCATATAGGACATCCACCAATTTGATGAAGATCTCACCTACGCCCACCCTTCTCAGCACAGCCCTCAAGAAGCGGCACTCGACGGAGTCGAAGGCCTTCTACGCGTCCAGAAATATCGCCGCAGCCCGCATCTCTGGATCGATATTGGCCACTGTGCCAAACAGAGTGCTCAAGTTAATTGTTAGTGAACGAGTTGGCACAAAGCCAGACTGCACGGGAGCTACCACTATGGGGAACAAAGGGGCAAGGTGATTAGCGAGGACTTTAGCAAATATCTTGGTTGCCAGTATTAAGCAGTGAAAGTGGCTTGTATGATGAGCATTGGTTCGGGGGCCTGTCTTTTTTAACAGGGTGATCAGAGTGGCCTCTCTCATACTGGGGGACATTACCCCATCCGTAGCCATTTCCTCGAATAAGTTTACCAGATGCGGAAGTAATTGATCAAGAAATGCTTTATAAAATGCTGCGGTTAGTCAATCCGACCCTGGGGCCTTGTGCTTGGCCATTTTTTTCAATGCCGCGGTAATTACAGTAGGTCATAATGGGGCCATCAAGTGTTCCCTGTGTGAGTCTGTCAGCCATTTCAAGGCTATATATGAGAAAATATTCTTCATCTGACTCATCGGAGTCATGCTGTAAAGTTCTGTGTAGTAGGTACGAAATCTATCCGCAATTTGTACAGCTGTGTGTAGAGCTGTTCCCTGCTCGTCATACAACTCCAGTAAAACGTTTGACCCTCCTGCCAGCCTAGTCAGAGAGGCCTGCGTTGTGCCTGGCTCTCTCCCTCTCCATACACCCTCTCAGTAGCGTATTTCCCCAGATGCACCACTTCGGCTTGGGCTTCATCGTTGTATTCATCTATTCTAGCTCTTATCTGGCCTACCACTTCTGGTGACGAGTTTGCAGCTGCTTGTTGTTCCAGCCCCGCTAATTCAATTTCAATTCTTTGTATACGCCCCCTAATGAAGCGAAGCACTCCAGCATGTTTCGAGATGACCACACCTCTGTTATAGACTTTAAATGTTTACCATATAGTGGCCATCTTAGGTACACTGTCCAGATTAGTGGCAAAAAAGGTTGATTTCCTTTGATACTTCCACTCTAAATGCCTCATCTAGCCATGTACGCACCCTGGGCTGAAGGGCCTCTATTTTCAACTGTAATTTAACTGGTGAGTGGTCCGAATATGTACGTGGGAGGTACTCACAATTTATTACGAATGGTATTGAAGTGCAGGTTGCAAGCCAGTAGTCTATATGCGTGTGTATATTGTGTACAGATGAATAGTATGTGTACTCTCTGACTTCTGGTGCTCGGTATCGCCATATATCTACCAGGTCATCAGATTCTGCTATTGCTGCAATTGCCTTAGCAGCCGCTGCAGGGGGGTGCCGTGGGCCTCTAGAGCGATCAAGCGCAGGGGAATGCATGCCTATATAGTTATGATCAACAATAACTGTGCTGCCGCCACACAAAAATGCACAATTGTCTCTCCCTCCCAACCCCACCCACGTCACGTCCCCCAACATTTGACATTGCGACATGACCCCCTCCCTCAAAACTTAATCCCTACTACTAATAATAAAGTATGAAACACTGTGGGGCGGTGGAAGCCCAACTAACTGTGGTGGACTCAAACATTGCTGCAGTTATTATAATATAGATTTCGTCCCTCTATGGCTGCAACTATTGAGCCATAGACCAGTGTGCAATACCGACTACTTAGCTTCCTGCCATTGGCAGTATAGTATGCAACCCAGAAAATGAATCTCCCGCCCTCAGCCGCCCAACTTCCTGGTCCGCCCAAAGAGCGAAGCATCCGTAAGAGTCCTACTCTGAAATCGTAGTGTCACCAGGAACGTACAAAGCAATGAAGGAGAGTAGTCTTTTAAGTTTAAAAAGCTTTATTAAATATAATAAACCAAGTAAAACATCATTGCAAAATAACAACATTAGGCAATGAAACAAGATAATAAAATCGTATAAATTGTAACAAGATAAGAGATGCCTAACAGAACTAGGGGATATACTAAGGGAAAAAGCTTTTTTGAAAGGTATTATGTTTAAGGGGCAAAGGGAGGTAAAAAGGAAGAGAGGGAGGAAGGGGAAGGGAAAGGAGGGGAAGAGAAAAAAAATAAAAAAATTTCAATATAGTGGGTAAAATATAGAAACAATATAATCAAGGGGTAACTTGAGAAAGATAATTAGTTAAAGGCAACCATAGCAAATCTTTCTTGATCAAAAGGGGTACAGTGGTAGCAAAAGCACAGTCAAGTCTATGATGATGACACAATAGATTCCACCAGGCATTGTATGAGATCTTGGAGGTGTCTTTCCAATTCGTAGTAATGATCTGTAAAGAAATGGCTATATACAAATCTACAAATTTACGTGCATTACAATGAACATTCCATATAGGTGAGGCACCACCCAGAAAAATATGGACAATCTTAAAGGGGTAGTCAGTAGCTAATATTTCATTCAGCTTTGACCAAATACGCGACCAGAGAGATTTAACTAGCGGGCAGTAAAAGAACATGTGTAAAAAATCACTATTGGTGTGAGGGCAGGACCAACATTGTTTGGAGTCAGACAGTTTGAAATTATGTAGGTCTGAAGGAGTGAAAAAAAGTCTGTTGTAAAAAAAGTACAAAGTCTGTGTAGTGCTAGCAGAACGGGAGACAGTGTGTAACTTAGACCATAAAGAATTCCAAACCTGAAGGGGAAACTCTTGGGCTAGATCCTTTTCCCAAGAAAGTTCAAGTTTGGACTTGGTTCTATCAACGCGGGGGCTTGCAAGAAGTTTATAAATAGCCGCAGCCTTAAGAGGAATAGAGAAGTCTGGTAGGGACAGAGAAGGGGTTGTATCAGAAGGCGGGAGGGAAGTGATTTGAGGGAGAATGAGACTTAAGGAGTTTTTGAGTAAGATATATTGAGAAGAGTATGCGTTGGAAAGGTGAAAAGAAACACGAATATCAGCGTAGTCTAGTAAGGAATTATTTACAAGGAGATGATTAAAGGTAATAATACATTTGTCAATCCATTCCTTCCAAAAAAGTGCTCTGTTATTAATCTTTAAGGATTTGTTATACCAAATTGGAGTTGAGGAAAGAAACTCTGACTGTGAAAGAAAAGAGCGAAGCAATGTGAGGGCAAGTGTTCTGGAATGTCGAAAGATAGGAGTAAGAAAACGCTGCGGAGGCTGAGATAAGCGAGTAGCCGCATTGAAGGAGAAAGGCAAGAGTTGCGCAAGTTCTACAGAGCTCCAGGCTGTCAGAGGAGCAACAGATGAGTCAGATAAAAAGGGCCAAATCTGTTTTAAAGTAAAGGCAGAATGAAAGCGAGTGAGGTTGGGAAAATTGACTCCGCCTGATTCTTTGGGTTGTTGCAGACGGGAAATGGAGATCCTGGCCTTGCAGTTATTCCATAAGAATGAAGTAAAGATACGATTTATTGTTTTAAAAAAATAAAGAGGTAGGGAAACCGGAAGCATAGAAAGATAGAAATTTACAATGGGGAGAAGCATCATTTTAATAGTGGCTAGCCTCCCCCACCATGACAAGAAAAGCGGAGACCAAGTAGCAATCAGGGAGGAGAGCTTATTAACAATATCCTTCTGATTAAGCTTAATGGTATCTCTAATATTGTTAGTGTAGAGAATACCAAGGCATTTAATACTGCCAGAATTCCACTCAAAGCCGGATCCTTGAAACATATAAGGAAGGCAAAATTTGTGAAGGGGTAGAACCTCCGATTTGTCTATATTGAGTTTATAACCAGAAACTAGAGAGTATTCATGAAGCAGCGAAACGAGTGAAGGTAAAGATGTGGTTGGATTAGAGATATAAAGTAAAATATCATCGGCGTAAGCAGTAAACTTAATATGAATGTTCTGAAATGTGGAGCCAGTATATGATGGTGAGCGACAAATTTTTTCTAGGAAGGGTTCTAATGCAAGAATGAAAAGGAGAGGGGAAAGAGGGCAACCCTGTCTAGTGCCTCTATGCAAAGAGAAGTAGTGAGATTGAAGACCATTAACCCAGATAGAGGTAGAGGGGGCAGAGTATAATAACTGGATATATCGAATTATAGTAGGGCTAAAGCCATGCCACCGTAATGCACCAAACATGAAATCCCAGCATACTCTATCAAATGCTTTCTCAGCGTCCAATGTAATAGCAGCGACTGGGGAGTCCATCCTTGAAGCAAGGTGAATGATATTGAGGAAGGTTCTCGAATTGTCAGTAATGGATCTGCCCTTGACAAAGCCAGATTGATAAATATTGATAAGGTTAGGAATGATTAAGTTGATACGGGAGGCGAGACTTTTAGCATAAATTTTACAGTCGGTATTAATTAAAGAAATAGGCCTATAATTTTTACAAAGGGAGGGGTCCTTATCTTTTTTAGGGATTAGACATAACATTGCCTGCGTAAAGGAGCCTTTGGATTCTCCTTGGGCCAGAAAATAAGTAAACAAAAATAGTAGATGCGGCAAAAGGAGATCTTTGAAATACAAATAAAAACGGACCGTAAACCCATCAGGGCCAGGTGTTTTATCTTTAGGGAGAATAGTAATAGCGTTGAGCACTTCTTTCTCCGAAAGGGGAACATCGAGGGAAGAAAGATCAGGAAAACTATCGGAGGGCCTGGGAAGAGACTGAAAAAAAGCATCAATTTGATTCTGAGAGGGGACGGATTCTGGAGTATAAAGGGAAGAGTAATATTGAACAAAACATTCAAGGATTTTATCATCAGTGTGATGGGGCTTCCCACGTGAATCAGCAATAGTAATTATTTTGAATTTTTGCTTTTTGATTTTAAGATAGTTAGCGACGGATTTGCCAGCTTTATTGCGGCCCCCGTACATCTTTGCATGGAAATTAAGGAGGTTATTACATGCAGAATCCCAGGAATGTTTGTTATATTGCATTTTAGCTTTGATGAGAGAAGAAAGTACATCTGAGGAATTTGTGGTGAAATAGAGATGCTCCAGGTCTCTAATTTGTTTAAGAATTAGCGCAGACGTAGATAGAGCTTTTTTCTTTTTTCGGTATACTAAATCAATAATGAACCCTCTGGACGAAGCCTTAAAAGCGTCCCAGACAAAGTGAATTTGAGAAGTAGAGTGAAGGTTATTAGTGAAAAAGTCTGCTGCAAAAAGCTTAAATTGTTCAACAAACTGTGAGTCAAGGAGGAGCGAGTTATTAAAGCGCCAGCGCCTAGAGGCACGAGTAGGCGAAGGAAAATCCATGTCAACTATGACAGGGGCGTGATCGGATATTAGAATGGAACCTATTTCTGAATTAGTCATGAATTGAAATGTGTGTTAAGTAAGAAAAATATAATCAATACGGGAATGTGATGCGTGCACTGGAGAAAAAAAGGAAAATTCTAAAGCGTCAGTGTGGGAGAGTCTCCATAAATCTATTAGACCTCTGGATGAAACGACCCTGAAGAAAGACTTTTGCATCTTATTAGGTACATATCTGGTGGGCGATTTGCGATCCAGAAAAGGGTCCATAAGTTGGTTACAATCACCCCCTACCACTAAATCATCAGTCGCATGAGAGGAAAGAAGCATGGAGAAATCATTCCAAAAGGCTAAATCTACACCATTAGGGCCATAAACATTACAAAAAGAAAGTTTTGTATTATTAACAGTAACACCAATAAACAACCATCTACCACAGTTATCATGAAACTCATTCAGTAACTGAACAGACAATGATTTATGAAAGAGAATAATTACACCATTCTTGCTATTTGCTGCCGGAGAGCAAAAGGCTTCCCCAACCCATTGCTTACGTAAGGAAGATAAATCCTGTGAGTTAAGATGAGTTTCCTGTAATAACGCCACATGACATTTCAGTCTTGCTAGGTGAGACAAAACACGCTGCTTTTTAACAGGATTACGAATACCTTTAACATTCCAAGAGATAACACGAAGACCATTCATTTCTGGAGGTAAAATAAATGTAAGCAGAAGAAGGTAGAGAAGTTAAAACAGAGTGGAAATAGAGAAAAAAGGGAGAAAACGTGATGGGAGAAAATAAATGATGAAGAGGCGAGAAGAGCAAAAAAGCTACCACATGTGCCCACCACAAAAAGGGTAACAGGAGTAAAGGAAGGAAATCACAGAGTACCAAAAACAGTAAGAAGAAAAGAGAAAAAGAAAATAAGATAGAATAAATATTGTACATGTTGCCAAAAAAGTAGAGAATAAAGGGATACAAAGGGAAGGGAGAAAGGATGAAGGGTAAGAAAGAGGAAAGGAAAGGGAGAGGGAAAAGGAAAAAATAGAAAGGAAAATAAGAGAGAACCAAGTCCCCCAAAAAGTACCAGAAAAAAGATGGCAAAAAGCCAAGAGGCTTTAACCATCTAACACATCCAAGCAAAAAACATTAATGTGGGAGAGGGGCAACGCAGAACAAGACAGCCGAACTAGGAGGATTCAACAAGAACGAGCAAGCCATCATGAACAAATAAAAAAAGACAAACCATGGAGTGAAATATTTAACAAAAGGCAACCAAATAGAACAAATGAAGGAACTTACCAACCAGTTAGGGAAAAGGAAACAGCAGCAGGGTAAGACACACATGATAGACCACAGGGCAACATGAATGGTAACCTTGACAACGACACCAAAAGGGGAAGACCTGCAAGAAAAAAAAAGGAATGAACACAAGACATATAAGAACTAACCTATACAGTTTAAAGTAGGGTAAACAAGATACGGTATGTCAGAAAATAGCAAAACAAAACAATTAGGGTTTGCTCAATTCCATGAGTTCTCCTTTGTGAGTATGGATAAACTTCTTCAAGTCTGCAGGGTCTTCAAAACTGTAGGATCTATCTTTATAAGTCACCTTGAAAAAACAGGGGTGGATCAAACCATAACGTGCATTCATGGCTCTCAACGCAGGCCGGAGGTCCAAAAATTCCTTTCGACGAGAAGCAGTAGGCTTGGAAACATCCTGAGTGAAGAAAACTTTGTGGCCAGACGAGATCATTTGCTTATGTTGCTTGGCAGTTTGAAGAATTGTCATAAGGTCTGAGTAAAGAAGAAAATAGGCGATGATTCCCCGAGATTTAGATGTAGTAGAGGTGATCCGTGGCCCCAGACGATGTGCGCGCTGTATATTAAAGTCTGAAGATTTTGGGAGGCCAACAATTGGAAGAACTTGAGTTTTCAAAAAATGGATCATGTCCGCCCCTTCAGAACCCTCCGGAATACCATAAATGCGGAGATTATTGCGCCTGTTGCGATTTTCTAAATCTTCTGTGACTCTTTTGAGCTGGCTGATCTCCCTAGTGAGTGTGTCAACTCTTGCGACCACATCCTGCGCATCACTAATCCTCTGCTCAACATCAGAAAGTCTTGTGTCTAGACTGGACCATTTGTCATCTAGCCTCTGAAGAGTAGTAACAGTGTCTGTCATAAAAGGACGGATAAGGCGTAATTCCTCCATGATGTCTTCAAGAGTAAGAGGCAATGGAGACTTACTTGGGGAAGGCGGGCCTTTCTTAGACCGCTTGACAGATGAAGAGTTAGAATCTTTACGACCCCCTGAGGAACCTGCTTGAGGTTTACCTGAATGCGCAGTCTCCATATTGAAGATATCGCAGCAGAAGACGACAGAGGAAGGCAGACCACTACAGCAGCCAACAAAGCAGAAATGGCGAAGCCACAATAATAAGAGTAAATATGGCGCAGAAATTTGAAGGCTCCAGCGTAACACAACAGCGTACGTCGTGGAAATTTGAGGCGCTTAGATGGTACCACAGGGAAGCAATGAATTGTGGAAAAAAGCGGACATCAGCACCAGCAGCACCAGAATAGACAAGACCATCCGTCCCGAAGATCCTGCACCACAGAGACTATATTCCCACACGAACAGGGCTCCTCACAAAACAGACATCACGTCTCGCCGTGCCGCGCACATTCCATACAAAGGGTATTTGACAATGTTCCAATGAGCAGTGTTCAAGACCGTTAATCACATCGCCATTGAGGGAGCCATCATACGGAAATCACTTTTTTGACAGAAAAAACAAATGCCATAAGATGAAGAACATTGCACCATCCGTTGTTAGGCAAAGAGGTTGAAGGAAAAAAAAACAGCCTGCAGTAAAAATCTCGTCAGAAAGAACTGTACTTTGCATATTCAGACAATACAGTATTAGGCATCAGGAATCCCACTGCTCAAACAAAACCCGATATTCAGTTGTACCAACAACTGGAGGTAGTACCTGTTGGATTTGAGGCACCATGACAGGAAGAGAAATGTCCAAAAAGCAGTTGGGCAAAAAGTGCAGCTCAACGCGCCCTTGTTCCTCGTGCCGCTGCCATCTTAGGTGACGCGACTGAGGAAAACACGAGCGCAGCGAAAAAAAAGATGAAAAGGCACTCCATGGGTGTCGCGAAACCTCCGTCGTGTTCCTAAAGCATTCCGCCACCGATAGCCGCTGAAAGAGCCGGCTGACAAGAACTACGAACTTCAGAGCGCAAGCATTGTCACGGAGACGCTCCGGAGCTCAGAAGTATGCGGCTATCTTGATTGCGTGCAAGCCACGCCCCATCAAGGAGAGTAGTCTTAATGAACAGTTTTACCCCTGTTACGATTGTCTGAATCACTTGAGCCCCAGGCTCGCACATGTGGGTATATCAGTCATTTTGGTCCAGTGAACTCACTGAGTTGTTGTCTGCTGCAGGGCTTTCAGTTGCCTGAGTATTGATCTGCAGCTGTCCCCAAGTTATCCTCCAGAAATCCAGTGAGAGAACTTGCCACAACCTTACAGTATTCTAAATTAGTGAGAAGATGTCTAGGAAACGAAAAGTGAAACAATCAGCCCCCAACCCCTGACATGTTTATACATAATATACTAGGGTTATGGTCCGATGAAACCTCGACTTCCCCCAGAATCCCCCACTTAATAAATATTACATTAATCTGAGATTAGTGCTTGTGTGGGGATGAATAATATGTGTACCCTGGTAGAGTAGGATAAAGTGCCCTCCAAGCATCCGTAAATCTGTGTTAAAAAATTGAACCCCCTGTCTTAACCATACGTGAAGAGGCAAAATGATTGGTTGGGTCTATAGTATATCAATCACAGAGTTAAAGTCTCCTAAAATCAAAATTTCACCAGACTAATCAAATAATTTCACACAGAGCACATTCAACATCTCAGGATCATCAACGTTTGGCCCATAAACTGCACAAATTACAAATTAATGGCCATATACCATGAGTAGAGCAATCGCCCATCTGCCCCTAGCATCAGATGCAGTCCTCAGAGTCTTACACTCCAAGCTCTTTGCTACTAATATAGCAACCCCTCGAATAGGAGCAGTCTGTGACATATTTATCACCAGACTATAGCCAGGCTGTTTATATAGATGACTATCTTTATAAGCCAAATGTGTCTCTGTTAGCTCAGTTATATGTGGGCTATATATTTTAATCTCCTTCCGTACTAATTAGCATTTGTAGGAGGAATTCAGGGCAAATACATTCCAACACAAGCTCTTTAGTCTAATAATTTTTGTTTTGGCTCTACCCTCAACCATCCCACCCTGCCCTGAAAAACCATGCTATTGTACACTTCCATCATATTGTAATACATCATTTGAATAATCTGGCTGATTTTCTCCACCTGCCCCCACCTGCCAAGTGTCAATGCTTTTATCCACGTATGTTGGCAATGAACACCACCGTCACCCAGAACCATTCCCTGCCTGTTGCAGGCCCCCCATCCCCACCGTCTCTGGCTAGGGAACCCTTCCCCACCTTTCGACTGTGGATGGTTTGAAACAGTCCCAAAAGATCGCTATCCCCCTGCCCCTGAGCACCCGCCGACCACCCAATTTACCATGTGAAACATAGATTAAAACAAAGAATTCAGAGATAAAGCAAACCAGTAGACAGTGTGCGAACAGCCGGTTCCTTAATAAAGAAAATATTACTCCAAATGACCAGAAACCATTATTAACATTTGAGCTATCCGAGTCTTAAACACTTGATTATCCCTTTGATATTGCTAACGGCTGTCGTAGCCTCCTGTTCCGTGAAACACATCTGAATCCGCCCAATATGAATTACTTTGAGCCTTGCCGGTTCCTGCAGAAAGACTTGTGGCCCAATCGCTTTCAGAGGATCAATCAATTGGTGTAGCTTCCATCGGCTGTCCATTGTGGTTTTACTGAGATCTGAACAGACAAAGATGGTCATGGCATCCACTGCCACGAGCAGAGCAGGGCGGGCTTTCGTTGAGATTGCCTGTTTTAGCAAAAAGTTACCAATGTAGACTAGGATTGGGCAAGGATGTACAGAACGTAAATTAGAAAGAGACCTATTGCAATCCCGATTTATAGGTAGCCAATGTGCCCGGTGAATCTGGAGTCCATGTCCCAGTCCATGAGGTCAGGAAAGGCTTTCCTGAACAGCTGAAATGTAAACTGTCGGGGGTCCTCCCTCTCTCTCCCTTCCGGAATGTCAGCCCGTTGCTGTAATTCTACCACTTCTGTGGACAGAGCAGTTACTTTGCTAGCAACCTCCGCTATTGATTGTTGAATTGCCACATTGTCAGCTCTAACTTGTGGATAGTGCTGCTGTGTCTCTGCCTGCTGGGCCTACAAAAGATGTAGGATTGCTCAAAGAGATGGTTCCTGAGCTTCATCACCAGTTGTAGAGTCTTCTAATAGCCCCACAGGTGGAGAAACTGAATGATTGACTACTGAAAGAGCTGAGACGAGTATCCTGGAAAGGGACAGCAGAGGGTGTAGTGGGGTCAGACAGCCAACAGGATTTGGTCAGGTGTTTGAAAGATAGCGAGCTGATCCTGCAACGAGAGACCAGCTCTTCCCAATTGCCTCCATGAGCGTGAGCTGATCACCAAGTGAGAAGCTGCCCAGCTGTAAACACAGTCGCCCGGCATAAAGGTCCAGAGACTACTGACAGGTGGACTTACTTATGTGGTAGCTTTGTTGCTGGAGCCAACCTTATTATATGGCACTTACTCACTGCCTCCTGTGGATCGCAAGCAGACGCTCCAGGCACTGGTTCTGGTCTACTGGTGGGAGGATGGCGCTGCTGTGAACTAGTGTTCTCCAAGGGCGGCACGGAACTCGTGGATTGGCCTGGACGTGTTCGAAGTGAGCTGGCTGGAGGCTGCTGCCGGTGCATTTCATTGGTCCCGGATACTTTGGAATGCAGGTTCTCTCAAGTTGGCTGGTCAATTCTGAAGCTGTTGGGGGAGGCACGGCAGTCAGCCTGCTGGAACCATGTACTAGTGAGACCCTAGCTGCTGGGAAAGAGAGTTCACTGGTGGATGTTCTAATGGCGCCGGCTCCCACTGGAAAGAATGCTTCACCTGCAATATCTGCTGCAACACAGTACATTGAAAGCAACATTGTGACAGGAGTGGGTACGTCAGTAGCCTCTGTGGTGAAACATTGTAGCAGTGTTTTACAGCTCATATCTTACAACAAGTCTCAGGAGGCTGATACCCCTTCAAAGTCTCGGAGAACTGCAGAGGCTTTAGCTCCAGTGGATGCGGTGGACAAGACTGTGAGTACCCCCGGTTTACCTGCTGCGCTGATGGCGGAGAACCTGATGTAATAGAGATGGAAACTGTTGGCTCTACCTTGATACCACGGATACTTAATAACAATGTAATAAGTAACACTAAGTCATTGCCGGCAATAGTAGCATCAGTATCAGCTAATGCAGACTGCTCTCAGTGGGAAGAGGTAGATCTAATGGCGGACACAAGTATGGGGGTTATCGAGGAGGCGGATAGTACGCCTTCAACCAGGCAATGGTCTTCAACCAGCCGGGGCAATCCCAAAAAGTTAAATGGAGCACTGAAGGGTCCGCAATCTATCAAAAATAAGGCTGTTCGGACTAAGTATTGCACTGTCAGTAGTAGCTTTAAGGGTAGCGCACTGCGAGACTGGGTAATGTTGAAGGGTGAAGTAAAAGCAATACTGTCTCACTTGTCTACCACCAGCATAGAGGCTCAGCTGCCAGACAAGGGGGGAAGTCAGCAAGGTGTGTAGACAGCATCAGTTGAGATGCTGCTAGTGTTACTACTACCACTACAACTATTACTACTACTATTAAAAATAACAATAATATTAATAGCAATAATGATGATGATAATAATACCACTTTGAGGCTGCTAGTACTACTACTACTACTCATAATAATATTATTAATAATCATTACAATAATATTCACATGGTATGGTATGGTCCTGTCCCGTGATGGCTAAAAACTGGTCCCTGATCTTCACTACACTTTTTGCAATTCTGGAAAGGCAGGTAAATTGTTCTGCCCATATTGCAATTCTAAGCATCCTGGGGTGGTGGGGGGACCCGAGGAGAACACATCTTGGTAGCCGTAGGTACGGTGATATCTAAGCGCGACATAGCCGACATCAGAAATCCCAGTCTCTGCCAACACTGGCTGAATGGCGCTCGGCGACGGTTTGGTGGGCCCACATAGAGGAACCATAAATACAGTTAGGGCCGCCCCCGCAAACATGGTAAAATCTGGGGGAAGTGGTGGTCGTACTACAATATGGGCAATGATTTACGTGACCCTCTGTCTCTATCGGACATGTGCTACTGTGACAGTAAAGTGTTCTATCCTGTGCATTGTTTGCTATCGTTCTATGCATAAAATCAATAACATTTTATTTACAAAAAAATTACAATAATAGTAACGTCATTGCAAAACTTTATACAAGCATCAATGTGAATACAAATTCTGATCTCAGCTTAGAAGTACCCCTTGTCCTTATTTGCATTGGTTTTCTCTGTTGCTAGGAGACGCTGCGCCTCACAGAGAGAGACGGCTGCCACAAGGCCTTCCACGCGCTGCTGACCTGGCTCCTGGGCAGGGACATCATCTCCATCCACGGCTTCTGGCAGGTCATCTTCAAGGACTATAATCTGGAGCGTTATGCCAAGCTTCCTGCCATCCAGAGCAGCTTCAGCCAAGGTTCGTGGGGGGGGGGGGCACCATCCACTGCCATGACAGGTGGCATTAGGGAGCTCAAGTGGAATGAATGCTCTCAGGCACAGCAGCTATTTCTGGTCAGTGACACTGGTCTTGAAGGCCCTATCTGTGGCAGTCTCTTCTCACATAGTTCCAGCACCCACACCGGGAGTTCAAGTTGTTGTAAATAGCAAGAGTTACTAATATACAGCACACTACACAGTACGTTATTCCTATGAGAAATCAGGCAAGTCTTTCGAATGCGAAATGACATCCTAGGCTTACAATATTAGTCACTTCTAGACTCCAATCTACTCATTTTCCTTGGAGAAATTATGAAAACAGAGTAGGTCATGTTAGGGTTAAAAAGCTCTGCAGCAGGTGCATCAAACACATTAAAATATTTTACTACCTGTTCACGGCCAACTGGAAAAGAATCAAGTGCATCTTGTGAACAAATGATTTGTTGCGTTGAAAAATATTACTCAGCAAAAGCAGATGTGGCCGGGTGGTTGGGGATGAAAGAAGCTAAGAAATGCGGATGCCAATAGAGGAGCAGAAAAACACAATGCAAAAATAATGTGTTTATTTGCATCATTATCCATGTGTTGCACAGCTCCAGAAAACCATCTGCCACATGACCCTGATCTCTGTCTTTGTGCTCGTGATTACAGGTGAATGGCATCAAAAAGTGCATGCAATGAACACCCAAAGCCAGGGCCTTAAATCGATGTTCCTGTCACTTTAGATAGGTTTGTCTCGCCTCAGTCTGAGCCAGCACCAGGCCACCTTTTGTAGCTAATCCTGCCCTTAAGAAGTTTATAAATAAACTAACCAATCAATATTGTGCGAAACTCAAAATGTCCCAAAAGTCAACAGAACTTTGGGGAACTGTTCCTGGAGGCTAAAGGGCGAAAACCAGGAAAACACGATGAGTATCAATAATCAGCGGCGACACTAGCGTTGGTGTCACCCAGTGCGGTAACTCATGGTGTCACCCCCTTACGACTTACCCCATGATGGACCTCCTCCGAGTCCGCCAGTGCCAAATAATGGGACCATACGTGGGCAGTGGGCTGATGAAAACGGTGGGTCCGGGAGCCACGTGAGTGAAGTTTCGAACGTCGTCGACGTCCGGACGCCGACGCCGTACAGCTAATTGGACAATAATCTTGTCCGGCGGCCGGGTAACGGGTTCCTCCTGATTTATGTAGCGATTTAAAGCAGAGGCTCAGCAGCGGCGTCACTAGGGTTGACGCAAAACAAAACTATAACACATTTTTGTGTTTATAACTAACAGAACAGAGATATTTTTATAAATTTCTGTTGCTGGGCTGAAACAATGCATAAGAATAATTTCATAGAGTGACATAGAATCATAGACAGACAGTAATATTTTGCATTTTGGTGTCACGGTGTCACCCCATGTGATGGTGTCACCCAGTGCGGTCCACACCCCCCGCACCTCCCTAGTGATGCCACTGTCAATAAGCAACATAAACCAGAATGAGTGATAGCAGGAAGCGAAAACATGCTTTGCCAAGGAAGAGGTGATATGCTCATTGCTGGTGTATTGCCCTGTAAATGCATTACTGCCCCTGACGAGGCATTGGAGCGCATTCACAGCAATCACAAACTGATTCTGAGTTCCAAAACTGAACCTGCAAAGAAGCAGTATTATAGAATTATTCTCTTGCTAAAAATAAATACAGTGTCACCCACCGGAAGCAATTTGTGAAAAATTGAAGTAACATAAAATCATGATATGAAGCACTGAACCCCCCAAAAATTGTTACAAATAGTCTGTGCCGGAAGAAAGTGGACTAAGGCCACATGCATCAAGCTATTTTCCAGTCGCAAAATGTCGATTTGATGAATTGGCCCGTTTGACACCGCTAAAAAGCATTTAGGTATGCATCAAATCCAAACTGCAATTCGGTAGCACGTTACCGAACCATAATTTTCAATTGCAAGAAAATACCGATTCGGTATTTGGAAGGGGCAACATTCCTATCAAATACCGAATTGGAATGGTATGTATTAATGTTTTGAGACTGAATTCCGGTTGCAAAACATTAATAATTTACCAACTGCCAAAGCGAATGTAAAAGTAAAGTATGTTTAAGAAACTTTTAAACGCATCCTGTTTTCCTTTAAGGAATACGGGTTGCATTTTTTTTTTTAAACTGATTTATTTGAAAGCAATCACAGACATGGTGGTCTGCTGATCTAAGCAGGTCACCATCCCTGTGATGGCGTTGATTCCTAATGATTCGCAAATTGCGACCTACCTCATTAATATTCATGTGGTAAGCTGGTTTGCAACCCACTAGGAATCGCTAACTGAAAACTCCATGAGTGTCATACATTAGGAATAGTGATTTAGAATTGCGATTCACAGAAAATTGCAAATAGGTAATCTCTATTGCTAACATTGATACATCTGGCCCAAAGACCCAGGACATGCTCAGTGGCAATGAAGAACAGCTGGCAGTCTCAATTGCCCTTGATCTTGGCTTTCTGAGGTCAGCAGCAGATTTGTGTAACCTCAGGCATGTGTCCAAGTGAGTATTTATCTCCTCTCTCCACAAAGTCTCCCAGAATGACTCATACCTGAAGGATCACTCTAGTGAAACCTGGTCCTGACACTTCAGTGTGGTTCTATTTGTGTGAATGTTTGTTGAGAAAAATATGTTGAGAAGGACGATTCTCTCAAGACAACTTCGCTTCTCCTATTACTTATCAATTTACTTCAAAGAGAGAAAGAGAAATTGAAGAAGGCAAGGTTCAGAGTGAACCTGATTTTTATCAAGGCTCCAATAAGGGATACATCGAAAAACTACGTTGAATCACAAAGCTTTGCCATCATACAACCTACTTTGGCTTTTAAGCCTGTAGCCCACACATAGAATCCACGTCACACCCTCCCTTCCATAATACTGGTTTTCGATGTCTTAAGATTCTTGCTCAGTGCACTCTCTAACATTGAAGACCAACCTCTTACACTATGAAAGTACTGTTTCAACACAGATGAGGAGTTGCATTTGTTCCAGCAAGCAAAGCAGGTGTTGCACGTTAAGAAGGGATGGAGGAGCTCATCTTATTTGCTGTTGCTACCCAGTGGAGTCTCCTCCGCTAAGGCGGAGGAGCGTTGCCCCACTGCTGCAAAGCAATGAAAGAAAGAACAAATACAATGATAATAACTTGAGGTTATTATTATTGTATTTGTTCCTGCTGAGCAGTTTTGTGGGGCAGGTGGCTGCTCTGCTCTCAGAGCAGGGGAAGAGCAGTTTGCCCACTCCAAGTGCACAATGACTGTTTGGCCGGCCCTCTGGGGGCCGTCTAAAACAGTCATGCGCACTTCGCATGTTCTCCATGCACGCTGCATTACAGCCTGCGTGGAGAACATGTCCAGGCCGCCATTCCCTGGCTATGCGCCGATCCACGGCGCTCAGACCAATCACAATGCTGCATTGCAGTGTTGTCATTGTCTTAGGGGAGGGAGCCTGGCTGCTTCCGTGTTCCGGCTCCAAAGAGGAAAGACTGAGACCACGTGCAGTGCCGGAGAGCAGCGAGAAGGTATGTTTTTTTCTTTTTTTTACATCACAATTTCCCCCGTACTTTCCCCCGCCTCCGCCCGCCTCACCACTCCAGATCCAAGCCGGCCGCTACTGTTCCTACGACATTCACATTTGTGTCTGCTTTGCAGACTACAAGCCCAGGCTGGAGAACTTTCGAAACAAAGTCATACCATATGTCGACATATCTCACTTTGTGGTTGAATGTCTCAGGAGCTAAGATTAATGAGTGTTTCATTGTAAGAGATGGATAACGTGGGCCATTATTAGACCCTTGCCTGCAATATGATAACATGTTATTACCATATATTAAGTGCACCCTTTTTCTTCGAGCCTATCTAATCTTGACAAATAGGAATTGAGAGATAGCTTGAGGATGGGATAAAAGAAAAATATGTGGTCAATTTGAAGGGTAAAGTAGAGAGGAATTAAGATGCTTATTTTAATAGTAATAATAATAATAAATAGACTGGCCTACTATTGAAATAAATGAATTAGTGGTATGCATAGTAATAATCCAGTTGTTCTCCTGTTCGTACTAATCACACACCCACCTCTTTCCCATAACACTGTAAGATGCTCTTCACCGCTTTCTCTTTATCCCTCAGAGATGGAACTTTGGAAACATCGGAAGGCTGACAAATCTCCCACCACATCCAAGACTTCAACTCACAAAAGACAGCAGGGCAAGAGAAAAGCTCCAGAGGAAGGTGACCGAACCCCGTTAAATCTAAATTTTGGGAACAGTAATGTGCAGATCAAGCATTATTTGGGGGTGGGGGGCGCAGCCGCTGAGGTCAGAAGTGTCGTACTGTTATTTCACTACATTTACACACGGCTGTGAAAATGTATGCCCCATTTATGATTGGTGCTGGGTTCCAGGGGTGATCTGAAGTGTGCTGTTGGGTGGGAGAAACCCAGGTACCATTTCCTATGTAACAGTCCATGTTGGTGTGCTACGCAGCCGCTTTGCTGCAATAGATAGCCATATCAGCCCACTGCCACATACCTACTTGAAATTCATAGTTCTTCATCAGTGAAAGTCAAATCATATTTGACACAAATCCCTAAAACCACCAAAAAGTGTGTAGACAATTACTGACTGAGCTAATCACCAGAATACAAATCTTGCCCACTCCCTATAAATAATAACTCCCTGCAATGCATTGGCCTGTGGAGATCGAAAAAGGTGAACATTCTATTCTCTCACTGGAAAAACCCAATCATTGCTGTTTGATGTCTTCTTTCTACAAATTGTAAGAAGTGCTTAATTTGAGCCGATGGTGGCACATGGGTCCAAACGGCACTCATTTTTGGGGATTGAGGCTTATTTTTCCTCAACTGACTTTGACCAATAGAAAGATAGAGAAAAACACAAAAGGCAGAAAGAAAAGGGAAGAGAAAGACATAAAAACTGTGAGAAAGAAGAGACGAAAAACCATGCAAGAGGGAGAAAAAGTGTCAGGGCGTGGGTGCTGGTGGATTATAGAGGAATCAAGAATATGCAGCCTTGGTATTTGGAACCCTAAACTTCCATTGTGCCAGCCACTGGTTTAGGAGTAAAGGTTTGTGGATGGCCATGCACAAGCATGCAACAATTGTATCTCATTACCCACATAATACTTACAATGAGCAATACTGTGTTTTTACTAAGTCAGTCGGATAGTACACAATGTTGAAGTTATATGTCTTTCCTTTCAACCCAATATGAGCATGGAGGCCATCTTCCCTCCAGGACCATTTTTATCCTGAATATCTTCCAGCTGACTGCTGGTGAACTGCTGTCTTCTTAATACCAGTCCGGGTTTTTCCAGTAGTTGAAGTGCATTAAAAAAGTATAGAAACTATTATGCTGTGCGCAAAGGGGGTGTGGTGAGTGGGCCTGGGTGCGGGGTCAAAGGCATGCCAACAAAACCAAAATATCCTATAACGTTTTACAGTCTTTCACCTTCAGGTAATTACTAAAGTAGAGCACAGCTTAAATAAAAAATAAATGTAAGTTAAGTTAATCAGTGGGGAATGCACTATCATACATTATGAAACCTCTCGTAGTTAATGCACTGCAGGGGTCTGTGAGTGTAACTGAGAGCCACAGAATTGAGTCCTGTTTGATGCAGTGGTGAATAGTGACTTGTATATGTTTGGTGCTAAGAGGTCCCAGTCTGCGACGGAAAGCACAGTGAATATGTAAGTCATTATTTTAAACTTGCATTACACACAGTATTAGATAGGCTGATACAAAATGTACACAAATGTTTTAAATAAAGTGCAGTTGGTTTTATAACTGTCCATTAAAAGTACACACTTCACAGCTCAGCTAGTAACTCCCATGCACTACCACGCAAAAAGAATAAATCTGCGTCATCAAGAAGCTTCAAGTGCTTTCATCAATTAAAGTCACAACCAGCTTCAAAGCACCATTTGCATTTGGAGATTAACCAGTTGTGCACAATTACATTTCTTTCAGGTGAGCAGGAATCCTGGCAAGAAGGCTTGTTTAGCTGTCTGCCCCTCCCTCGGTTTCACAGCACAGGAAACTCCCTGCCTTACACTTCAGCTGAAGCATTTCAATTCTCGGAATTAACCCTCTTGAGATGGTTGTCCAATGCCAGAAAAGTAGGCGAATTGTTTTTCTTAAATTGGAAAAGTATGGGCATGTCGTGCCCTTGGGATCCCACCCACTGGGTTTGTCTCATTTAAAGTAGCTAGGGTTTGATATGATGCCAAATGGGCAAACACATGGAAAGACCCCTGAATGGATCCATAAAGATGCAGATTGGCCTATAGACAGTCATATGACCAAACTGCATTTTAAATTCCTTTGAGTCCTTCGAGCAGGGGTGGTTGGCAGGTACACATATTGGTGCGGCGGGCAAATGGGTGGTGGGTGGGTGCATGCATGTAGGCAAGGTGAGTGGCTATGAATGGAAAACACTTACCTTGCTTGCTACACATCTGACGTCTGACATCTGACGTCCTCCTCGCTCTGGTCTGTCGGCTGCAAGTGCTCCTGCCCCAGCCACTTCCATTCACTAATCCTGGCACTACTTTCATGCTGGTAACCAGCTTGAGAGAAGCACCAGGATTGGATGGAGCGGGCTGGCTGGATGCTTCTTCAAGCCCTTGAGGCCTGTGGTTGGAGCTGCAAAGCGCACAACTTTGGCCGGTGGGAGAGAGCCGGCCCAACTGACATGGAGTGTCCAGTTCGCTCCACCAGTCCTCTATGCTGCCAATTGCCAGCAGAGGACACCCCCCCCCCCCCATTGCTCCCAGCTGGGGGCAGGCTGGTGGCTGCGGCACGGCATGTGAAAAATAAAATGAGAATGAAATAATTTATTTGCCATTTTATTTTTCATGTTTAGCGTGGTTGCAGTGGGTGGGGGGAGGCAACACTTCCCCCACCCTCATGAGAAACTGCAGCTGTCTTCGAGTCAGGCCAGGACTGCCAGTTTGTTCAAGGGCATTTCCACAGTGGGCTGGAGCCTTGGAGGCCAGTTTTGAGGTCTCGCCAAGGCAGCGCTTGCGCTGTCTCTTCGAGACATGCTGTATTCAGAATATGTACATAAAGCTCCGCCTACTTTCCGCACATCTTTTGAATTGGCTCCTGTCCCTGTCCTTTGTGAATGTTGGCTTTTCATTGGTCATTAGGCTTAGTAGTCCCTCCTTAGTACCACCTTGTCTCTTCTTGTAACCTCCCATGAGGACACCCCCTGTTACATGTGTTGTTACACCCTAGGTTTTAATTACAGCCTCAAGGCACTCTTAAAGACCTTCAGACAGAACACTCACTTGGTCCTAAACTAGGTTGGCAATGGTTACTTTACTCGCTAGCACATCTCATGTTTACATTAGACCTTGTATAAATTTCCCTTTATCAGGTCCACACAGAGTACAACCTAATTCGGAATTAATATAATAATTCCTTTGTCCATTTCAAAGCTACTTATTGTATATATGGACATAGATAGTTGAATGTACTCATGGTACTGTCTTGCATGCAGTGCATTATGGGTAGGGTGGATTTACCATATCTTCTGCAGGGTGCAGTACCATACGTAACCAAAGGTTTATGATGCTCATTATGGACCTCTAGGAGCAGCTTGCGGTACTGCACCTAGACAAGCAGTGTTGGTGCCTTGCTCACTAGGGACCTCTAGGAGCAGCTTGCGGTACTGTACGTGGACAAGCTGTGCTGGTGTATTGCTCACTAGGGAACCTCTAGGAGCAGCTTGCGGTACTGCACCTAGACATGCAATGCTGGTGCCTTGCTCACTAGGGTCCTCTAGGAGCCGCTTGTGGTACTGCACCTAGACAAGCAGTGCTGGTGCCTTGCTCACTAGAGACCTCTAGGAGCTGCTTGCGGTACTGCACCTAGCCATGCAGTGCTGGCGCCTTGCTCACTAGGGACCTCTAGGAGCAGCTTGCTGTACTGATACTAGACAAGCAGTGCTGGTGCCTTGCTCACTCGGGGCCTCTAGGAGCAGCTTGCTGTACTGCACCTAGCCATGCAGTGCTGGTGCCTTTCTCACTGGGGTCCTCTAGGAGCAGCTTGTGGTACTGCACTGAGACATACATTGCTGGTTCCTGGCTCACTACGCAAACATTTGCAATGCACTAGGTCTTGCATTACTGAAAGTATAAGCTATTGATGTTGCATTATTATTTGCAACGCCAATACTTTAAACTATTATTAATGCGAGACCTATTGCATTGCAAATGCTTGTTTTTTAGGTCAGGGGCCACTGATGGCGCCTCTCTTTCCTTCTCCAGCTTTCCCAAATAATTACAGCAGGCACGGGTGAGGGGTGTGTGAAAGGCTTCAGGAGAGAGAGAGAGAGAGAAGAAAGAAAGAAAGAGAAAGACAGAGAAAGGAGAGAGAAAGGTAAGAGGAGAAAAGGAGCAGGGCTGGCTTCAACATTTTTTCGAAGGCTGCTTTTGGTTGATAGTTCGAGCTGCTGCCAGTAAATGATTCTAGGAAGTGAGAAAATGGCATTGGGACAATTTCTTAAACCATTGGTGCTGCACCTAATTGCAGCAGGCAGGAAAGTCTCTACCTAAGGGTGCCACCCCATGGGGTAAACCGGGAGAGGGGGGATTGTTCCCCCACCGGTATGGAAGTCTTGCTCCAAATCCTTGCAAGAAATTGCGCCATAATTCTGAGCTTTAAGAGAGGTATGTAGGTTTCACAGTTCTATTTCGGAGTTGGTTTCAGTGTTCAGCTGCACAGATGGGGCTAGCAGGCAGGAATTGTTAGAAAGGTGAATGGCGTACGGAGGAGCGGATGGGGTGGTCGTTAATGGAAGGGGATATCTGCTAGCTTCATTTCTCGAATTCAGGGAACTCTAGGCAGTGCTCAATTGACAGAAACAACTCTCTTATTTTACGTGACTAAACTCCTACCGTTTGCCTTTATTGTGTTGCCAGTCTTCTAATGCTGTACTTGAAACCCACAGGGCCCTTGTCAAAAGTGAAATTAGAGAATAAACAGCAGCATCTGGAGGTGTCACGGTTTCCACTTAGTAACAGTAAGTTTTGCTTATTATCTTCTCCATTTTACCAACTCTCTTCCAACCTTTAAGACACCACAAATCCATGTTTTTTACATTCTCCCATCGCCTCACATGTACTGTGCATCAACAACCTGTAGCACATTGTTTGAAATCGTTTACCTCCCAGCAAAACACACTCTTAATTAACTATGGGCCTGATTTAGAGTTTGGAGGATGAATTACTAGGACACAAACGTGACGTCTATCCGCGCCTCTTATTACAAGGGCATTAAGAGATAATGCACTTGTAATAAATCAGACGGGTATCTTTTAACTCTTAAACAGGCTCTTTGAGCTAGAATAAGACACCAGATCCTCGCTGCTAATCATCCCATCGGCTAATTGCTTGTAAGGAGTGATTAATTTGCAAAAAAATAAGAATAAGTGCCAGGTCCATGTCAGGAGAGCATTGAGCTTGCACCACCCATTGTCTCTGCCAGCTCTACCAATGACAATACCAACAGAACTACTAACCATCACACTCCTATGGGTGTGACAATTCAGACTACTACAGGCCACTCAAAGCTAAAACTGGCTTGAGTGGCAGGAATTAGTCATTAGGTCGAGCTTTGATCGACCTGTTATATCTCTTCTGTTGGGTTTGGCAAACCCACTGATTACTATTGGTTACTATCTGTGGCATTCAGAAATGCTGGTTTCTTATTGGTGCATTTCTGTAAAAGTCACTCCTTTGTGTGTTTGGCTCTCTTTCAAGTGATTTCACTCAGAGAGCATTTAAGTCGGCCATCACACAGTACAGGTGTGATGGCCTGTCTTCTCTCCTCCCATCTAACTATTGCAGGTCAGGCGTTGTTTTTTTCTTTGTTCTTATGGTCAGATTTCTTTCTGTTTAAAGTGTATTGACACACTGCAAAGGTAAAGACATTTTATTTTGTATTCCCTATTTTTTATTTGCTTTGTGTGTGTTAATTTCCGTTTCGTCTTGCCCTTGTATTCAAATGCAACATTGTTTTCTTTGATCAGCACTTGCGGGACGCCGGCTTCAGCAATGGCGCCTGCTTCTTGTTATATTTGCAGAGTGCGATACCACTTTCACTTAAAGAAGGGCTGCCCCTCACACAGCACTCTTGGAACACAGCACGCCACACCGTTTTCACTTTAAGAAAGGCTGCCCCCCACCGCTTCCACTTTTACATTTTATTTTTTTATTGGATTTTCAAAAATAAATGCAACAACCAAAGAATGAAATAAAACATAGCAGCATAGCATTACAGTGTAGTAACACAAAGAATAAATTGTATAACGACATCGTACATGACAAGGTGTCCAAGGTGGTCATATCGGGCTCCACACATTCTCATGAGGCATCTCCGTGCTCCAACGTTACAAGCAAAATAACCAAATGTACAATATAATGACAATGACATATTTAGTACAATTAATACAAATCGGTCCTTAGATGTCTATAGATTCAGTGGGTGCAGGCAATTCTTGTGTGGGGACATTGCTACTATCTTGTACATTTAACAGGTAAGTTTGAAACGGTTGCCAGATATCTAAAGGTCTAGAGGCCAATAGCTGCAACTGTGCATATGTGTCGCTCGTGGTGTTACAGTACGTCATACTATGAAACCATGCATTGAGTTTGGGGGGCTGAGTGCAGGCCCACTTAAGAGCCACTTCACGCTTAGCTATCAGTAGTGTGATAGCAATAAATCGGCGCTGGGATTTGGGAAGGTTGTGAACATACCCCAACAGTGCCAAAAAGGGTGAGGCGCAATCTCGACCCCCACCATCTTAGATAGTTTCCCAAATATCGATCTCCAATAATCCTCTATTCTAATGCAAGTGAACGTCATATGTACAAAGTCAGCAAACGGAGAGCGACATCTCGGACACACGCCCGCACGAGAGGGGTCCATACAATGCAGCTTACTAGGGGTCATATACAACCTCCACAGAAATTTAAAATGCAACAATATATGCCGGTGATTCGGGGACACCCGGCGGGTTTGTGCGCAGCACTGACCCCACGGTACGTCTGTCAGAGGATAGCCCAAATCCGGCTCACATGCTGCCTGCACATTCGTTTCACGGCACGGTAGCCATGCCACTGCCTCCTTGTACATCCGTGCCACCAAGTGACTCCCATTCCCACACCGGATAACCCCAGTCAGAATGGAAAAGTCAGGAGCCTCCAAGGCACTGGTAGCTATCCAGGCACCCACGCAGTGCCTTCTGCACTCTCAAGAGCACAATATGATCCATTGTGGTAGCAGTTCGGAAACGGGGACATTGAGTACGTGAAAAAAAAGAGGGGGGGACAGAGGGCAACCCTGTTGCGTACCCCGAGTGAGTGGAAATGCTTTGGTCAGTGTACCACATTCAAACAAATGTGCGTAGTGGGCAATGTATATAATAGCCGAACCACTGCCAGAAACCGCTCCGTCACCGCCAGCCTCCCAATAGTGGCATAAAGGAAAGGCCACTGAAGCGAATCGAACGCCTTCTCAGCGTCGAGCAGTACAGCCACTGCAGGAATGGTCAGAGAGATCCTATTCAATGTGGTGAATAGCGTGCGCATGTTTAGGGCCGTGGACTTGTGGAAAATGAAACCAGATTGCGTTGGTGAAATCAATTTCTCCATTATCAACGCAAGCCTTGTCGCCAACACTTTAGCTAAAATCTTATTATCAATATTCAGGAACGACAGGGGCCGATATGAACTACATTTCAACACATCCATACCTGGTTTGGGCAATAATATTATAACGGCATCCCTCAGGGTGAGTGGAAGTACCCCCTTTTCAATGGCTTCCTGAAACACATCAATGAGATGAGACACAAGGAGATCTCTATATTTTTTATAAAAACAGCCCGTAAAGCCATCCAAACCTGGGGCTTTAGAGCCGCCTAGCACATTAATGGCCTCCGTTACCTCATCCTCTGTAAAGGGCTCTGCCAAGAATTCCTTGTGTGCCTTGTCCAGCCAGACAAGGGAGACCTCATTGAGGTAATCCCTATAGTCCGCAGGGGTGTCAGTAGTCCTGGAGGTATATAGCGTTATGTAATATTTAAGTACCTCCCGCAATACCCCCACATTACCAGTGATCTACTCATCATCCTCCCCGTTGAGTTCAGCTATGTAGGTTGGCCTACGGGTATGTTGCATCAGTCTGGCCAGTGTTCTGCCAGGCCTTTCCCTCTCCCCATACCCCCTAGCACCGGCATATCTACCCAAAAAGTGGAATTCCGTCAACAATGCAGCGCGTTTGTGCATATCAGGGGGGCCAGAATTGGCTGCACTGCAATCTAACTCATGGAGCTGCATCTCTATCTCCTCAAGTGTGTGTCGCAGAGCCCTAAGCACCTCTGCGTTTTTGGAAACGCACACCCCTCTCGCATTAGCCTTGAATGCCTACCATAGGGTGGCCTTAGAGTCCACCGACCCGACATTAATCAAAAAATACTCTACTATTGACTTTCCCAGTTCAATTGCAAAGACAGCATCCCTCAAAGCCATGTCCGGAATTTGCCAGGGACGTTCCACACCCCCTGCCCTAGGGATCCGCAGCGTTACCAACACAGGATAGTGGTCCGATAGTGTGCGCGGCAGATGATAAACCACTGCAACCCACACCGCCACTCCAGCGGACAAGCACCAGTAGTTCATCCGTGTCCAGGTATCATGGGGTGCAGAATAATGAGTGTACCCCTCAGGGCGCGCACAGTGATACCTCCATGCATCCACCAGGCCAAACTGTTCTATAGTGTCCAACACAGCCCGCCGCGCCCTCGGCTTCGTGGCCGCTGCATGTGCTGTACTATCGAGTTACAGGTCAAGCAACTGGTTAAAATCCCCTCCCAGGTAGATGCTATCTGCCCCCATGCGAGCTATGTGATTGTGAATAGCGTCAAAAAACTAGGGGTAGTCTACATTCAGGGCATATATAATGACAAATAGTACAGAATGTTCAAGCATATAGCCCTTAACCAGCACATATGGACCCCCCACATCCCTATAGACCTCCTCCTCCCGAAAAGGCAACCGCTTATGAATTAACACTGCAATCCCTCTGGCCTAAGAACTATATCCTGCGAAATATTTATACTTACCCCAGCTCCCCGCCACTGATGTCTTAATGTTAGCGGCAAGGTGGGTCTCCTGCAGAAAGGCTATAACCACATGATAGCGTGGCATATAATGGATCACCTGTTTAGACTTACGTGTATTGTTTAAGCCCCTAACATTCCAGGACATTAGTACCACATTGGCCTCTGCAACAACCTTACTAGCCATGATCTATGTCCAGAACTTCTGATCTACAGACACCGTGGCCATTCATGCTACACTGTAAATGATAATTGCAGTAAAAACAAACTACAAACATGGACCTACAAACCCAGCTCCCCCCCTCCCACCACTCATCCCCCTCACCGAACTCAGAGGGAAAATCCCCATCCCTTATAGACATGATAAAAAAAGCAGACAAATAAAAACAAACAATACCATAATCCCACAAGAACTCAGATTTGTGCATCTGCACTTGGGGAGTGGCAACACCCCGTCATTACCCTCAGTGTTTGGCACATAGTGCCTGTATATTTGCATACTTATGCGCCCATGGCGGCACACTAGCGCTCCACCAGCATGAGTCTGTGAGGTGCAGCTCGAAGATTAGAATCGTGACAACATCGTACTGCAATGCTGGGAACAGGTGACGAGCGTCTAGCTAATGGTGAAAAGATCCGCACTTGCTCCGGAATCCAGAATGTCCTGTGACCGCTGCGGTGACGCCGAGCATTTCTTCTTCATGACATTAGAGCACTTCTAGCAAAACTCCTGAGCATCGTAGGGGCAGTCAAAACCTGACGTCATCCATCAACATCCACCTTCAGCCGTGCCGGATACAACATCCCGTATCGTAGACCCATCTTACTCAGGGCAGCTTTAACCTCCGCGTATTTCCTGTGTGCGTCTTGGACCCTGGCAGTGAAGTCTAGGTACAGAGATATACTCGAACCCTGCCAATAAAGCTGGCCCTTCTCGCGAGCCAAGCGTAGGGCAGTATCCCTATCCCTAAAGTTCAAAAGGATGGCTATGAACGGCCTTGGTGGGCACCCGGGATCCGGTTGCCGTCCCAGGATACAATGTGCACGTTCAATGACAAAGATGGTGGTGAATGGTTCACTACCAAAATATCCGTCAGGAGCTTTTCCACAAAGTGGTCCAGCCGCCCCGTTTTTGCAGATTCGGGCACCCCCATAATGCAGATGTTGTTCCTCCGCCCGAGCTTCCAGGTCCTTGTTCTTAATGGCGACTGACTTAAGGAGCGTCTCCTTCCACTCATATTTCTTAGCGGTCTGGGCCACGCCATCCTCCAAGTCGGATATCCTACTCTCCGTCACCATTAGCCAAGTTGTGCATAGAAGGGGGTGGGCTGAGCAGTGATCAGTGAGCAGTGAGCAAGACTATGGAGCAGTGATGAATCAAGCCTGGCCCCAAGGATACAGGCCGATCTGGAGGTCCAGCAGGAAGATAAGAAGCAAACCGTGGCGCTGTCAAAAGCTCGGTGGCCAGACCGGCCAGTAAGGACCACGAGCCCACAGCCAGCAGCGGACACCCAGGATCACGTCACCTGCACGATTCATCCCACAGTCAAAACAGCACTCTAGCGTGATTCCCCGGAGTCCACATGGGCCCAACCCCCTCCATACAGGCCGCAGTGTACACCGGGGCGAATGTGTATCGGAGAGAACAGGGGGGGGCACATGCAGTTACGGAGCAGGATTAGCCAGCATGCGGGTGGGGGAGGGCAGGAGAGGGTAACAGCTGCGAGGGGGAGAGCTCACGCAGGCAACGCAGCTCTCGGCTGGACGGCTGATCCCCAAGCCCGCCCGCAGCCCCTTTTGCCACGGGGCTTACGGGAAATGCCGGCGTCCCGCCGTAAATGTTACGAGCCTCTTACCCCCACCACAGCCGCTCACCATATTAAACCCAGCGCCCAGTCCAATCTCCCGGCCAGTCCGCAGTCCCGTACACCAGCTCAGGCCAGTGCACAAATCGAGGTCCCGGCTTCCCTTGTGATATCAGGCCCCGCTGCGCCCAGCAAAGCAGGCCGGCACCGATCTGTGCCGTGAGCAGTAAACAGGCTGTTTCCGCTGGCAGAAGCTGCACCATCACCTCGGACACCTCTCGCAGTGTCCTGGAGGGCAAATTCGCCATCTGCGCCACCACGGCAGGCTCAGGAGACTGAGTTGGTGGCGGAGCTCCAAGCCTACGCGGCCATCACGGTTGGCAGCTTGGCCACGCCAACACCACTTCCACTTCAAGAAGGGCTGCCCCCCCCACCCAGCACTCATGGACACAGCATGCCATGCTGCTTTAACTTTAAGAAGGGCTTCCCCCCCAGCACTCGCGGGACATCAGCTTTGGCAATGGCGCCCGCTTCTTCTTTCCAATGGGCTGCCACTTCTTATTAAAGGTGAGCTGAGGCTATCCTATAAGAAAGGAGATATGAGCCAGTAGTTACGCTGCACAAAATGAGTCGTACGTGGGCACCCTCACCTTCGATGACTATCACAGTTTTTTCATCATTAAGGATCAGGAGCACAAATCGAGGCAGTGCATGGTAGGGAGGAATCATAATTTTCAGCACTGACGGAAACTCGTTTCCCACACTTCTTGTAAATAGTATCTTTTGAATATAGTTATTTTCTTATTTGTTGCTTTGTACCCAGGTATCTATATATATAGCAGTGTTTTCCATAAACTGTTTTTTGGCGCTTCAAATGACACTCTAGTGCAGAGGTCTTCAATCTGTGGGGCGCGACCCCCAGGGGGGCCCTGGAGTCCTGGAAAGGGGGTCGTGCATTCCCCAGCTTCACTGTCCCTGCAATCCAAAATGTTTGCTTTTCTTTTGAAAAAAGATAGCCGTCCGGGGACGGCTAATTTGGATCGTTATCAGCTGCTTGCCTGAATGAAATGCAAATCAGTTAATCTGCAAGTGTAAAGGATGCTTCTGAGTAGTTCTGGCTTTAATTGATCAAATAACTCCAAGGTTTGTAATGACAAAAAAACAAATCTTTGAGTGGAAGTGCAAAGAGTTAACAATTGGGCTGGGAAGTGCTTGCTTTTAATTTAACTGCATTTACACAGCCCTTAGTACCCCTAAAGAGGTGTTGAAGGAACCGCTATGTAAAAAAAATGTATTGCATTACATACGCTCTAGTATTACTAAAATCTACATTTTGGAAGCACCATTTTATGGTGAAACTACACGTTTTGCAGCATTCAATCTTACACTGTGTGTAATGTAAGTATAAAATAATGACTTACATATATACAGTGCTTTCTGTCACAGGCTTGGACCTCATTGCACTAAAAATACACATCACTATTATCCACTGCACCAATCAAGATTTAATTATGTGGCTCGCTGGTTACACACAGACCTCTGCGGTGCATTAACTAATAGAAGTTTCATAATGTACTGCAGTGCATTTCCCACTGATAAACAACTTTTTTTAAATGTATTTTTCATTTACGCTGCCCATTATTTTATATGTAGATAGCTGAGGATAAGAATGCACTGTATTACATAAATATGGTGCATTCCTGCCCTTTCATATTGGCATAGGGCAGCGCCGCAAGAAGACCTGCGGCACTGCCCTACGCCAATTCCTCATAAATGAGGCACTTTGTTTTTAGCTACACCTTTGACTACACCCCCGCGCTCACTGACCTTTAGTTTGCTAAATACTGTTTAATATTATTTTCCCACTGTAAAAATTATTTGCTGTGGGAATTGGGGGCATTTATGGTTGTCGATGATGAGGAGTACCAGGTTCTAGAAATGTTTGTCAGAAGTGGGTTCTTTCGCCTAAAACGTTTGACAAGGGGGTCTCAGCATCAAAAAGTTTTAAGACCTCTGCTCTGGTGTGTGAATACATTGTATTTGTTGTAGGTATTATGTGGAAAGTGATATGGTTTCTTTATGCTCCAAAGTCGGCCCCCTCTGTGCGCTCGGCTCGTAATGGATAGCACCTAATACCGCATAAAATGTGCTGCTGGTACACAAAGCTATGGCAATCAAAGCTGTCGATTTTACAACATGGAAAGTGAAAAAACAAAATTTGTTATCGAGACACACAGGTGGTCAGAAACAAGTGCTTAACTCTGATCCATCCTGCCCAATTCCGGTTGTGATAATTGCAGAAGTCAGGAACTATCAGCTGCACTTCGAAGTGCCACTATACTCTCTCTTGTCCATATCGAGGCAAGGGAAATGCATGTCATTACTAACCAAGCCTAACCCTGTGACTTATACTAGCACTGTCGATTCCCCCCCCCCCCCCCCCCCAACGTACAGGGTTAAGTAAGTGATTGCATGCAGCCAATACTTAAAATAACTATTATCAGTGTTGTGATCTTTGTCAGTTAATTGCTCACTGGTTAGTTTACGTCTATGCTTTTAAAGATTGTATGACTAAACAACTACCACTTAAACAACGAATGCCTAAACCACGAAGGCTAAACCACTACCAAAGCCAAACCACTACATACTGTACAACGAATTACTAAACCACGAAAATGAATAATTTTTCATATTACCGGAATCTACCAGTCAAGGGGTCAATTGAAACAGCCTGTTGAAGATGGTCACTTTTAATTCTTGATTCAATGAAAGAATCAACAGTTCAGTGAAAAGAGAGATACCGACAGGAAACAATATTCAAGTATTGCTTTTCGTAAAGGTGAGCCATGCGTATATGGAATTGGTTATCACTATTTGATATCCAATGAAGCGTTGTCAATGACTAAGATTTAATTTTGCTCAAAGTGTTCCTCAACTATCCTTTTGGATAAGAACTGTTGGGTGTTCCACAAAATCCACCTCTCCTGCTATTTCAGAGGTGCTTTGAAATGGGGTCAGCCAGACTGAATCAGGGTTTACAGCGTATTCAATTTTCACAGTTGACACTAAGTCATATTCAGCCTCCTATTTTTTCAGATGGTATTTTCAACTCTCTTCTAATGGATGTCCCTAGATCTCTGCACAAACTCCTGTATTTGGCTGCAATGTATTTTTTCAACTCAACAACCAGAGATCAGTCGCATCGAGCACTGATCTTAATCACATTACTGAAAAACAAACTAACAGTGCCATCTACTAGCCTAACACGCTAAATTAAAACAAACTAATATTTCTACATCGTAATTAAAATCAGGAAATCTGCAAATTAATTTTTAAAATAATATTACACATTCCTAAATTATTAAATATATCCAAAAATCAACATCGCGTTCCAAATTATTTTACTATAATTGCACTTCCATTTAAGATTAATTATTAACATTTTGACACTTACCTCTGGTTTAGTAAGTCGTGGTTCAGGTGGTCGTTGTTCGTGTACAGTAGTGGTTAATGAGGTCGTAGTTCTGGTAAAGGTCGTGGTTAAGGATTCGTTGTTTAATACACTCGTTGTTAAGGATTCATTGTTCAGGCTGTTTCCCGCCTCGGATGTTGTGCTTCTGCGATTATACCTAGAGGGCAGGTAGTGACTGCTGCTTGTATCATGGGACAGTTAACGGATTTCCTCCGGGAATGAGTAGTTGTTGCCCTCGGTGTGCGATCTGTACTTTGGTTGCAGGTTGTCCCCGGCCTCATTTTTTAGGTCTTGCATAAGCAGCTATGGTGTCAGCATTAGAAAACATGGGGATCATTTAAGTAGTAGTTGTCTCTTTTAGGTGCATTTCACGATCTGTCCCTTGTTTTTCAATATCGCCATTTTTAAAGACCCTTGGATGTAACCCTTTACTAGCTGCAAATCTGTTATTAAATGTGTGCTTAACCTTGGAACAGTGCATCACGCTACTATAAACTGCATATATGTCCTGCATTTGATCCAGGGCAGATTGTTTTACTAAAGATAATCTAGAGTGCTAGAGATGCTTTTCATTGTTGGTCTGGTCCAGGATGTTTCCACCAAATACATAGACTAGCAACCTAGTGAGATTTGGATTTGCCCATTAAAAAAATTATGTCTGTAGGATCCCATTGGAACATGCGCCCTGAGCAATGGTTTCCCTATTTTTTTTATCTCACTCAAAGAAAGGATTTAGCCCCTTAAAGTAAGATTGTGACATCTGTGTGCACTGTTTCTTTGTCTTACCACAAACTTCAGTTGTTGCTTATGGATTTTTTTACTTTGGAGTGAATATGTGCAAAACAAAAACGGAAATCCTGCTTTTATAACAAAATACCATCTGATGACAATGGACACAATTTTACATTGCAAATTCATCTAAAGATGTAGTTGGTTCAAGCATCTGTTCCTTAATCAGACTGCATGACCATCTGTATAGTAATTATATAGCTATTCAATCCCTGGTGGCATAACACCCAGAGTAATATACTGCATCACTAAACACATATAAGGCCCCAAACGCCACTGCACTTAAAAAGAAAACACATAGGTAAAAGACATTGTCGTTAACAATGCCAAGAACTCTAACTCTCGCAAATGTGAGACCTATTGCATTGCAATTGCTTGTTTTTAATATATATTAAATTATTAAATTATTAAACAACTGTTGTTCAGCTCAACCAAAAACATTGCCACCATGTGGTGGACTGTCATAAGTGCAATGCTGGTGCCTAACAACGGAAACCACCCCCTCAAATTAAGCCCTGCTTGTAAGAAATGATATCATTACAATTACTCCCCTCCATTTTGCTTCATTCCTAAGCTTTTTCTCTGTCTACCACTCCTTCTCACCACGTGATACTCAAACACTTTCACTCACATTAGTGTGATACACCGTTGTCTCCTTCGCAATGCTGTAGGTACACAGACCGTATCCGCATCTGTCCAGAGGGCAGTCACTGTATCTTCAAGTGAAAATCCAGTAACTTGTGGGGCCGTGGAAGGGATTCTTATCAAACAGGTGTTTGAATCAGGTAAGTCTCCTGCTTACTTATCACACAGCTCTAAGGATATGACATAATTAACCAAACAAATATATGGAAGTTATGTGCTTGTATGTGTACATAAGTGTCTCTGTGTGTGCACATGCGTGCATATATATGCATGTGTGTAGAGAGAGAAAGAGATACATCAGGTAGGTCTGCCACAAATATCTATATTGTGCAGACAGGTGTAAGCCAATACATTTTAAAGACTGTTCTAAGGCAATCTATTACACCTGTGGATGTGATGAAAGCAGACCTTGAAATGACCTTGTACGACAGATGGATGTTAACAAATAATGCCCCCAGATGATAGATTAATATTGGGTGCTGCATTACTGCCAAACGAACATTACTGTTGTTTTCATTCTTTTTCAGGTGCATCGAAGAAATGCATTAAAGTCGGAGGAGAGTTATACACCCAAAGAAATACTGAAGAGGCTTCAGGAAAAAACAAGAGTCGCAATCTAAAGTCTATCTTCCGAACACACGAACCACACGTGACACAGGTCCATGATTCAGTGGAGGACACTCCTTCTCACTACAGTTCAACTGAAGCAGAGTAAAATAGATTAGGAAAGTGGCATGGAAACTGGTAAAGCAAACAGGACACAAGTAAACTTGGCAGTGGAATCCAGGAGGTGGGCCTGGTCCTTTGAGAGTGCGGTATAAGATATTCGATGGCCATTTGTGATTAGAAGTATGAGGTTAAACAGTCAGTCACATTAGATAATGACAATAGTAGGGGAAGGCATGACCCGAACAAGGAAGATTCGTGACATGGCAGTGGGCCTTTAACCTGCTGAGGGGCATGTGGAGTAATTCAGGTGCCTGGTAAATGATTTTCAGTCTAAGGTGTCATTTATAGTTTTGCAGAGCAGGAGCACCGTCATAAATTGGCAGTGCACGGCCATGTCAAATTTGTGGTTCCGCTTCCCCAGTCATAGGTGGGGGTACCCCTGGGTAAATGTTTTCACAATATTAGGAGAGCAACCTAATTTCCTTGTTCACATTGAACTTTTCAATTCGAATTGCATGTATCTGTAATCACTTTTTTGTTTTCAATTACTTTCCATATTTCGGTTTTCAACTAATTTTCATAAAGTTCATTTTAATAAGTATCCAATTCCATCACTCTTAAAACAGACCCAGCCAACGTGTTTCATCCCTTATAGGGATTTCATCAGGGCAATTTGATTTATCCTCCTTCTCAAAATTCTTCTTTTCCATTCATTCCCCATTTAAATGTCCGGGCTCCTTTCGAGCATACATTTGGCGTGTGTGTCCTAGTCCTTTCTGATCGATCTGGGTTTTGATTAGCAGGGCCTCAGCCCGATCCACCGGTGGAAACACTTGACTTGGTGGCCTGTCCACCACTGGGTCACCAGTATAAAATGGCGCCACGCCTTACCCTATTTAGCGATACCAAAGGGGATGATGGACGGAGAGTTTGAGCAAATCAAACGCTCACCCCCAGTCAACTGATCTGGGTTAAATCCATCATCATTCCTTAGCTCACTCCACCACCTCAGTTCAGACATGGCCATATGCAAATTAGTCTGAACCTGTGCCTCATGGGAACAGTCCAGCCCGAACTGCCAAGCCATGTCTTCCCTGGACCGGAAACAAGCATCCTGGGACCGGCTTCGGGTTCATAACCCTCATCAGCCAGGCTATCTTGAATCCAGTGGCAAAGTGAGCAAGGGACCCACGTCTGGGCATACCCTGCCAACTTAGGGCGAACAAAGCGATACCAAAGGGGATGATGGACAGAGCGTTTGAGCAAATCAAACACTCACCCCCAGTCAACTGATCTGGGTTAAATCCATCATCATTCTTTAGCTCACTCCACCACCCCAGTTCAGACATGGCCATATGCAAATCAGTCTGACCCTGTGCCTCATGGGAACAGTCCAGCCCGAACTGCCAAGCCATGTCTTCCCTGGACCGGAAACAAGCATCCTGGGACCGGTTTCGAGTTCATAACCCTCATCAGCCAGGCTATCTTGAATCCAGTGGCAAAGTGAGCAAGAGACCCACGTCTGGGCATACCCTGCCAACTTAGGGCGAACAAAGCGATACCTAAGGGGATGATGGACGGAGTGTTTGAGCAAATCAAACACTCACCCCCAGTCAACTGATCTGGGTTAAATCTATCATCATTCTTTAGCTCACTTCACCACCCCAGTTCAGACATGGCCATATGCAAATCAGTCTGACCCTGTGCCTCATGAGAACAGTCCAGCCAAGCCATGTCTTCCCTGGACCGGAAACAAGCATCCTGGGACCGGTTTCAGGTTCATAACCCTCATCAGCCAGGCTATCTTGAATCCAGTGGCAAAGTGAGCAAGGGACCCACGTCTGGGCATACACTGCCAAACATAGGGCGAACAAAGCGATACCAAAGGGGATGATGGACGGAGAGTTTCAGCAAATCAAACACTCACCCCCAGTCAACTGATCTGGGTTAAATCCATCATCATTCTTTAGCTCACTCCACCACCTCAGTTCAGACATGGCCATATGCAAATCAGTCTGACCCTGTGCCTCATGGGACCAGTCCAGCCCGAACTGCCAAGCCATGTCTTCCCTGGACTGGAAACAAGCATCCTAGGACCGGTTTCGGGGTTTCACCCCTCTTCAGCCAGGATAGCTTAATTCCAGTGGCATAGAGAGCACAGGACCCACGTCTGGGCATACCCTTCCCACTCGGCGTGACAGATGCAAAAACAACAGTTGATGGACAGAATGCAGAACAATGCCATACATTCGCCCCAGTACAGAGATCTGGGCCTAAATCCAACGTTTTTTTGCTCACGAGATCATTCCAGTTTGAACCCAGCCATATGCAAATCAGTCTTGACCCTGTGCCTCATGGGAACAGTCCAGCCTGAACTGCCAAGCCATGTCTTCCCTGGACTGGAAACAAGCATCCTGGGACCGGTTTCGGGTTCATAACCCTCATCAACCAGGCTATCTTGAATCCAGTGGCAAAGTGAGCAAGTGACCGACATCTGGGCATACCCTGCCAACTTAGGGCGAACAAAGCGATACCAAAGGGGATGATGGACGGAGCGTTTGAGCAAATCAAACACTCACCAACAACAATGGATTTAGGCCCAGATCTCTGTACTGGGGTGAATGTATGGCATTGTTCTGCATTCTGTCCATCAACTGTTGTTTTTGCATTTGTCACCCCGAGTGGGAAGGGTATGCCCAGACATGGGTCCCGTGCTCTCCATGCCACTGGAATTAAGCTATCCTGGCTGAAGAGGGGTGAAACCCCGAAACCGGTCCTAGGATGCTTGTTTCCAGTCCAGGGAGGACCTGGCTTGGCAGTTCGGGCTGGACTGTTCCCATGAGGCACAGGGTCAAGACTGATTTGCATATGGCTGGGTTCAAACTGGAATGGCCTGGTGAGAAAAAAACGATGGATTTAAGCCCAGATCTCTGTACTGGGGTGAATGTATGGCATTGTTCTGCATTCTGTCCATCAACTGTTGTTTTTGCATCTGTCACGCCGAGTGGGAAGGGTATGCCCAGACGTGGGTCCTGTGCTCTCCATGCCACTGGAATTAAGCTATCCTGGCTGAAGAGGGGTGAAACCCCGAAACCGGTCCTAGGATGCTTGTTTCCAGTCCAGGGAGGACCTGGCTTGGCAGTTCGGGCTGGACTGTTCCCATGAGGCACAGGGATAAGACTGATTTGCATATGGCTGGGTTAAAACTGGAACGGTATGGTGAGCAAAAAAACTATGGATTTAGGCCCAGATCTCTGTACTGGGGTGAATGTATTGCATTGTTCTGCATTCTGTCCATCAACTGTTGTTTTTGCATTTGTCACCCCGAGTGGGAAGGGTATGCCCAGACGTGGGTCCCGTGCTATCCATGTCACTGGAATTAAGCTATCCTGGCTGAAGAGGGGTGAAACCCCGAAACCGGTCCTAGGATGCTTGTTTCCAGTCCAGGGAGGACCTGGCTTCTCAGTTCGGGCTGGACTGTTCCCATGAGGCACAGGGTCAAGACTGATTTGCATATGGCTGGGTTCAAACTGGAACTGCATGGTGAGCAAAAAAACGATGGATTTAGGCCCAGATCTCTGTACTGGGGTGAATGTATGGCATTGTTCTGCATTCTGTCTATCAACTGTTGTTTTTGCATTTACCCTATTTAGGGCACCAAAAGTCACTAGACTACTTTTTCCTGGACTACCGTGCCATGTATGGCGGTCTGGCTCTCTAGATGGAGGGGAAAAAACTCCCTGTAGTTAGGGCCATTGACATTTTTTGTTTTTAAACATTGGAAGTTTATTCTCAGGGAAAAAAAAGTTTGCAAAGCGGGTTTAACAAATACGCCATCCGCTGGGTAAACCCTTTAGCCTTCTGAGCTACTGCAGCAGATGTTGTGAAGGCTTTATAGATCCTCGCCATACAGGCGCGCATCTATAAATAGGGCAAGCAGTCTTTCACCAATTGAGCAGAGGCCATGGCCTACACTGACCTGGGATTAAATGTCCCCATGAGACAGGAACTTGAGCTTACTTATTTTGGGAACTTGAGAAGGTCACAGAATAATCCCAACAAAATGCTACAGAAGATTGGGAGTATGAAGAGCAGTCCATTTACTCTTTCTAATAAACAGAAAGATTGTCAGGGAATCAGTAAAGAGACTAAGCGTAAGCATGGGAAGTATGGGACTCAGAGTGATATACATGCAAACCCATTAAATGGAAATTAGAGATCGGAAACGAGACAGAAGACACCATGGCTTGGCCCAAGGAAATAGGAGATTGACAAGTTACTCACTCAACTTAGATTGTAAGATCGATGTTACTGCTACAGCAGGAGAATCACTAAAACTTGCATCCAACCTCCAAGAACAGTGGGGAAATCAGTCAAAGAGTTTCAGGCCTAGCAAAAATCTCTACAGCATTAAATTATGTCTGAAATGTTACATATTCTGCACCATACTTATGCTACAATTAATCATGGTAGCACAAAACACTGAAATATTGTGCTTTATCATGATTGTAGCTGCATTTTATGTTGCAGATGATGATATGTTTTGAGCGAATGGCAATCTTCCAATAGAAAGCAATACTGTGCATATGAGACTTAAGTAGCTACATAACTTAAGTATTATTTATCAAGGCCGGGCTCTGATATGCCTTTTGAGCTTGGACTTTACTGAAGGAATGGATTTTGTCTCATCCTCAAAAACTGCTCTGATTTCCAGAGCGTCTGTCAATTTTCACAGTCTGAAGTAGACCATTTGTAACTAGGGGAGTTGGTGCGATCTAGTTCCTTGAGAATCCAATTTTGAAAATGTCTCTGTCACAGAATGGGAAAAAAACAAAGCTTCAGGACAGCGCATAGTAGATTATTCTAGCCTTGGTTAATTCTAGGCGAATGGCTGCAATTTGGGTTCCTTTGTTTAAGCCTAGCATTCCATGCTAAATTAAGGCCTCTACTTTATCAATCGTTTTCATGGAAGTTGGGAAGTACACATGGGATCCATTATTCACTACACTGTAATTTTCACTGAAAAAGCCTTGTCAAGTGGTGATACAGATCCTAAACCGAACTGTTCATTGAATTGTAATAGCCCATTTGACGGATTTTTTTATGACTGCAATTTTATGCTTCAATTATGAGATCAAAGTCAATTTCTGGTTGATTATTAACCCCATTCATCTTTCCTCAAATACGTTTACCAGCGTGCGTTTATTAGTGTGCCATGTGCTCCAAGCAAGAGTGCATGACATTTGTCAGTATTAATTAGAAAGAAGATGATTGTTATTTCCCTACTTGGCTAACATGGTGATCATTTTTCGGAGAACTACTGCCTTGTGACCGTTCATAAAACATCATCAGTGAAGAACAGCACTTGGAGTCTTACATGTCTGAGACATGGATGATTGGTCATGATTGATTCCATATATTCAAAAACGTCTCAGATCAAAGTGTTAAACCGTCTAAAGTTCTCCTTAGTTGGGGACCTCCTTAGCAATGTATTGGAGTTGATGTGAAGTTGGGATACAAAAAATGCTAAAATGGACGGGGCTTTCCTACTAAATAGTTTTGACCTTAGCCAGGCTCCTGGGAGACATTCTAATGCCCTAGAAAAGTCAGTGAATGCACAGGTCACCCCTCAATCAGCTTGTCACTGTCCCCCATTCATGGTGAGTCTGATCTCCTCCTGGTCACCTACTTTATTCGCCATGTATACGCAGCCACTCATCTTCTCTCCCACCGCTACCAATTGTTTCAGGGTTCCTTAAAAGCACTGTATCTTTTGATTTTAATTGGAATCGCTGAACATCAACCAGTTGTTTTACACTGGTTTCTATTAACAGAAAGATATTTTTTATTAATAGTTCAGTTACATTTTCAACGCATTATTTTTCAATATGCCAATAGATAGTCACATTACATTACAGAATTAATGATGTTTGAGCTGTAATACCAAACCATCCGAGAGTATGTATACAAAAGAGAAATAAATACCATGTTTTAATAGGACACCCTGCAGTTCTTATCAAATTCTGTACATCAACTTAAAAATGATGGTTAAATAATCCTTTGGGCAAGCTTCAAAGACATATGACATTATATACGACTGTAACAAGATAGCAAAATCGTATGCAAACCACACTGCACCAAATCTTTTTTTTTCTTTCACAACAGATGTTATTGTTGACGGGCAAAATGAGCCCAGGAAGGTCTAGGGCAATACATCATATACATAATATGGCATTAGTAAAGATGTCAACTTTTTACAATAGATTTTATCGAGAAAATGAGGCTACATAGGACTGAATCAAATGAAAGTAAACATTATAAACAATGAACAGCAGTGTCACAATGTCTAAGTAAACAATATTAGATATTGACTCTGATCGCGATAAATTAGTGTAAGTACAATTGGTCACAGTGTGCATACCCAACTTTGGTTCTTCATGGCAAATCATCAGTTCATAGTGCTGTGGGGATAGGTTCAAGATATAAACCTCGATAATCGTCCCACCGCTTCCATATTTTCGGGTGTTTCTGGGTACATCCCCGTGCCTTAAAAATTGGAATTTCCTGCCCCATGGAGAAATCAAGGCCTCGCTTCCATGCCCCAATCGAGGGCAGGAAAGTCGCCGTCCAAGCATGGCAATGTTGCACTTAGCCAAGGTAAGCCCCAGAAATAGCAAACGCCTTTTGTATCTAATACCTCTGATCCCATCGATAATATGAAGCATAGCAACGCAGAGACCGTGGAACATCCCACCCCAAGACCTCGGAGGCAGGCCAGCACCCCACGCCAAAACCGCGATAGGGCAGTACAGTCCCATGTCGTGTGGAGGAAGGGGGAAACAACCTTTACAACGCAGTCATTACAACACACTACCTTTACAACGCAGTTATTACATCGCAACATCCTTTACATCGCATGCCATTACAACGCATGTCACTACAACGTATGCCATTCCAACGCATACCATTACAACGCATCGTTTTTACCCCTACACTATCCAACACTTACCCTACTGTTGCACTCACTGGAGTGGGAATAGTAATTTTAACCTCTACACTATCCAACACTTACCCTACTGTTGCACTCACTGGAGTGGGAATAGTAATTTTAGGCCCTACACTATCCACCCCTTACTCTACTGTTGCACTCACTGGATTGGGAATAGTAATTTTTACCCCAACACTATCCAACACTTACCCTACTGTTACCCCCAAATATTATGCGATGTAATGGTATGCGTTGTAATGGCATGTGTTGTAAAAACATGCGTTGTAATGGATGTTATGATGTAAAAACTGCGTTGTAAAGGCATGCTTTGTAAATGTTTTGCGTTGTAATGTCAGACATTTGAAGGAAGGTGCCATCAGCCAATCCACAGCGCAGGCACAAGGGAGACACAATCATCCCAACGCCCCACTGCCTGTAGCAAGTAAAGTAAACCCTGTGGAGGTATTTGAATTGTATAAGTCGAAGGCATGCCGCAATGGCCGCACCGCGCGGGGATTTAAAAGCCTCCACCCAGTTGTCTTCGTCAAGTGGACCCAGGTCTTCATGCCAGGCCTCCCTGGTCCTGTAAAGTGTGTTGTGACTATTAGTGACCAAGGTGCGGTATAGTGCTGTGATTTTGTGTGCGCCCATCTCACCCAAAAACACCTAGGCCTCAATGGGGTTAAAGACGGGGATGATGTCCTGCTGCGCAAGGTAAGGGGAGAATGCGTGGCGAAATTGAAGATATTTATAAAATTGGGATCGGGGCATTTGAAAGTCAGATTGTAGTTGTTGAAAGGACTTAAGGGTCCGACCTTGAAGAACATCACCAACCGCTGAGATTCCAATAGCGTCCCAGCCCGCAAACCCTGGGAGTTCAGGTGTATCAAAGAAGGAGGTCTGTGATTTGTATGAGACACATAGACGGGCCGGGAATAGTAAGGAATATTGAATTTTCAGGCCACGCAGACGGGCCTTTGTCTTGGTGAATGACTGTTTGCGCTGCTGGACCAGTTTAGTATAGTTGGGGAAAATCATGATGGGCTGAGAGGCATAAGTAAGAACTCCCTTGAGCCAAGCTTGTTGGACAATCATATCACGGTCTCTGTAGTTGAGGAAGCGGGTGATTAGTGGACGGGGATGCGCCCCTGGGAGTGGCTTCTGCTTCAGGACTCGATACGCCCGTTCGATGATAAAGCAGGAGGACAGGGAGTCAGCAGAGAGCCATTCCATAAGCCATTTAGTTAAAAAGGCAACGGCATTGCTGCTCTCCTAGCCCTCCGGAAAACCCACAAAACTGAGGTTATTCCTCCAAGCTCGACCATCTGCGCCTTCCACTCTAGGCACTAGGCCGCGCATCAGTGACTCCAAGTTGGATACCTTTTATTGAAGGGTGCCAAATGACATCCGATCCCACAGTGCAAATTTTGGCTTCCAATGCATTCCTAGATTGCGTGATAGCCGCCAAGAGAGCGGCATTGTCAGGGATAGCGGTCGCGGCAGTCTCCGGGCCAGGCAACTCGGTGTTGGCCCTAGTGTATTTGTCCATGGTGGATTGTTTGGACGTAGCTCCAGTAGGCTTATCTTTAGCCCTTATGATCAATGCCGGGGAGGGGCGGTCCAAGATGGAGGTCCAGAGTAGGTGGTAGGTTAGTAGGTCGCAGGAACACAGGCCCAATCGCAGGGATACACCACTGGTCGGCTGGGAGCAGCCACCGGGGGAGGGCCCGCCACCCACAAGTCGCCCCAGGACCTAGCCCAGACACCTTCGTAGGTGGTGACCCCCCACCCCACTAATGGCCATTTCCAGCCCCCACTGCACCAGCAGCGGCCAGGCCGGTGCCACCACTGGCAGGGCAGCTGACAGAAACCGCCAGTAGCCTTGATAGGAGCTGGCCAGTGACGTCGTCCGGTCAAGGGAAAGGCCACACACCATGTAGAGTAAGCATCCCCCAGGCCGGCGCGAAGATCTGAGAAGTGTGTCAGCCCCTTGCTGAGGGGCGATAGAAATAGGAGGTTAGCAGGGGCCCAGATCACTCACCGGGTTGTCGCTGGAGAGAAACAGGCCCTAGGTCGCAATCGGGCTCCACACCGGGGCCACCACTGGAGCCTGCCCTGCGGGGGGCGTGGCCGAAATGGTCACTGAAGACCGTGAGAAGCCGCTTACTGCAGGCGGATAGTCCGTGATCTACACTGGGGCCCCCAGGTGATCAGGTGCTCAGTGTCGAGGCGGGTGGTCAGGGAGGTGGCAGGCCTCACCCACCAAGCTTCACCACAGACAGGAGGAAAAGGAGCGGGTGGCCGCATGTCTGGACCTCACCGCGACTCTAATCGCCACACGAAAGGCCACCCAGGCCAAATCTGGGAGCCCGGAGGTGTATCCCCTAGACGGGGGAGGGTCAATGGTGTTGCGGTCCAAACCGACCGCCGATGTAGTTGGCGTCTTCCGCAGGGACCCCCGGGGCAGCAACAGAGCAGGAGGCCCGACTGGCGGCCCACAAGATGACAAAGTAGTCAGTTTCCAGTCGTAGGCAGCCAAATCACCTGGCAGATGGGTCCCAGCAAAGCCCCAGGGCAAAAGGTGGTCTTGTCTGTGGCTAGGGTGATATCCAGATGAGCCCCCACAGGCAAGCGAGGCTCGCGTCTGCCCACAGCCCACGGCAGCAGGCCCGTCACGCCGGAGGCAAGGCATGCCCAGGCCGCGTCCCAGGCCCAGACTCGCCAGCAGATATGGCAGCTCTACGGTGGGATTAAGCACCCGGTGCAGGCATTACAGGTGCCCCACCCCCCACCGTGTCTTCTGGACGGTCAGTTGAGACAGCTGCCATAAGAAGGCTGGATTCATGCAGGATTATTGGCAAGCTACGCGAGCGATGTTACAGCTCGTCTGCCATGTCGGACCGCTTGGCCACCTGCACCACATCTTCAACAGAGCCGGCACCTCCATCGCCCCGAACGCTTATGCACCATTAACTATTCCATCAACTCCACCACCTTCCCTGAAGTCTGAAAATATGCAGAGATCAACCCCCTGCTGAAGAAACCCTCTGCCGACCCGACAGAACTTAAGAACTTCAGACCCATCTTTCTGCTCCCCTTCCCAGCCAAGGTCATTGAAAACGCCATCAATGCCCAACTTTCCGAGTTCATCGAAGCAAACTGCATCCTGGATCTCTCCTAATCTGGCTTCTGAAGCAACCACAGTACCGAGACCGCATTCCTCGTTGCCACAGGCAATATCTGCACCCTCCTCCACTGAGGAGAAACTGCAGCCCTCATCCTCCTAGACCTCGTAGCTGCCTTCAATACTGTCTCCCACCGCACCCTATGCACAAGACTCCACGATGCCAACATCCATGACAAAGCCCTGGAATGGATCCGCTCCTTCCTCACCAGAAAAACACAGTCAGACTACCACAGTTTCACTCTGAACACACAGAGATCTGCTGCAGAGTGCCTCAGGGCTCCCCCCTGACCCCCACTCTCTTCAACATCTACATGGCCCACTCGCAGCCATCGTCAAGAACCACGGACTCAACTTCGTCTCCTACGCCGACTATACCCAGCTGATTCTCTCCCTCACCAGCGAACCCACAGTCACCAAGAACACGTTCCACAACAGGAACTTCATCTGGATGAATGACAGCTGCCTCAAGCTCAACTCAGAGAAGATCGAAGTACTCATACTGGGTTCCACCACCTCCACCTCCACCTCCACCTGTAATGACTCCTAGTGACCCGCAGCACTTGGAACACCCACACCGACAGACTATGCACGAAACCTCAGCATCATCCTGGACTCGTCGCTCACCATCAACAACCAGATCAACGGGACCTGCGTACCTCAACCACTGCCTTGCATTCCACGCACCCACCAGAGACCTCTACTCCGCCCACCTGGCCCTGGCCACAATCCCACACATCCGCAAGACCACGGCCTGAGAAATATACTTCTCCAACTGCGCAGCAAAGACCTGGAACACCCTGCCACTCCACCTTAGGCAATCACCGTAACTGCTTCAATTCAGGAAAGACCTAAAAACCTGGCTCTTTGACTGAACCACAGTGACTTTGACAGATCAGCAGTCCCAACCCCCCCCCTCCCTCCCTCCCAGCACCTTGAGACCCTTACACGTGAGTAGTCGCGCTTTACAAGACACCTGGTTGATTGATTGATTGATTGATTGATTGATTGATTGAAAATACCTACAGATAAGTAAAACTTAAAATGAACAGGACAAACGATAATGCTGATCAAGCACATATAGTGCAATATAAAAGTGAATCCGCTCCCCAAACAAGGCAGTTCTGCTTGGATAACCAACCACCTTTTATTGTGCCATTCAGGACCCGCAGACTTCCAATGAATCACAATAAATGATCTTGGGATCAGAGTATCATTAAACATCAAATATGCTTGATCTAGGCTTCTAAGCAAGGATAAGGGACAATATAATCCTTAATTCCCAAAACTGTGCTGAAATCGTTAAAAACACCAATCCAAAATCTACATAACTGTGGCCAAAATAGAAAAACATATTTTCCTAATGACTTATTTAGTTTTACTACAAGGAATGCATTCTTTCCTCAGGATGGTGGCCAATAAAGGTGATATATAAATATTGAATTAGGCTCAAGCTGGCTACAGCCAATAATATATGCAAGGTAAAACTTACCACTCCTCTTCAGTAACATCACTAAGATTGTTTTTGTCTCGACTGCCATCAAAGAGCTTACATAGGAGCAGATATACAATTTAGAACTATACAACAGTGTCTGTGAACCAGTAATAATACAAAGACACTATTTAATATCTTTTTTACTACTTGGATATTCAAGGTTGCTCAAAGTCTAGGAAGGTGCAGATATTTAAAGAAGGACTCCACTTGAAAAATTCCAAGCACAGCCCGTATTTTTTTTAAAGCTTCCAAATTGTAGATATGTTAATAACAGATGAAAGCAAGAAATATCAGCTCTTATCCAGGAACTAGTTACCGTGTTTTCGAAAATATTTTGTTACATAAAAAATTGGGTTTCAACAGTGGAGCGCACCAAGGGTTATCAGGCATTTTTCCATTGCTCCAAAAAGCTGTTTATATTCTGCAGAAATCAGCTAACACACTAAACTATATATTTGTTAAAAATAATTACGGTGCTGAAATTTAAATAAAAGTCCCTGTGTTCCTAATCATCAACCATATTGTTCAAGCACATAATGCTGTATGTGTTTGTAACGTATAGCTCTATAAGTTGTTGAAGACAAGACACCTCAGACCCACAAATATATTATTCAAAATTATTGGTTGCTAATGCCCCTCCTCCAGAGAGTGATACACATTTTTTCATACTTAATATGGGGGCATATCTCATCCATATTAATTCAAAGTTAAAGGTTTGAGTAATTGAAAACAATGTTTTGACAAATTCAGTATTACCTCTCTAAACAACAGTGTGCATAATCAAGGGCGTAGCCAAAAACTTAAAATACCCCCACATCGAACAAAAGCTCTAATGGTACCAAGCAAACAAAGAAAGTGATCACAGCCCTCCCCAGAAGAGCTCACTTTTCTCTTCATCCAAGCATCTATCTATTCATTGTTTCATCCTTCCGTCCATTTTCTGATGTCCACCATTTAACCTTTACATTCTGTCATCCTTTCTTTCTTTCATCCATCATTCAGTCTTTCACCATTACGTCCGTTTGCCCATCCATCTCCAAACGTATTCATCAAACCCATCCATCCATCCACCCATCATTTCACTTATCCATCTCTCCAACTACCCTTTCACTCATCCATGTTTCCATTCATCCTTTCAGTCATTCATCCATCCATCCTTTCACTTATCCATTCATCCAGCCTTTCACTCCATCATCTATCCATCCATCCATCTTCCCTTTCACCCACTATGTATCCACCCTTTCACTCGGCTACCCATCCTTTCACTAATCCATCCACCCTTCCACCCATCCACCCACTCCTCCATCCATCCATTTACCCTATCACTCATCCATCCACACTTTCATTCATCTATCCATTCACACTCCCTTTCACTCATCAATCCATTTTCCCTTTCATCCGTCCATTCCCCCTTTCACTCATCCATCCATTCTTTCACTCCTCTAACCGTTCTCTCATCAATCGATCCATCCATCCATCCTTTCACTCATCTATCCATCCTTTCGCTCATCCATTAATCCATCTATCAACCCTTTCATTCTATCCATCCATCCATCCTTTCATCTATCCATCGACACTCCCTTTCACTCGCCCATTCATTCTTTCACTCATCCATTCTTTCATCTATTCTTTCACTCATTCATCCATCTGCCCAGCCACCCTTTTACTCACCCATCCATTCACCCTTGCATTCACATACCCATCCATTCATACTTACACTCAATTTACCACCCATTCACCCACCCTTTCACGTTATTTATGAGCCTTTAGGAGTTGCAGACAGAAGAGGGGCATGAAATACTTCACTCCCTCTGTAGCTTCAAAAGAGGGGGGTTCATGATGCCCCTGTCCATAATGATCATCAACATTATTTTCTGATTTCGTTCATTTTATGCAAGTCTCCAACTACTGCATTTTTGCCCACCTACTCTACTCTAGTTTACCCAACCTTTAGACCCCCTATCCGACCCACTGCTTTCCCCTCTCATCTTACGGTTTCTATATTAATATTGTGTATTCTTTTAGAACCTAATGCACACATCAAATTGTACTCTCAATCATCTGCCTTCCTTCCCAATGCCCTGTATGCCTCATTGGCATATCCTGTTTTGCATCCTGATTGTTGATGTTCCTTACTAGATGCTTACTGCATGGACCATTATCATTAGTAATAATAATAATAGTATCCCCTTTATTGCTCCTTACACTCCATTGTCCATTATTAATCTCTGATTGTGCCTTAAAATCTCCACTGTTGCTCCAAAATCTTCTACACATGCTGCTTAATTTTGTGGACTTTATTATTCTTCTATGGATCTCCCAGGTCTCTGTAGCCATCATTAATCACCCCAAGTCATTCCCCATATTTCCCATCACTCCTGTATTGCTCACCAATATTTTATATTCGCCAGCAATCTCCCTGATTCTCCCAGGGATACCATTACACCACAAATAACTGTTTTAATCTTTCCACCCCATTGTAGAATGACAACCTTAGTTGCAGTCATTCAAGCCAACTTGCTGCTGCTCCAGTCACCGACCAAGTTTCCCATCAGGTAAATATTGGTTCACATCGGTCTGAGAAAATATTTGAGGGCAAATGATGTTAACTGAGCAATGCGGATGTAGGAACCTGTATCTCCTTTTAGACATGGGTTATTGTGAACTGATGCAGTGGACCTCAGAAATGTAGGATTGTGAGGTTTCGCAAATAGGGTCGCTAGGGGGCACTTTCCAGGGTAGCCTCTGTTGTCAGCCTTGTATTGTTTACCCTAACTATTCAATGGCTACACTCACCTTTTTGAGTAAGACTGAGACCGGCCACCTCCAGGAAAGTTGTTCTTGTCTGGCTCTGGAAGGGTTGTGCGACCATTAAAGGTATTGAAGGTGTTTGGTGTGGGCATAGAGTGGAGACTGATGTGTTAAGACTATGGGAAATCAATAGGGCTGTGTCTTGTGTCTGACTTGGTAACCCCAGACGCCCCCATCTAGTTCAGTTGCTCCTCATATCGAGTTTAGTTGCTGAGGCTTTTTCACCAGTTCCTCTATGAGGGACATGTGATGTAAGAGATGGCAAAGGTGAGGAAGCAAGGGGGAGGTAGATGAGGGGTACATGATAGAACAGATACAACATTAACCTGGGCAGGGAACTGAAGGAGCTCTTGAAAGTATTGTGTGGTGTCACTTTTGCGGTGTATAGGTGTGTGTGCTGTATTGTGATGGAGATTGCGCAGAGGATATGTGCCAGTTGTATTCTGTTGGAATTTCAGTTCTACACTGAAGTCTGCGCTTATCTTAGGTTCTGTTATTTTTACAATTGACAAGTCACCAGTTATTGTTTCCCCATAAACCCTTTAAGAGTCATCATAATGTTCATTTTATTGAATGGAGCAGGTTTCAAGTAGACAATGGAGCGGTGCTAACCCTGTTGTATTCCATCATTAGCACCAGTGACATCTCAAGTTATTTTTTTTTCCTCCTGGTCAGAAGAACGATGATGATTGTGCTGTCTGTAGGGATGGTGGGGAACTTCTCTGCTGTGATGGCTGTCCCAAATCCTTCCATTTGTCCTGCTTGGCTCCACCCCTCACTCAGATACCCAGGTAAGATCTGGAAGGAAGCATCAACCACAAGAATGCTCAGATCATTTCAACTGTTTTGAAGGAGCAAAGGTCTATATGTCTGAGTGTGTTTGACTTTTGCACCCTGACCCTTTAGCATACATACAATATTTAATATAGGGAGAATTTACTGCTATGTATTTATTTGTGACTAAAGGAATTTTATGTGGGTCACACATTATTGACTGAGTTTGCCTATATGATTTTTTGTCTTCTGTTTTTGTTTTTCTACCCACCTTTTTGACTTGTTTTGTTAAATAAATGTGATTTTATTTGCTTTCATGGACTTTGCATCTGGTTCTAATTTTTTTCTTTTCAGTAAATGACTGTTGGTCATGGGGACCTTTGTTCCTTTAAAACAGTATGTACTCCTGGTCTTTATATATTCTCGGTTTCCCTTGAATTTTGCAGATCATTTCTACATATCTTTGCTCCAGTTAAATGTTCATGTAGATTTTATTCTGCTGTATAACTAAATGTATTCCAAAACCTCAAACGAGAAATAGTAATACTAAATGTGATGCAGGAGGAAAGTAAGGTAGTGTAAGAATGAGTTTCTTTTAACACGACACAGCTTGAATGCCTCTAATAACAAGGGACCTTCACTCTTGACACAAAATAGTAGCGAAAGTTATAACTGTACAAATTTGCTTAAGAGGACTGCCAAATATGTGTTATTGATAGCAGTCTAATTAGCCATGTCAACCTCAGCATTAAAGCAGGCATTTTTATATTCCTCCATCATTTAATTACCTCTCAGGGATATAAGTGAGACCCTTAGAGCCCTGAACCATAGAAAATGGTTTGGTAAAAATCAATGCCTTGTCTGTCATGGACATCAACACAGTGGGCATTACTTGTGGTTAAAGTAGAAGAGGAATCATCATGGGTGCCAATCAAGGTAAATGGACATAGGCATTAGGTAAATTTGTGGTTCCCTACTAATATTCATTCAGAACATTTAAATCTTGAATATTGACTTCACATATTTATTATTGAATGCAGATATAAAAATGTTCTTTACTTCTATGATGGATGCCAAAATGGTGTGCATTAGTGTAACCTCTCCAAACCAAGATGGTGTCCACATTAGGAATAATCACATCTTAAACAAGAACAGACTTGAACTAGAATGTGGTGGCCATTTTTAGACTTAAGTATATCTGGGTGCCTATCATTAAGAACCATGCTTTCCAATGGCTGTTTTCCAACTGATCATGTTTTGCTCAGTTTGAAGACTGAATTGTGGTACGACCACCATTAGAAAATTCTATTTGTTGTATCAGCTGAATCTCTTCAGTGAGACTAACTGTTGCTGGAATGCCACCATCTCTGCTTGGAAGGACTAAAACATTTCTGCAATGGCTGTATTATTTCACAGTTGATTCTATTGAACTGAAATTCTATTTTCAGTTGTGTAGTGGCAATCGTCCATGCCTTCTAAAGACTTTGAACCACATACCTGATTTGGTGTTTCTGAATGTACGGCAAACTGCATTTGATATTCAAGGTAGTTGAGGGAATATTTTCTGTATGCATATAGAATTACACTGCAGAAGACTTAGATTTTAGACTAACATTTCATATTGTATATTATAAGTTGATCATTTGTAATCACAAGCACATGCCACTGAAGAGTGTTACCCACCTCTAAATGTATATATATATATTTTTTTTTTTGCAGAGTTTTATATAGCGTGAACTTGACCCGAATCCAATCAGAGCGCTTTACATAGCACCAGTTACGTTACATGAGGACACACATTCATTTTTTCTTTTTTTTTGTTAGGCACGGGGAAATTAAGTGATTTGCCCAGAATCACAGGCTGTTCAGCGTCGTTACCGAGACTCGAACCCACTTCCCCAGGTCCGAGGTCGAACGCCCTAGCAGTTAGGCCAACTCATCTCCCCTATTGTGCTCAGAATTCTAGGTAGTCCAGCTCAAGTGACTATACAGTAAATGTTGTTTGTTTACTTTCTTCAGGACTTGAATGCATGAGACAATTCCATACCTATTTCAGGTTCCCCAGTGTCTTAGCCTCCCCATAGTACAATGTAGATGAGGTGGCACCGAATCAATGTCTAGACATCTCTGTAGTGGAACCATGAGTCTGACATGATCTAAAGCCAGGAATAAATTCAAGGATCTTAGCTTTGTTCGCAGTTTCTTCAAGAAAAAAGTACCTGAGAGAAACTAGGTCTTTGTTTCAACTCAGCTAGGGCCCTCCACTCATAGACTAACAACCAGACCAAGCAACATCCTTTAAAATAAATTAATCTTGGAGGAAGATTACTGGGTGTCCAGGGCCCAAGACTGTGGTATGTCGAAAGCCCCTGCTTAAAACCTAAGCTAATCCACACACACTGCAGGAAACTCTTGAAAACCACACTGTTTAATTCTCATTCTAATCAAATTGCTTTATTAATAGGGACATTTGATGTCAGCACATCAGCTACCTGCACTAACCCTTGCTAACTGGGCAACTCCTCACCCATGTTCACTTCATTCTAACTAAATTTGACTGTATTTTGGACCCTGAATTATCCGACAAGTTACACGCAGACCACTATGATACTCCAAATTAAAAAAATGAATAAAAAATACCACTACTGTGTTCTATATCAGGGTACACTCTAGGAGCCAACTACATCAATATTGCCAGCTGGTAACACAAATTGGGAAGTGGTACTTGGATCGCAAAATGGTTAACCGAAAATGAGTGAAAATCATGATCATGAAAGCAGACTACATGATTGATTTTTTTGAACATATTTTATGTATGAAAGCAGACCACATGATAAAATCAAAATTGTTTTCCATCTTAGTGGAAGCTTACTGGGCCAATCACTTAACAGCTATTTAACACTTTCAGTATTCCTCATACCAACTGTTTGCTACTGGAGTCAAATCTATATGACCTCTGTTTTCAAATTTGGTCCCTACAAAAACCTAAATAATTAATTGATCAGGAAGGTTCATGAATGTGTTCATCTCCTTCTGGGAAAACTTAGGACCAGTCACAACAACTCCATATTGATGTTCTTTAGGTTGGCTTTACCAGTTCTGCATCTTAGATATTTGAGGGCCTTTCTCAGGTTCAAAATCATCGGTTCCAAGAGAGTAGGAGAATTTACTACCTCTTGAAGCTACCTCTGTATATAGTAAGGCCATGTGCCTCACAAGCCAAGCTTCACAAACTTGGAACTGTCTCTCCCCATCTCATATAAATATCATGTTTAATGAAAATGGTAATTAGTTTTTACATTGCCCCTAAACCACATTTGTTGACATTCCCAATCACTGTAAATCATAATTGATAATTTTAGCCACTTGAATGGTTTGGTTTTTTCAAACTCAAGCATATAAAAGACTGGCGCTGTCAGGATTCGTATATGTGGCCTGCAGATCACACCAGATGTCAGAAGAGAATACTTAAATCACAGCCATCTTTTCATTAAAGAGAGTCTATTAGGGTCTAGTTGAGCCCAAATGTACCAAAATGTGAAACGGAATTCTAGAGAAGGTGGTTCATTTTTTCCATGTTCTAACCATGTTATGTCTTTCACTGGCTGTCTGTATGTATGTCAGTCAGATAATGAAACTGGTTCTTACAAATGTTGCTTGTATAACACTGATACTTATAAGAACAATCTGTAAATTGTGCTTTCTCTTTGTTGATGGTCCATAATGTTAGTGGATACATTGTGCGTTTTCCTCCCTCCATTTCCGAAGCGAAAATAAATTGATGAAACCTGAGTCAAAAATACGTTTTATAGGCTTTAGGTACCTGAGACCTGAAACAATTTTTAGGGATAATATCAAAAATAAGAATTAGTAGACTTCACGCTCTATCATGTGCTTGCCTTTTACATTTCACATGACGAGATGGTGGTGCTTTGCACACACTTTTCGTTTATGTCTAATGTCCTTTTAAAATTTCATCTCATTGAAGATCTCTTTTACCAAGTTTTTCTCCAGAGTTCTTATTTGTTGCACATCGATCCTCCAACTAATCTAGATGTCAAAAATACTTAGGTGCACATGCATCAAGATTCGGAAAAGCGATTCCTTATTAGCGAGAAATAAAGATTCGTTATTAAGGAATCGTATTTCAGAATGCATGAACAGATTCGGTAATTTAAAGCGACTCCTTAAAAATCGCTATCAATTACCGAATCCACATTAGCGAGTAGAGCAAACACCGATTAGCATTTTGCGAGTTCGGTATTACCGAAATCGGTATTAGCGAATTCGGTAATAGCGATTTCGCAAAAAACGGGTCGCTCTGGGAGCGGTCTGATGACATCACTACCAGGAAGTCAGGCTGCCCCACCCTCATTCATTCGCCTGAGGAGCTCACAGGAGGCGGCACAGGACACAGGCTGAGGCTACTGAATCCCCACTCACAAACCATCCACCCTACCCTCACCAGGATGGACAAGGATGCACCAGGCACTGCTGAAACTGCCAGGAAGAGGAAGAGAAAGTTCTCTGACAGGGAACTGGAGCACCTGATTGAGGGTGTGAGCAGCAAGCATGACAGGCTGTTCGGTAAGCTGTCCCTCAAGGTGCCCGAGGCGGAGAAGAGAAGAATTTGGCTTCGCATCAGGGAGAGGGTGAATGCCGTGGGAGTGACGCCCCGCAGCATCGATGAACTGAAGAAGAGGTGGTATGACCTCAGGAAGAGGGCCAAGGAGAGGATTGCAGAAAGGCTCAAGGAGGCAGCTGGCACAGGAGGGGGGCCATCCACAGTGCCTGCAAACACTGCCCTTGAGGAGCTAGTCGAGGGGACCATCGAGCCAGAGGCGGTTGTGGGAGTTACGCAGATGGACACCTCCGGCGCAGCCACCACTGAACAAGGTAAGATGCGTGCATGCGCCCATACTCTGCGTATCTTATACACATCCCCATCCCCCCAGCTCAATCACAGTGTGCAGGCAGAAGTGCACAACACATATGCCCTCACATCAGTATTGCATCATGGGAGTCGTAGTCATGTCAGCCAAGTGTGCAAGTATAGTCATAAATGCTAAAATAAATGAGATCAGCAGTACTGGCAAAACATAGAGTCAAATAATGTAATTCATAGTAGGACATTAATGCCGATTTACAAACAGATGTAGTTCAAATCAAACTAACCATGCACTGTTTCACACACAGATGCATCTCCTGGCGATTCGGATGATAGTGGGCGCCTCATCATCTCTCAAACACCGGCTGATTCAGATGGCGACCCTCCGCAGGAGGGTCAATCCCCACCTCCTCCAGCAACAATACCACCACCACCACAACCACCACCACCACCTGCAACAACTGCGACAAAACCACCAAGACGCAGGGCACAAGTCCCCTCGATGCAGGTGATGGATGCATGCCCGAGTCCTGCAACCACAACTGGGCCAAGTCCGACAGGTGTCACACCGCCAGCACCACCACCAGCACGTGGCCGAGTCACGCAGCGGCACAGGTCCCTGCGCAGTACTTCTGATGGAGCCGACCAGGCAAGGTACATATATGGTGGCATTGAGGCTCAGATGCTGCGTGTTTAGCGCCTGCAGGGGAGACACATGGGGACGATTAACCTAAACATGTCGCGTCTTACAAAACACATGTGCACTCTGACAGACGCAGTGCGGAACATGACCACAGTTGTGGCAGAGGGCAATGACAAAATCAGTGAGGACCTCCAGGAACTCACCCATGCCATCAGAGCAGGACAACACAGTGAGCGCCGGAGGCATAGACAGAACTTGCTCCATTCCACAGCATTGACCAGGGCCATCACAAGGCTCTGCAACAGCACTGCTGTGTTGTCCCGCCGCTCCGTGTCACTGCAGGTGGACCTCGGCCATTACTGTGGTGACGTGGCAAAGGCCTTAGGCCAGGTGACCACTGCAGTGGAACACTTGCAGTCAGGAACATTCAGTGGCAGCAACTTGGGAGGGGAGGACAGCAGTGAGGCTGCTTCAAGTGTAAGCAGCGAATCCGTGACGGAGACCAGCACCAGGAGGCACAGTTCGCGCTGCTCCACAGCCACAGGGCGTGGTGAGGTGGAGGAGCCACGTGATAGGAGGCTGGGCGTTCGTGGCAAGCGCCACTAGTCATACTGTACGGCATCCCTGACCATGGTGGGGTAACCATTGCCCACTTTTATTTAACTATTGAACTCCTGTGACTACAACGGGCATGTTTTTGTCCACCATGTGTGGGGGAACTCTACTTTACATTTCTGTGTGACATCACATACATCAGTGCTCCTGTGAATTAAACAGTAGCACCACTAATGAAATCGTCATGGCTCATTCTTACCTGGGTCAGAAATGATGTTGCGTGATGTATGTCCGCCTCCTTTGGCCCTCCGCTGTGTTTGGAACGTGTGCCTGTCGGTGTTGTGCGGGTGGTTGGTCATCCCGGTAGTCGTCATTCCTTTCCACCTCTATGGGTATCCCCCTTCTGGTTGCAATGTTGTGCAGCATGGCACATACTGCTACAATCCAGCAGCAGGTCTCTGGTTTATATTGCAAGGCACCACCAGTCTTATGTAAGATTTGGAAGCGACTCTTCAGAATCCCAAAGGTCCTCTCAATCACATTTCTGGTGCTTATGTGGGCCGCGTTGTAGCATTGCTCCTGTGGTGTTGCTGGATTGATGTAGGGGGTGAGGATATATTCACGGAGGGTGTATGCACTGTCACCTACAGGATGGATGCAAAGGCTTGGCGACAGTCATGATGATACATGTGTGATGCTGATGTTATGAAGAGGTATGTGTACGTACCAAGCAGGAGTCCCTCTCCAAATTCTCCATGGAGTAGATGCCTGTGGATGCCACTGTGTCTGAATATGTAGGAGTCGTGTGTGCTCCCTGGAAATTGTGCCACAATGTCCGTGATTATGTGCTTGGCATCGCACACGACCTGCACGTTGATGGAGTGGTAGGACTTCCTGTTACGGAAGATGTACTCATTGGCTGAGGGTGGACAGATGGGGACATGCGTGCAGTCAATGCATCCTATGACATGGGGAATTGGGCCACCTGGTAGAATGCCTGTTTGGTGTGGTCCAACTGCTGTGGGGTTGTGGGGAAGCTGATGTGGGTATGTATCATTGTCAGCATGGCATCAATGAATTTGCGGAAGAAACGTGATAGTGCGCTTTGTGATACGTCTCCCGCTACCGCTATGACCCCCTGAAAACTTCCAGACGCCAGTAGGTGCAGGCTGCATAGGACCTGGACGTGCGCAGGAATAGCATTGGTCCGACGTGTCTGGTGCAGCAGTAGTGGTTCCAGGTCTGCAATTAGGCGCATTATCATAGCACGACTGAGACGATACTTGTCGTAGACCTCATCCTCATTTTGGCCAAGCAATGTGATGCGCACTCTGAATACTCTCTCCTGGACCCTTCTCCTGCGCTGTGCTGCTGCATTAATTCTCATCCTCCTTGCAAGCACGTAGAGGGCCGCCATTTTGTGAAAGGAAACAGGGTCTCCTGGCCCTATTTGTATGGCTTACTGATTGTTAGCATCTGTGGCACATTAGGGATTTTTTTAGGGATTTTTTTTTTTCCTGCAACTTTACCTCCTGGCTCTGATTCCCCTTAATCTGCTCATGCAAAATAGCGATTTTTGAAATTTTTGGTATTTGCGACTTTTGATGCATTCATTAGCGATTCTTTATTTGCGATTGGCTAATGCCAGGCGCTAATAGTGATTTCGGTATTTCCAATTTTTTTATTTAGCGATTCTTTATTTTAACGGGGCTTTTTTTGCGATTCTTTATTTTACTGGGCAAATATTTAGCGATTCTTTATTATTTCGCTATTGGTGTTGATGCATTGGGATTCGTTTTTTGCCACTCTCTAACGGGTGATTTTTGTGATTCAGTATTTTAGCGAGTTGATTTTTGGTCGATGCATGTGCCAGTCAGTTTCTACCTCAACAGAAAACATTAAGGGAAAGCATGTTCTTGTTGTTTAATAAACAATGGTGCACTTTCAAATAAGCTTTAAAGAGGCATCTAAGACATCTGTAGTCAGATCAATAGTGTTGTGTATCGCTCACTACTGCAAACTTTAAAGTGCACCTTTTCTGAGGGGATATCACAAAGCTTAGACAATATTTGGAGCTTTACACAACCCAATATGGAAAATTTGTAAGCCTGCCATTTGGACAATCCCAGGTGCTTTCTGTATGCCTGACTCTGAGTGTGCTTATTATAGGACAAATGCAAAATTTGACCAGGAAGTCCAGAGGAAATGTTTTCTTGAAATATGGCCTGCACAAGTACAGTCTGCTCCTTCCATGCTTTCCATGATTGATAATTTGTTGCAGAATGTAGAGAGTAGGGGTGAAATTTATATAGGAGTAACGAAAACTCATGTCCATCGCAATTCTATTGAATTATAGGTCGAGCCTAGCGTTGCAGCGCATGTGCTGCTTGTTCTGCGAGGCATGCAGTATTCCAGTATGGGGAGACAAGCTCCTCCCAATCTCCGCCCATATTTTTCATTGGCTTCTGTGTTTGTCCTATGTAAATTTGGTCTTCTGATTGATAATGAGGTTTGTTAGTCCCGCCTTATCATGTCATGTCATCATTTTTATCCTTCCATGGCTACTGGCCCCTTTACTTCAAGTGTTAAACTGTAGGGACGTTTGCAATGCAATGATTCTTGCGTAAATGCGAGTCCTATTGCATTACAAATGCTTCTTTATCCGTGGAAACCAAGGTAGTTTGTCATGTTGCACGTGTGGATCAGCGTTACTGCGTGAACAAAAATGAAGTGCTCCAGCTCTCACTGAGGCTGTGCAGGTAGGCAGTGTCTCGATAAGCTTTGACAGATGTTCTGGTCTCCCAAAACGCATGTGCAGACTGCCTGTTTTCGCGTCTCGCCTAGTTTTAGCGCATGCTCTTGAATTTTTCAGCTTTATACAGAGGCACGCGAGCGCTCGAGGAGCCCATGTCCACACCCTATGGGCACATCTTTTGTGGCGGATGTCTGCACCCGTAAGCAGTGAAGCAGGGGCTCTGCCAGCTAAGATGTCAGCGTACCTCTGTCCGGGACCTGCACCAGGTGCTGCCACTTAGGGACCTCAATCAGGGGCTGGAGTTCAAGTGTGGTAACCGGGGAAGGGGCTGCAGCAACACCGTCCATTTGCAAGACTTGGACGATCACTCTCAGCTCCTTGAGTACAGCCCCAGCAAGTGCCCCCAGCCGGGCTGCCACAAAGTACTGAACATGAAGGACCTAGAAGAGCATTTGCAGGAGTGCTGTGATCACAGACCATTGGGAGTCTGCATTCAGGATTGCGGCTTGGTGCGGGGGCAGCGGGACCTACAGCAGCTGGACACCCGCTGATGCCCGCGGACACTCCGAGCACAGACCAAGGCCCTGCGGCGCAGGAGCACGGCACTGGAGCAGGCGCTGAAGAGACCGACAGACAGGTGGAGCACGAAGGAACGGACCCTGCGGGCGCATGGTAACCAGTGTAAGGCTCGCCTCAGCAACTTTGCCAGAAGTATAAATAAACGCAGTAAAAGCAGGGTAAGGAGGCGATGAGATTTATTTGGAACTCGTTACTTGGTTAAATATCACTGTCGCTTGTTTTGTGAATAAACTAGACCGGCAATTCAAGCACTTCAAAACCACAATTCACGAGGCCTTTAAAAAATTATTTAGCCGAGCATACAGACATTGATACATTACTGAGAAGAGCACTAAACTAGAATTAGTGAAAAGGCACTACATTTATGGGCTGCTATAATATGTATCTTAATGTGGCAATTGAAACAGATGTTAAGCATAAGCACGATGTAGGATTGTGAGCACCGCGGTGTGGACAATATTGCTGAAAAACAGAGCTTTGGATTATACCATTTTTCTCCACACCTGGTTGTGCCTTTTTGCTGCTCCCTGCAAACACTTTCACTCCAAACCGCTCAATCGCATCCTTACCTCTGAATAACTTACCCATTCACCGGCTATCACAACCCATCAACAAAATACACAACATCATTCTTAGCGCAAGGATTACAAGTGGGGATACCAACCTGTTTCCCAGCAATTGAACCAAGTCATATTAAAATACAGTTGTTTTTATCTCCACTGCACATATAAGATTTTAGTTTGAAAAAACACCTCCTACTGAGTATCTATGCTCATACCTCAGTTGTTGCAACATACCTTTTAAATTGTCAATTGGGTCAGGCATTGAATAATATGTTTCTATAACTAGAGTTGAGCAAAGTCCCAAAGCCCACATGAAATTTAAGCAGTCCATTCATCACTGCCAATGCATTTTCAGCTAAGCTTTCAAGCTCCAAACAACGCACCCACCACTTAGGACATAAATTATGGATGGACAGCAACCCTGAGGCAAAAGCAAATGTAAAGAACAATTGGAAATCTGTAAAGAACTGATAACAAGCATTTGCAATGCAATAGATCTCGCATTTACGCGAGTTTAAGCTATTGGCATTGTAAATGACCATGCCTTTTATTTCTGTTTTAAAAACAGAAACAAAAAAAGGCATTGTCGCTTACAATGCCAATAGCTCAAACTCGCAAAATTCCGAGACCTATTGCGTTGCAAATGCCTGTTTTGTTCAGCATTCAATTGAAAAAATGTGTGCAGCAATTTCTGTTCAGGCAAACATTGGTGCTTGGCGAATACATGTTACTGATAAAACAGAGCTTAGGACAATGAGTACCGCAATAACAAAAAAGTTCATATTTTCTAAGGCTAACATACTCCAGTAAAGACTTGGTAGAAGGTGATGCAAAGCATATGTAACATATTGACCTATCTAGCAACAGCAGTGGTAGTTACAGAAATAAAATAAATAAAAAGCTGCAAAAAATAGGAGGGATTGGTGAGAACAAGGGCATAGCTATGGAATATGTATTGTTCATTGTGCTTTGGTAATCCAACCAGTAGTTTTAACAGACCTAGTTGTCCTTAAACACTATTATTATATATGTATTTTTGTTTGCCCTCGCAGAATGGTCTTTGTAAAGCCTATCTTTATTTAGGTTAAGGGACGCTTTGCACACCATCGATCTGGTGCACAGCTGCTTTTCTCTTATCCACCAGCAAAATAACGTATTTACACCTCATCATCATGTCAATATCGCATGATTTCCCCCTGATCGTTAATCGTCTAGGTGGTCCCTGTCCTAATTTTGTTCCACCCTTAGTAGGTAACGTTGCATGCTTTAGGTCTACTTAAGACCTCAATGTTTCTGAAAGACAGCTTAAGTCCATGATTAGTGAAGATCTTCACACTGTCATTTTCCTCCTGTAATTAGACTGTGCAAGTCAGCAATCTGTAGGTATCTTGCTGGACGATTACTGTTTCAAGGTGGACAACATTATTGGAGCAATAGTCCAGTTCTCTTTTCAAAAACCACAATACATCCCTAAGGGCACCCTATTTTTTCGTCTTTGATACCATAATGCAAGAAATCTGGAAAGTTGAACAGTGGTGAGAGAAAAAATATTTTAAAGAGGAATTTTCAATTTGAAAATCTGAACTAAAAAAAACTGCAGATTTACATTTCAATCAGTTCAATCGAGCCACAAATAAGTCAAAAATGTAGTTTATATTGGTGAAAAACATTCAAATCCATCTACATCCAATATGGTTAAATGTATTCTTAGTTATATGCATAGCTGTCTAAAATGTATTTTCTAAACTCCCTTTAGCTGTTCCCCTGGACCAATACTGCCTTTCCTGCTGATCAATCTGTAACATACTCGAGAATTTCGTAATTGAATTGGGCCTGCACCTGCACAAGTACACTGGTGACATTCAACAAAACGTACCAGCTATTCATGTTCAAAGGTTTATGCGTTCCTATCTACAGATGATCTCACAAAGGCTGTAACTCTTCTGTCCACCTGAGGATTCAGTGTCTGGCTGCTGGCTGGGTCATTCATTCTTTTGTCCCTGTTCCCCAAAAGATTAGGCTTTTATTTGGATCCACAACAAAGGATGACATTTCAAAATAGCAAAGTTGTTTGAGTGGCAGATCATGTTTCTTTTCTTTGTTCCCTCGTTTTTTTCTAAAAGCAAGAGTATTTATTCTTGGTCTCCAAGACAACAACTTTCTACTTGATCATGCATTAATTGTGGACCTCTTACCTCAAACTAAAGTGTCTGAGGTTCAAAATCATTTGTCACTGTGACCAGTATATATAGTTTTTCTGTGTACTCGTCTCTTTGCCACTCTTCACTTCACCTGCGCCTTCCCCTGGGGCACCTACTGCCAAACTTGTATGTTGAGTTATATAATTTTGGTTTGTCCATAATACATGTTTGTTCAACTACATTATGTACTGATCATTCATTGAAATAAGGGGTTCACACTCACTGAGACGACCCAAGTTACCATTGTATTCTCATGAATCCAAAGGACCATATATTAACTTAATATTCATTTTTCTGTTTCTGCTTTTCTATAAATTCTATCAAGCACTATTTATTGGCTGCAAATATTATATTGAGTATCTTTCCTTGTTTTCCTTCACTGATCAGTGGTCCATGGAGGTGTGTTCAATGTGCAGTTGATGTCGTGAAGAACAATGAAAGTCATGTTGGGGAGCAAACCAATGAGAAGCTGCCAGGTCCACAGGTATATTAGTATTTTCCAATCCTCCTAGCCCAAAATATGAGACCCAGCCTTGACCACAATATTGGCACACCGTTAATCCACCCCAACGTTATGATCATAGAACTGATTCCAGTGCCTCATTTGTAAAAAAAAAGTGTCAGGGCCCAATGCACTACCAACTGGACCAGCCATTACTGCCAAATGTGAGGATAAACGCTCTCTACTAAGCATCACACTCCTTCAGATGTGAGAGTTTGAACAATTTCAGGTCACCCAAAGTTCTAAGCATGATCACCAGACTTTATTTTTACATGCATATTTAATTGTTAAACTGATTGGTGTGCTCAAAAATAGAATGACAGCACCACCATGTGGTGAACTGGCAGACCTACGTACCGGTTTTAAGAATTATGTGCTGGTGCCCACCACCAGCACACACCTGCACAAATTAAGCACTGACTATTCAAATCACTAAGAAAACTTTTTACCTAACATTCATTCTTTATGGTCCCACTCTTCACACTAGTTGAAGGAACCCTTCAATTCAGTTCATACAGGACCTAATAACGGCACACAGCCATAATAGACAACACAACTACCAATATAATTAAAGGGTCCTTGACTACAGGCTGCAAAGAAGCCATTCCATCTGAAGCTGGATGTCTCGCTACTCGCACTATCTCATGGGAAAGATCTAATTTTCCCAATAATGGTATGGATCAACTGCTGTGATGGAGAGAGATGCAGATCCTTCCTGCTCTGAAAAAGATGAATCAAGTGCTTGCAGAGACTCACCACTTCCTCCATTTTAATAGGAGGGAACAGCACTTAACACATTATTACAAGAGAGGCAGGTCCAGAGTTCTGTCAGGCATTCCCCCAGGGTGGGGATGTACAAGATCGCTTTACATTAGAGTCAGTTTATTTAAGACAAATGGCTAACTCTGTCACTCTCTCCAGCTGGGCATGGCAGAAGCTTGTGTGGAACAAGGAGGCAAACATTTTGTAGAGCTTTTCTTTGCTTTCTAATCCAAGGAGTAGATCATAATTAAGGAAAAAAGAAGCAGGTGCAAGGCGAACATTGCATTTGGTGCTATCTAGTTGTATTTCTGTTTTAGCTGCATCACAAAGAAAACAGGACAGGCCTGCTTTTTAGTTCGTAATTATGTGTTTAACAAGAATATTGGGCTCCTAAAAAGTCAGGGTCCCGCAGCAAAGAGCCCTGGCTCTCCTCCCCTGTGAGAGCCCTGCCCACCTCTGTGATATCAGCAGTGATATAAAGAGAAAGAGAGTAAGATGTTGAGACTGAAGGAAAGTGAGTAAGAGAGAGAAAGAATGAAAGAAAAAAGAGGGCTAGTTTGAATAATTTTGTCATGCCTTCTTTGATTTCCAGCAGACCCAGAAGAAACATAGCAACCTAGTCCTAAAAAGTAAATGCATCAACATAATCATTTCAGAGCCCCATCACCTCTAACCAATGACCCCAATGAGAAGGTGACTGACAAAAAAGACTTTATTGAAGCTCACCACCCACAAACAGCCTCAAAGTGGAAAACAGAGAATGTGTGTCCTGAGTAATATAGTATAAATTGCTCCACAGAGAAATCCATATGGTCCAAAGGCTGCTGGAGAGAGGGACCGGACTCTCCGGAAGGAACCCACACCAGGGACTGATGCATCCTTCATCTTCAAAGTACCATTTCCCCCAAATTCTTCCGCTTCAACGATGCCAACAAGGCCACTGCTGGGCTATGGAGTGGAGAGATGGCAGGTCAGTGCATGTGTGGAAACCGCAATACTTACCAGGTTGCTCTGTTCCAATAGAAACCTAGTACTTCAGTTCCTGTCTTTGTGTGCACACAATAGTATACTCAAAGAACACTGTACTTTGAGAAAGGTGGGTGCATTAGGGTGGTAGCTCGGTGTCTATTCCAGAAATCCAATAGGCATGCTGTAGTATATCTAGAGTATATGGAAAAACATTCTGACCATGTTACCATGACCCAGTTGATAAAGTGACTATACAGAAGAGATAATGCAGTGATATAAAAGATAAAGATTTGTGAAAGATCAAAGGGACATAGTCAACATCAGACAGATTGGGTGAGAAAAGAAAGCATAAATGGTTTGGGATCGAAAAAGAGATAGAGCAAAGCTTTCCGGAGAGGACGCAGTTAATAACCTGATGTTAATTCACTAGTGACTTTGATGACCTTATTTTGTTAGAAACAACCACCTGGTGACAGATGTGGAGTTTGCAGAGGAGGAAGTGACCTGATATTTTGCACCCAGTGCATCAAGCCCTTTCATTTACACTGCCACTACCCCTCGGATGTCGGTGCTGATCGGCATAGGTGAGAACGCCTTGACTATCATACTCTCTAATGTAGATGAGAATATGTACATTTGTACGGGTTATCATGCATACCATGTTTATGCTGAATGGCCATAGTGTGACTTTAATGGTGCCATAATTTGTTAGTGCTCCCTAGTGGGGGTGGGTGAAACAGTCATGAGTATCATGATCTGCCAGTTCTGAATGATGGTACAGGTGAGATTGCACTGAATGCCATAACCTGGCACTGCTTCCAAGGTCCATATGACTAGATCCATAGATTTGTTAACAGGAATGATTTTATCAGCACAAAGAGCATATCCACTTTTGTTTTCATTATGAGTACCCGCGTATTTGCTTTGATATTACCTCAAATGCCAATACCCCATTGTATGGTATGTGAGACTTGTATAGCGAAAACTTAGCCAAAAGGCAGCTGAGTGCAGTGGTATTTACCAGATGGGATATTCCATTATCCCGCTGGAATTCCTTCGGCTATGCTTGCCAACCCACGCCATCTTCAAAATCAGCTGTGTTAGTTACAAAGCCATCAACGTGCACCTCCACCTACCTAGGCGACAAGCTCACCATCTCTGGTGGCTCTCAGCACATCCACTGCCAGGACATCATCAGACTGGAGATGAAGTTGCACCCAAGATCTGGACACTCATCTCTGTACTCATCAGAACAGTTTCAACCCTCCTCCAATTCATGAAAGTCTTGAAGATGCTCTTTAAAGAAGACTACTCTATCTCGAAAATTCTAGCCTCCTTAAACCCGAACAATAACTTCAATGATCCTCTCCCCTCCAACTGCCTAGCTGCAGCCTCTCAGGCTATCATCCCTTCCTGGACTACAATAATCAACGCCTCCCTCCAACAGGGCTCCATACCTGACTCTTGAAGCCAGCCAAGTAGTGCAAGTAGGCCCCATCTTAAAAAAAACCTGTGCTGGATCCTGCTTCCGCCAGCAACTACAGACCCATATCAAACATCCCACTCCTAGCTAAAGTTCTGGAGAAATGTGTTCAACAGCAGCTGAGCCGACACACCCCCAACTTCCACCTTCTAGATGACTTCCAATCCAGGTGTAGCCCTGGGCACCTCACTGAAACCACCCTCCTCCATATTGTGGATGACTCTTGTCAAGCCCTCGACCAAGGCAAAACCTGTCTCCTAATCCTCCTAGACCTATCCTCGGCATTCGATATGGTCAACCATGAAACACTCCTTGAACACCTCAAACTCAGGATGGGTCTGGATAGCACCATCCTTGAATGGTTTTGGTCCTTCCTCCAATATCGCTCACAGAGAATCCTCATCAACAGTAACCTATCCGCTCCCTCTCCGATCACGTTTGGAGTCCCCCAAGGATCAACCCTTACCCCTACCCTCTTTAATCTTTACCTTGAACCGCTCACATAGGTGCTACGCACTGCCAATATCTCCTACCTCATGTACGGGGACGACACACAGATCTACATTAAAATCTCTTCCCCTGAGGACATTCTCTCCCTGAATGAGGCTTTTAAGCTGACTGTTCACTGGCTCACCACCAACCAGCTCAAACTTAACGCAAATAAAATTGAGTTTCTTCTAATCTCCCCACCCAAAACCAATCCAGACATCCAGGAAGGGATCAAGGCTATCACAGCACTAAACTGTCCTCCTACCATTGTGGACTCTGCAAAATCCCTTGGAATAACCCTTAACGGCAGCTTGAACATGGGGGCCATATCAACTCGATGGCCAAAACCGCCAGATTTCACCTGAGTTACCTAAGAAATCTGAAACCCTTCCTCGACACTTCTGGCCTAAAAACGGCAATCCAGGCACTAGTCATTTCCAGACTTGAATATGGATGCTCTACAATCCCAGCGCTACCCAAGAACTCTCTGACCCCTTCGAAAGCCTGCCTCAACTGACTCAAAGAATTTCGACCACATCTCTCTTAAGGTCAGAATACAACTTAAACTGGCCTGCATTACTCACAAGGCTCCTTACTCCAATTCCCCTGCATTTCTCGCTCAGAAGCTCATCATATCCGGAGGAGCCAGAAACTCCCGATCTGCCAGAGACCTTTTGCTCCAACCAGCACGCTTCCGGGAAAAAAAACCCTACAATCGGGCCTTCTTTAGGGCCGCTCTAAGAATTTGGAACTCTCTCCCACCCGCCATCAGAAGACTTTCGTCTTTGGCACGCTTTAAAAAGGAGACCAAAACTTTCCTAATGGGCAAACTCCTTGCATAACGATCATATTACAATCACCTCAACGATCTGTTCCTCCCACCACTTCGGCATTATCCATGGCTTTTACGGTTGATACCTACCCTGCACTCCTGGGCATCCCACCCAAGAGCTTGAGACTGTGTGCCTTCTTGTATAATGCATCTACCTATATTTTTTATCCCAAAAGTATCCTGGACTTTGTACTGCTTGTTTTTGCTTATATATTGTATTTACCTATTTTTACCCCACTAGTACCCTCCCCTCCAAAATCTATTGTATACCACCCTTCAATCTTGTAAAGCGCTCTGATACCCTCACGGGTCTGGTTCACGCTCTATAAAACGTTAAAATAAAAAACAACATGATGCAGTTACAGTGGTCACACCGGCTACCTGGCAAATCAATTGTTCACTGTATCCTTGCCTTTCACTTTGTACAGTATTTTCACTGTGGGTGTAATCCCGTTTCGGGCACAAATTCTCAGACAGATTGACGTCCTTTGTACAAGATGATACACATGTAAATAAAATAGTTAACAGCAAGTCTTTGCCAAATATTAAAAACAATTGTATAGGAAATATAAAACACATTAGGGTTCCACATCTGTAGGTGTGCTTAATGCTGGTTCGTCCCCCCCTTAAATATAAGCCCTCTTGTCTATATAATATTGTTCCTCCTTGATACTTGTATTGTTTTACTAATGATGTGGCACTGTGCTGGGTCTCTTTTTTTCTAATGATGTGGCACTGTGCTGGGTCTCGCGGTGAAAACGGGTTGCATTAGCCATTGCTTGTTTGCTGCCTTTACAGATAGGCACATATGATGTCCAAATCGTGTGTGGCCCAGTACCTTGCTGCTTATTCAAAGCTGTTCCACATCAGGGATCAAAGGAGTCATCACAAGCCTGTTGCTTGGCTGCCTTCGCTGTGCCCCTGCCTCCTCTGCAGGCCGTCTGCTCCTTGCACCGTCGGGACATGCGGAGGTGTGGTCGTTCCCATGCCCCTGGCCCATTGATGCGCCAAGCCGCAGATCTCCTTGGGGCGTGACGCCTGCTCCGCTGCTCTGCAGAACCTCGTTGGTGGTGTGGAGGAATGTGTGGGTCTGTCCTCGTCGCCAGTGTTGTGTCCTGCCTTTTCGTATGTAGGCCCCCTCGTGCTGGGCACCAAGAGCTCCCCATACCAGCAATAAACTCACGCCCACACACAGTATCTGTTCGGGTGGAAAGACCCCCCCCCACGGTCTCCTCCCATTTATTTTATAACCTTTGGGCCACGCCTGGCCCGAGGATGAGGTGTGACGACACACCTCAGCGGTGCAACAACAAGACTGCTGACCTGCTATACCTGCCTCACAAAATATTTATGGACACATTCCAAGGCTTTTTTAAGGCACAGGCAGAAAGACAACTTCCTCAATCCAAGTCAACATCTCTATAACATTCTGTGTGCACTGTATCACTAGAGTATTGAACAGCCTGAATAATCAGCATCGGGGCACTTAGAAATATATTAGATAGTGAAGTAAAATATCTCAGTGGATGGGAGAGAGTTTGGCCAGAGCTGCTGACTTGAGAAGAATGTATTTTTGAGGCCTGGTACTGCTTGCTTACCTCACCTTGTGAAGGCGACCCTTATCTACTTCTGGAATAATAGCACAGCTCAAAATCATTTTTTCCAATTAAAAATATGTACAAATCTATAACTCTATAGAAACCTCTCCTTTGAAGGACTCTGATTTTACACCTATTTTATCTAAAACAGCTATTTTCCTGATATGACCACTCTAAATTTTCAGTCCAATAAATTGCAGAAGAAAGAACAATCTGATCAGCATTCTGACGTCTGAACACACTCATTGCTTCTTTGACAGGTTGAGTTTTGTACCGAAAATATCTATCCATCTCTTTACTCTGGAGTGACAATGAAACCAGAAACATTACTCAAAACATTTGAATAAACATTTGAGAAGAATTAGCAGTGGACTGTGGAACTGTGCTGGGTGTGAAACGGAAAATCTCCGCTTTAGTTTCATGCTTTTTTGTTGGGGGAGTTGGATTTTACTGCCTTCTACTGCTTTCATATGCATTCCTACCCTTGACTTTGGGGTTTCCCCTGCAATTATACATGGCGCAGCATTGCTGGTGAAAGTTGGACACGACTCTCGACTTTAAGGTTTTATATCCGAGAGTTTCCGTCGTGTTCTCTGCTGTAGTGAGCCTAGCATTGGGGGACGTCTTACTCAATATCCTTACTTTTGAACTTTCTGGCGGTACTTTGTTTGTCTTTAAAAAAAAAAAAAAAACGTACACGTGTTTGGATTTTGTTGATTTTTGTCCGCTCCGGCATTCTTCGCGCTGCGTTCTGTACACAAGCGCTCGCTAAGACTGACTCCATTCCTGTTAACAAAGGATCCTGCACACGCAACGACGCCGACGTCGTCAAAGACTTCTTGGTGGGTGGTGAGCGCTCGCTAAGGACATCAACAAAGGACTAATCGTTCAAGTGGATAGTTGTGGATCATAAACATCAACAAAGGACTAATGTTCCACATTCCACATAGAAAACATGCCGCCATCTTAAAAAAGGGAAGTTTGCTTTTTATATCGCATTAAGGATATTATTTGCATGTTGATCTTCAACGGTGACATGCACACCACCATTTGTGTATTTTTCATTTAGAAACAGTTGGTTTACTAAATTTTAAGTGCCAAAGAAGCATTTTGTAAGATTTTTGCCTTGACTTCAAAAGAAAAAATAAAAGTTTTTTTTCTTTTTCTTCATTTCTGGTCTGCTTGGTTGTGGTAAGACACAAGGTTTGCTAAGCACGCAGCATCACTACAAGTTTTTTTGTCTCATCGAACAATGTCTTCACAGGTGATTCCTGCACCACCTTTCTTCCTACCAAGTCCTGCTGACACATGTATGTTATGGGAACACTGGAATGAAACTTTTGAAACTTATTTAGAAGCCATTGGGGGTGATGATGACGTTTCAAAAAGGAAATTGGCAATTTTAAAACAATTTTTGGGTTTGGAAGGAAGGAATGTTTTAAAAACATTACCTTTAATGGAAGCCATTATTACTGAAGCCAGCACTGAATCTTCGGGAGACAGCAATGTTGACGTATATGAAGTTGCGTTAAAAGTGTTAGAGGAGAATTTTGGGGAAAAAGTCAGTGTAGTCGTGGAGAGACACAAATTCTTTTCACGTGTACAGGCAGCAGGTGAAACCATTGAACAATACCTAGCAAATTTGAGAATGTTAGCTGTTACATGTAAATTCAATGATATGAGGGACAATCTAATTAGGGATCAACTAATCAATAGAATGTCTAATTTAAAATACAAGAAAATCTTCTTGGTCTAAAGGATCCCTCTTTAGACAAAACACTATCGGTAGCCAAAAGGATGGAAAACACTTCCAGATATGTAAAAGAACTAAATACTGTTTCTCCAAAAACACTCCAAGAGGATGACACTGTACACAATATAAAAAGGAGCGCTAAAAGAATGGGGGACAAAACCATATCTGTTAACAAACAAGAAAATACTAGATCTAAACCTAGATTTTGTTATAGGTGTGGCAGCCCTAAACACACAGCTGATGCCACTTATTGTCCTGCAATAAAAACGAGGTGTCACAAATGCAAAAGGTTAGGGCATTTCTCAAGCTGGTGTAGGAGTTCGGGACCTTCTACGATATCCAAGTCAGTTAATCTGGTGGCTCAGGATGATCTGCCTCACAAGGAGGAGTTGTTCTACGATGACGACTGCGAGAATGATGATGTTGAGGTTATGGTCATCGAATCAAGTCAAGTTCTCAAATGTGAAGCGAACAAGCAAGATAGTTGTCGCCCACCCAAATGTATTATTAAGATCAAGAACAAAGATGTACATGTATGGGCAGATTCTTGTTCCCCATTTACTATCATAGATAAATCTATTTGGGAAGGTTTAGGTGGTGAATTAGAGGAATTGCATTCCACTGACGTTGTCCCAGAGGGGTATTGTGGCGAAAAGCTTCCTGTCTTAGGATGTATAGACAACAGCCAAATTATACGTAGTGAAAAAGGGAAGATCTCTGTTAGGTTGGAAAGAACAGAGAACACTCAATATAATGTTAAACCCTAATCATCCCCAACAAGTTTTATTAACTTCACCAGGCACAACTTCAAAATGGATCAATAAATTTCCCAAACTGTTTAGTGAAAAATTAGGATGTTTAAAAAAATTCAAACACAAAATTATTTTGAAAGTAGATGCCATCCCTAAAGTACACAAGGTAAGAAATGTACCTTTAGTTTTGAGAGAAAAACTTAAGGATGAATTGATCAGGTTGTGTAATGAAGGTATAATTGAGCGAATTGAAGCGTCCGAATTGTTAAGTCCGGTAGTTTTAGCCCGAAAACCAAATGGGAATATTAGGATGTGCATTGACTTGAGGGATGTAAACGACAACATATGGATAGACCGGCACCCTCTTCCTCGGATAAACTAAATGTTTGCTACTATTTAAGGGGGGACGCATTTCACCACTTTAGATCTGTCCAATGCATACCATCAAATACTACTACACGAGGATTCTAGGCACATCACCTCTTTCATCACTCCGGAAGGAGCTTTTCAATTTAAGCGCATGCCTTTTGGGTTGGCGTCTGCTTCAGCCGTCTTCCAAAGAGTGATGCAATCTATTCTAACAGGTTTAAAAAATGTGGTCGTTTTTCAAGTTGATGTGTTGGTGTGGGGGTGTGATGATAACAATCACGATTTAATTCTGGAAGAGGTTCTCAACAGACTTTCTGAAGCTGGTCTTACGATTGCTTTAGAAAAATGAAAATTCGGGGTCAACGAGGTGGAGTATCTAGGTCACACCTTGTCCTGCGAGGGAGTGAAACCAAAACGTAGTTTAGTTGAAGCCACTGAAAAGGCTCCTGCCCCAAGGGATAGAGATCAACTTAGGTCATTTCTAGGACTTGCAGAGTACTACTCTAAATGTGTGCACCATTTTTCAGACAAGGTACATGAGCTTATGAATTTAATGAAGAAAGGTATCAAATTTGAGTGGTCTGAGTTGTACCAACAAAATTTTGATTCTATTAAGAAAAGCATTATTAATGCGGTGTCATTGAAGCTTTTTGATCCCAACGATCAAACCATCATTACTACTGATGCCAGTAATAACGGGTTAGGTGCGGTACTAATCCAGGTGCATAAGGGACAAGAAAGGGTGGCGGCTTTTGCATCTCGCACATTAAAAAGTGCAGAACACTCTTATTCCACCATTGAAAAGGAGGCTCTAGCATGTTGGTGGGGCATACAGTATTTTAGAACATTCGTATGGGGAACCAAGTTCCAGTTACATACCGATCATAAGCCTTTGATAGATCTATATTCCACAAGGGGTGCAAGTAGGGCCACCCCTAGGATTGCCAAATGGTTATACCGTCTGTAAGAATATGTTTTTGACCTAAAATATATCCCAGGTGCAAGAAATGTAAATGCGGATTGCATATCTAGGTAACCATTAGAAGGTATGCACGAGGAGGATGATGATGAATGGATGGTTGCAATACGATACCAGAGGTTAGAGAAAGACAGACATGTCATAGCATCACACAGATTGTATAGAAAAATATTTTCTCCCTTACATCACGTACAGTGCCATTGGAATTATGAGACAAGGAAGGGTTAAATTATGAGGCAAGAAAAAAAGGCAAATTTTGTGGTATAATGCGCATTTTACGTGAGCATGATGCATTGTGTTATTTATACATGTTACAAACTTACTGGGAAAAGGTTTTCACCCCCAATAGTATCAGTTTAGCACCCAAATACGGCAATAAGAAACTAAAAGGTGAAAAGTCCGTCTTTGCCAAGGACCTTCCACTGCGTGACAATACATGTCATCATGTTTTAGTAAAGTTTGATCTTAGCGGGTACTAGAAGCAACCATTTGATATTTTTTAAATCTGCAAATTAGGAAGCAGATAATGGATTATGTGGCAAATCGTTATCTATGCAGAAAACACCAAAACCACAGAATCACATAATTCGGGTGGATGCAGATACTACACATTACACCAAAGTTCATGGACTTAAAGGAGAACTCCTTATGGTCACGGAAATACTGTTTTGCAATGTCATATGCTGAACCAAATTACATTATTTATAATAATAACATCACTAATGGGAATAATAACTACTAGTATTATTACCATGAGCATCAATTGCATTGTAGTTGATACTTCGAGTAAAGTATATAGACCACACAATCAATGACTGGAGATTGCTTCATAATGCATAGTACAAGGGGAAATCCATAAAGTGAGTTTGGACTCACTGACATGAATATGGTTCAGTGGGACCAGCACACGCTGCAGAAATCAGGGAAGTTTTCCACATCATCCTGACTATTGTGTGCTAAAATAAAACATGCAATCAGTTTAGTATAAATAATCCGGGTCAATGGAGTAATGGAGGACCAAAATATATTGCAGCGTTTACTGATTAACTGTATTGTATTTTCTTAATATGGCACTCTTCTGCCACTTGTGAGGCTCAAAATTCTTTAATTATGCATCAAGGAAGGGCTAATTATGTGACACAAGATGCTATTAAAGACAACTTCACCATATTCTCTGGCAACCATAGTAGCCCCATGCATAATTTTTATAATTTTTTACTAAGCAAGCATATTTCCACATAGATCCCCATTTTTGAGCTAACAGGGTCTTGTGTAGTTGCTTGATTTCCTCACTGTTATGTCAACTACATATATTATCTCTCAGGAGAGATGGTTTGAGCAGAAATGTCACACGACAATAACATCCACAATGGAAGGGTGTGTAAAATAACTTCTGCTTTACTGTTAACTTTTAATTTCTCAGGCCCAGGCTCTTTTCTTTGCTGTTTTCTCTCTGGTAGCTCTGTACTGCCCTTGTAGTTTTTGTTGTAACTTTAAAGTCCCTAGGCCTGATTCACAGAACTAACTGAAGACAAAATCCTAAACTTGCTACCAGTTTCGTATTCACAGAAGGCACTTACTCATTTTGGTATTCACAGAAGACACTTACTCACTTCGGTATTCATAGAAGTTAGGAGTCCTAACTTTAGGACTCCTAAATGCCTTCTGTGAATACCGAAAGTCTTAAAATTAGGATTTTTCTCAGTTTAGGAGTCCTAAAGTTAGGAGTCCTAACTTTACTACTACTAAATTGAGAAAAATCCTAATTTTAAGACTTTTGGTATTCACAGAAGGCATTTAGGAGTCCTAAAGTTAGGAGTCCTAACTATACTACTACTAAACTGAGAAAAATCCTAATTTTAAGGCTTTCGGTATTCACAGAAGGCATTTAGGAGTCCTAAAGTTAGAAGTCCTAACTTTACTACTACTAAATTGAGAAAAATCCTAATTTTAAGACTTTTGGTATTCACAGAAGGCATTTAGGAGTCCTAAAGTTAGGAGTCCTAACTATACTACTACTAAACTGAGAAAAATCCTAATTTTAAGACTTTCGGTATTCACAGAAGGCATTTAGGAGTCTTAAAGTTAGGACTCCTAACTTCTGTGAATACCAAAATGAGTAAGTGCCTTCTGTCAATACCAAAATGGTAGTAAATTTAGGATTTTGTCTTAAGTTAGTTCTGTGAATAGGGCCCCCTGTTCAGTGTTTGCCGAGAGTTTGTATTGTCAGACTGCTCAATTGTATACAATGCAGCTACATCACTTGCTTTCTTCCTTTCACCACAAGATGTCGCCGTAGTGTAACATTTTGCAGACCGTGACCACAGGCTATTCAAATTACCATCATTAAGTAGCTGGAAACCAGTGTGAAAGAAAAAACGACGCTAAACATCTGTGGTCTGAAATGGCTCTAGTCAGTATGACTGTGGGGGTGGCCTAACATTGTGCGATTCTGTGCGAATTACTTTAATGTCCCATACTGAAAAAAATGAATATGAACATGTGAAATGTAACTTGTGCTCATGTAAAATGTTCACCGAGCAACAGAGAACTCCTGTTGGCGCAGCTCTGATTGCAGCACAACAGCTGGTCTTTTCCGGCTACAGTCGAAGAGGAAGTGAAAGAAGGCAGAGTTAAAGGCGCAGCAGAGCACGAAGATTGTTAAAAGGGCAGGCCAGGCACCAGTCATTTGGAGGAGTTAGACAAATACTAACTAGCGGGAAACGAAGGCAAGCAGCAAAGCTGGAGAGGATTGGGGGACGAGGAAATCCTCTCACTTTAAAGTCAGAGAAAGAAAATTACCTCGCCTCTAGCATTTGATGTTGGTCTTTGAATGCAAATCAAATGTGAGGGGATAACAAGAATTACAGCCCAGTTTACATAAACAAGTCATAGCACAGGCAAACAGTAACACAAGCAGAGAACCATCGATCAGGTCAAATGCTCTTAGAGGAAAGGAAACAGTAGTCCCTAAACAGATGCTACAATGAGACAAATAGAAGGGTACAAGAACTGTGAAACTGCTCTGTGGATTGAAAAGGAGGGACAATAGGAAAGATTGTCCACTTGCAAGCAAGGATTTTTAATGAACACTGAAACAACCCAATGAAAAGCAGTAAGCCCACAAAGAAGTATATACTAAAGTATATGAAGTAAATACTAAAGTATATACAAGTGGTCTCAAAAGCTCGATCTAAAAATCCTAAAAGGGGCTTAGAGCCCACCTATTACTTACCTTTACTTACCATTGGTTGGCTACCATGTTACTCTAATTTCCTACCGGTCTTTGCATTGTCCTCGCCTCTGGCTTCCTCCTGGGCGTCAGTCTTTGTCCCTGCCATGGAACACGTTCCAAGTACAGCTTTCGTTTGCCAGTGTGATTCCACTGACCGCAAGCACTCTTTATGTTACTTTTCAGCAGGCACTCTTAGAGCCACTGCAGTTCCTCTCCTTCATCCCGGGCCACTTTCCACTCTCAGTGTTGTTAACCTTCCTTCTAATGAATTGTGTTTCTTTTCTTCCTTGATTGGCTAATTTTTCAAGGCATTACTGTTTAATTTATCAGTCCTTTTTGATGGGGAACAACCTTTACAACGCAACTTTTACAACGCACTACCATTACAACGAAACTGTTACAACGCAAGTGCATTGACAACGCAGGACATTATCACGCAAGTCTTTACATCGACTTGCACTAGATGGCGTGCTAACATTAAAAATAGTGTAGTTTACTATCCCAACACCTTCCCTACTGTTACGTGGACTGGAGTTGGAATAGTAAATTACACTTTTTTAATGTTAGCACGCCATCTAGTGCAAGTCGATGTAAAGACTTGCGTTGTAATGTCCTGCGTTGTCAATGCACTCGCGTTGTAAAACTTTCATTGTAACAGCATGCGTTGTAACAGCATGCGTTGTAACGTCATACATCCCTTTTTGATAGCAAAGGGATTATTTGGCACTTTTTGCTCTCTGTGTTGATTATATTTCATGCCATCTCTAAAAGAATGAGCCAGTCCCAAATTCCACATCTGTGCACAGTTTCAGCATGAGTAATCCTTATTGCGGTGTTACCTTTTGACTCACCCAGATGTGCACTGTTTGTATGTGTTGTTCGGAAGCTGTGTTCTTGCTGGTCGTGTCTCCCAGTGTATCCCCCGGCTCCAGGATCCTCAGATTGTTAGCTCGCTCACAGTTTACAGTTGTTAATCGCCCTGAGCCCACTTGTATGCCGAGGAAACACTGTACAATGCGATATTTATAGTTTTGTGCAGTGCCCAATGCACGAGCCCCTGCAGCCAGGGTCGGATTGGTGAGGCAGGCACTCAGGCAATGGGTGTGGTGCCAGAGTTGCGGCTGTGGGCTGCTTTTTCGGGCAGTGTTGAGGCCGACTTGGGCTGTGTCTGAGCAGTTCAAATGACGCCATCGGCCCAGTGGGGGACTGAGCGCCTTTCCGAGAAAGATGGGCCTCTATTACCTCCCTTTTACCAATGGGGCGGAGTTGCAATTCCCGGTCTCTCTCTGTATGTAATGTATGCACATGGAGCAGGGGACGGGGGCCTGAGCAGAAGGGGACTGACTTATATTCAGGTGTGGTTCACAACTGTGAACTAATCCGTGGACAAAGAGACCTAGCAACATTTGCATTTTTAAAAAAAATCTCAGCAAAGTTAGGAAAACATGCCTCTTTGAGAGAACTCCCCTCCCTTCATAATACTTAAAACACAAAAGCACTGTTTTACGAAATAGTGCAATCTGCAAATGAGGGTCACTTTTTTAGGTCTCCTGTGCCTATTTTTGGTCCTAATCCAACCCTGTATGCCACCTTATGTCGCTCCTTTAGAACCAGTCAATCATTTTGCCGAAGCGTGCACAGAATGTCCCCTACGGTGTCACAGAAATGGATAGACTTCCATTTTACAGCGGCAGATAACACCATTTTCTTTCTCTGTGTGCAGAATTCCTTTGTGATTGTGCGCTAGTATTATTTATTTATTTGAAGAATGCGCAAGATTTATCTTTAAAGACACCCACACATTTTTTTTTATGTCGGTAGAAATGTTATGGAAATTGTTTCATTAACGTGGGAGGAGCTGGATAACAAACCGAACATGTGAAGTTTGGCGGCAGCTAAAGGCTGGGTCTCTCTCTCTCTCAGAGTTTAAACAAACATACTGCTTGTTCAAGTCAGGCAGGGGAGACAGTACAGGGTTTTTTTTCATTCCCCCATACCTCGGTGTACCCCACTGTGCTGCTGCATGCTCCCTTGGAAATAGTGAAGCCATTCTGCTGCTCAGTAATACTGGTTCAGGGCTGTGCAATGATGGCATTCCACAACTAAATATCTGCTTTTTAAGTTGTAGCCTAGTAGACAGTGCAGCTGTCTGCATATATTAAGGACATCTTGGGGACTTTCAGAAAGTTGACCTAGGAATGCATTCCGCCCATTACTTGCTATTGGCTTTGTGGTTTGTAACTCACCTTTTCTTGCTTTCCATTTGCTGGCTTTATTTGCTTTAGGCTGTCCAGGTTCAATTTGTCACTCCCCTTTACTAAGGTATTCTTCCACAAACTTGCTTTCAGGAAACAGGCTTGAAATGTTATTATATTGTCACGTTTGCTGGGCATTCAAAGACCGAGGTCAAATGTCAGGCGCTGTCTTATCCTTCAAGTGCTCCCTTTCTGTAAACATGCCTGTAAATCTTGTTCTTATCTGGTCACATTTCTTGTGCATTCAAAGACCGAGGTCAAATGTCAGGCACTGTCTTCCTAGGGCGCATGTTTACCTTTCTTTCTCTCACTTCAAAGTGAGAGGATTAATGTGACAATCATGCTGGCTCTGCAGAAGTGCCGGAGGAAGGCTTTACAATGTTATTTTGTTTTTCTAGCACACATCAACATTTTAATGTATGGTAATTAACTGCACTTTCAAATCAATACACTAGGTGAGGACAGTTCCATACATTGTCTGTGCACTGTATAGTTTTACTAGTAAAACTGTATGTTTGTGTAAATGTGATGGTGATTTCAATTGAAAATGTGTTGTCTGTAATGGCAATGTGCTACTACACCATGCATACTCCACTCTATGCCACTCCACTCTACACCACGCCACTGCACTACCACCACTGCACTCTACTCCACTCTGCACCACTGCAGGGCACATTACTCTGCACCACTCCACTTTACACCACTCCCAGCCACTGCACTTTGCACCACTCCACTCTACACCACTGCACTCTACGCCACTTCACACTATGCCTCTCTTCTCTACCCTGTACCACTCTACTATATGCCAATACACTCTTCGCCTCTCTACTCTACACCACTGGACTATTTGCCACTGCACTCTACACCGCTTCAGTCTAGGCCTAACCAATCTAACTTCACTCTACTCCACTCTACAACACTGCACTCTATGCCATTGTACTCTATGCCAATACACTCTATGCCAATGCACTTTACTATGTAACCATCAATCCTATGCTCCTGCACTTCATGCCGATCTACTGTACACCACTCTAATCTACTCTGCACCACTGCACTTTATGCCACTGCACTCTGTGTCACTGCACTCAACACCACTTTACACCATTACACTCTACGCCAATCTACACAACTGCACTCTACCCTGCGCCACTCCACTCTATGACACTTTACTCTACTCTGAAACAATCTACTCTACACCACTGCACTTTATGCACTCTACTCCACTCTGTACCAATCATTCTATGCCACTCTACTCTTACCCACTGTACTCTGCATCACTGTACTCTACACCACTGCACTCTGCCACTCTATTCTGCAACACTACACTTTCCACCACTGAACTCTACGCCACTCTGCTCTGCACTATTCTACTCTATACCACTGCACGCTATGCCACTCAGTGCTACTCTACTCTTCACCACTGCACTCTATGCCAATTGACTCTACTCTGCGCCACTGCCCTCTGCATCACTCAACTCTACGCCACTCTACTCTGCACCACTCAACCCCACTGTGCTGTGTGCCACTCTACTCTGCACCACCCCGCTCTGTGCAACTCAACTGTACTATGCAGTACTCTAATCTACGCCACTACATTCTACAACGCATTCAATGGCACTGTACTCTATGCCATTATACTCTGCAACACTCTAATGCACTCTACACCATTCCATTCTTCTCTACTCCACTCCACTGTACACTACTCTACGCGACTCAAACTATGCCACTCTAATACACAACACTCCCTGACAATCCACTCTACAACACTCTACTCCACTCTTCACCATTCCACTCCACACCACTCTCCTCTATGCCACTAACGTTTAGCCATGCTAAACAGCAGCCATGCTGGTGTAAAACATGGGTAAAACACATTGGCAGAACTAATAGCTCTTGCATAGCCAATACCTACTGGCTTTGCCAGTGCTTGTTTGCATTAGCAATGACTGCAGAGGTAGCTTGGGCGAGTGCATGTGTGTATGTGGAGCTTGGAGCACAACATTTTTTGTTTTGGAGAGAGAAAGGATACAAGTGAAAACTTAAGGGAAGGGGGAAACTCAAAACAAAGCCACAGATCACTTGAGTACTTTGATGTTTAAGAAAGACTTTCTCCTTGTTTTGAAACTGCAACTTGCAAATCGGCAGAGGGGTCTAATGTGACAAGGGGCCTAATTGAATTGCATTTTGATAGGAACAGAAGGATCGCTCTGAATGTTTATTTTGTTTAAAAGTTTGTATTAAAGTTTTATAAGACGACAACATACTCTCTTAATGAGTACAAAGCAGATTTCTTGTACATTCTTATGTGACAGCACTTAATAAAACATGCATAAGAAACATGTTTATGTCACAGTTATGTTGAAGGCATTGTTGGTGGCTATGTCAATGGTGAAAGGAAAGAGATTTGCAGAGCAACAGGAAATCCAAACACTGTTATAGAATGCTTAGAGCAGTGGTGCTGTGCAACATGGCTTAAAATAAAGTAAAACAAAAGCCCTTGCCTCGTCATAGAACATTTTTTTCTGTACATTAAACCATGATGCACAGCAGCCTGGACTGCAGTGCAACATGTCTAAGAAACATTGACAAAACCAATAGCGCATTATATTCAGTGGCACTTGTAATACAGCGAACTGGATCGCCATCACGTTTGTGACAGAGTAACCCATCCACCAAACTCTAAATCAGGCCCTACATCAAGAGTGAGTCCTGCTACGTGAGAAAATCTGTTGTTTGAGGTTGAGGGAAGCTAAGGCTTCGATAAAAGTAGAATCATTCAGATTGCCAACAGGTGAAATAAAATCTCCAACTACAATGAAATCAGTGATTATCAGTGTGAATGGTTCTAACTACTCCAGAAAGGAAGAAGTGAACCGGCACTGAAGGGGCGGGGGATAGTAGACCAAGGCACAAAAAATAGAGAAGTGTTTGAATTGAGCAAAATGCCGAAAAGAAGACCTTGGCAGATGGGACTGTGGGACACTACTTGTGGGCATTTCACATGTGAACAATAAATTATAGCTAGGTCAGCTCCAAGCCTTCCAAGGCGATTGTGCTTCATCACAGAATAACCACTGGGCATAGTACTGGAGACATGTAGACACAGGTATCCCTAAGTTAGGTTCAGTATAAAAGAGGTAATCAGGCTGTGCAGTAAAGATGAGATCAAAGCTTCCTGATGATGTTTAGGAAAAGAGGGAAAGTTAAGAAGAATACATGTGAGCTTACCTTGATAAGGCAGGGAAGCGTTGTTAAGGAGCATTCAGAATGGTAGGCGAGTCATGAGTGGTTGACGTACAGCAGCGTGTCTTGCAGGAGAAGGTGCATTCCAAGTTCTTGAGGGGTCCAGAAGAGCATGGGGAACTAATAGGCCTAAAGGACAGAATTGTTTTTGAGGAATATTAAGGAAGGTTTGTCATGGATGTATACTTGACCAGGGTATCAGGCCTGAGCGCAACCAAGGCATGGATAGGCACGGGCAGGCTTGCATTTGGCATGCCTTTGGTGAGTGCACATACATTTTATTGAAATATGGCCCTGTAGTCCCGCGCTCTTCGCGAGCGGGACTTTTACGATGACGTCCATGACTAGACCGCCGGACAACACCGTAGGCGCTCTAGTCTTTTTCACAGAGAGCGCGCTGAGGCGGGAGGAGGGACTTAAAATCAGGAAGCCGGAGAATGGCGCACGGGTGTTTAGCGTCGCCGAGGTTCAAGGACTGGATGCAGGAGACGGAACCTCTAGGGAGGAGGAAGATACCAAGAAGACCACAGAGGAGAGCACCGAACCGCCCAGTGGCAACGCGCACGAGGTCCGTCCGGCCCCACGGAGACGAGGAAGAGGACAGCAAGATTCCGACAGCCACGACCCCGGAGGGCCGTGGCTGGAGGCAAGTACCCTTGTTTACTTCCCTCACGTTAGGCTGGTGGAGGGCAGGATTGTAGAAGAACCCCCCGTCTTCTGTACCACACAGCTATTATCTTTGGGCACCTCCATCCTCAATACACAGCACCCCCCCTTCTTGAACATACACGCCTTGAGGGTGTAGGTGGTGGCATACATCAGCCCATTATGTAATTGCTGATCGTCTTATCCCTTTTTTTTCTTTTCTCTTGTCCTGAGGGAACCGGACACCCGTCGCTACCCCTACCGAAGAAGAGGAACCAGCTGACACCGGCTAACAACCACTACAGTTCTCCCCCTCTCCAGAAGACTGTCAGGGCATTTGTTCCCCCCCCTTTAAATCTAAAGACTGAAGCAGCGTCCAACAGACTCTCCTAACCTCCTTACTTGGACTGCCTCCATAGCAACCAATAAAAGAACCACTCACTCCATCAGTGTCTCTGCCCCGCATACGCCTAAGGGGGGCGGGAACCACAGGCCCGTGACTAGGTGCATGGCAAAAGAAAGTGAGCTGGAGTGTTGACCTGAGTTGTTTTTTAGTGAAGAGGCCATCTGAAAAAACAAAGCGGAGCCCAGCAACTCTAGAAACTCCCACCTAACAAGAAGATTGGCGCCTAGTAAGCAGTTGGACACACTATTCATTTACAGATGGTAGTAGGATGATTTTAATTCTGCTCACATCTTGCCATGGAAGTTGAAGTCTGTATATCATATGATCACTGGGTAACATACCACGCTCTAGATGGGAACATTCAACTCAAAAAGGTGGGGAAGGGCACATTGAATTACCCTCTTTGGGTGTTGGGGGCAATGGGAAATTGGTAATAGAACTGTCATTTTGAATGCAATTAGGAAGTTTAGTTTTAGGACGTTCTGTCCAGTGCAGGACTAGATTGCCTTGAGACTGCTGAGCATGATTGAGAATTGGTCTTGTTTTCCTTTGACCTGAAGGTGTATTTGTGTGTCATCGGCATAGGAGTGGAAGTGCATGGGGTCTCAGCAGAACCGATCCATCCATTCATGGCTTCATGTAAAAGTTGAAGTGGTTAAAAGGGTGAAGAACCATGTTGTACTCTACATGTCACTGGGCTGGAAGAGAAGGACAGGTCTCAGAAATTCTAACATTTAGTTGCAGCCATTGACTGGTAAAGTTGAAGGAAGATATTCTGGTCTAGGTTTCAATGTGACAGAGATGTTTACAGGTATGAGCATGCTCTGGGCACATAAATCCACTATCTCTGGATTATCCCATACTGACTAGGGTTCATTTAAAACCTGGACGATGATAATGCAATACCAGCCTGGCTGCAATGTGATTATGGCTCACCTGGTAGTGGTTTGGTTTCACAGTAGGAAGCAGTAAAAGCTGTTTTTTTGTATATAAAATTAACAATGACCCTCCAATGCTGCAAGTTTTTTCTAAGTGCCTGCGGATCTTTGCTGATGTGACCTGCTTTGGAAAAATCATTTTCGGAAAATCGCCCTACACAGGGTGTACCTTACCATGAACTGCATCCAGGGGCTCTCTCGCACATGGGTTGTCGATGGGTCATTTTTGATGGTAGAGCCAGCGGTGATCCGCTCTACAAAATTCAGTTTCCCCCACCTCTAACTGAAGAAGGGGAAATGTGAATGTGGCAGAATGGGAAATCTCCTGATTTTTGGCAGCTCTCCCATTGCATGTCTGTGAGGATGCTAACTGATTGCTCAGTGCTGGGAGCCATTTGTGCCAAAGATGGCACCAGTAGCTTAGTGAAAATGGAGCCACTCCCCCACTGGAAATTACATGGAGGGGGCCCCTCACTCTCCAGATCCACTCAGTAGCTCTCAGGGAGGGGCCCCCCGTCCATGCACAGTGCCGGAGGAGGCCCTGTTATACTTGGCCCTTTTTGGCTAAAGTTCCCTAAACTTTTTGCTTTCCCCCTAGACCTTTTTTCTGACATGATGTTGCCAATTTAGATGCTTTGGGCACTTTGCCACTGCTGATGAGTGTCAAAGTGCAAGGGCTCCCTGTGTAAAGTGTAATGGTAATGGGTTGTCCATGATTGGTATGTTTGCCTTACTAGTCCCTAGTAAAGTACACTATGTGTGCCAGGGCTGGTAATGCAAATGCTACTAGTGGGCATGCAGCACTAATTTTGCCACCCACACAAGTTGCCTTAAAGAGGGAACGCAGGCCTGCCATTGCAGGGCCTGTGCGCAGTTTGTGAAACTGCCATGTTGTTCTTACAAGTACACCCACTTGCCGGACCTTACCCTTCCCTTTATATGCACATCAGACACCCCTACGGTAGGCCCAAGGTACCCCCTGGGCAGGGTGCAGTGCATGTGAAAGGTAGGACATGTACTAAGGTGTGTACCATGTCCTGACAGTGAAATAATCTCCATTTCGTTTTTCACTGTTGAAAGGCCATTTCGCCCATAGGACAGAATGGGGAGGCTGTGTTGTATGTTTTCCAGCCTATCTTTCCAAAGACTTAAGATGGAGAGGAGAAGTTTAGTATGTCTGAACTCACAATGTAATAACACATCTTTTTATGAAGGTGTTTTTTGTATTGTGTGTTTAGAAGCCACTCTTTTAGCAGTGGCTGGGTTTTTGTGCTTTTGTGTCTCTGCCTGTTTGTGGATTGACTGTCTGGATTTTAAAGTGATAGGATTTGGGGCATGTCTTGGCCTAGGGGAGGAGGTGAGACAGCAGCAGGCTAACCTGCATCTGGAGTGTAGGGGGAGGAGTAGCCCCTAGAAGTGAAGAGGTCTGGGTTGCTGCCATAAAACAATGGTCCCATCTCCTGCTGAGTGATTGAGACCCCCACTATCAAAGGAATAAGGTGTCACGGGCAGGGAGAAACCCAGAACTGGTTTAGACAGGCGCCAGTGCTCCCTGAACACAAGGACTTCAAAGACATTTAGGGGTATAGCTATGAGAGCTGAAACCCCTGAACTTTGGAGAAATGAATTGATCAAGTTTGAACAAGACTGAAGCTACTTCGTGGTCAAGAGGAACCTTTGCCAAGGAAGAAACAACTGAAGAGACTGAAGGAAAGGACTGACCCTTGCTGTCTGTTCTCGGGCTGGCCTGCAGTTTGCTGTTTTAACCAAGGAGAGGCTAAAGGGACTTGGCTGTGTGCTGTGTCCCCCTGCTTGAAAGGACTTTGCTGTGTGATGTGTCTGAAAGTAACTTATCCCCAAGGGCCTGAGGTGAGCTGGCTCCCTGTTGCGGAAACCCAGGAACACAAAAGTTTCTATGAGAGTCTCAGCGACGCTGTGTGTGTGTGCTTTTTGCAGCTTGAGACCTTTGTAAGAAGTGCCCTGTGATCGTGGGCAACTGGAGTCCAACCGAGTCTTAGCGATGCTGTGTGCGTGTGCTTTTTGCAGCCTGAGACCTTCGTGAGGATTGCCTTATCATTGTGCACCCGGAGTCCAAGTGAGTCTCAGCGACCCTGTGTGCGTGTGTTTTGTGCAGGCTGAGACCTTCGTGAGGAGTGCCCGGTGATCGTGCACCCGAAGCTCAAGTGAGTCTCAGCGACGCTGTGTGCGTGTGCCCTGTTGCAGCCTGAGATCTTCGTAGCATAAGCGACCCGGACCGGCAGCCCCGTAGGAGCTGAGCTGCCGGCCCGAGCCTGCCATTGCCAGAGCGGGACCTCAAACCATCCTCGTCGAGGGAGGGCCTGAGTCCCACTGCCCAGAATTCCCAAAGATTGCATCGGAGGCCCAAGTCGCTGGAAGAGGAGAAGAGATCGAGGTCGCACCCCCCAGGTAACGTGTGTTGACGACGGGGGCAGGGTGCGCGCTCGGAAGGAGACGCCCTTAGCCTCTCCAAGTCTTGCAGCGCGAGCCTCTGCTTCGGTTCGTATCACGGCCCGTACTAGCCAAAGGACCAGCAGTACCGGAGTGCAGAGCTGCACATTTTGTTTACACCATACCCGTGTGGGGGCAACTGTTGACAGAGGCTGACTGCGAGTAGGTATGAGTGGCAGAGAGACCACCGAAGCCACCGTGATCGGTGCTGGAGTGTGTTACGCATTGCATTATTTCTGCATAACTAACTACCTGATTGTCATATTACGCATGGCATTATTTCTGCATAAATAACTACCTGATTAGTGTATTACGAATTGCATTATTCCTGCATAAGGAACTACCTGATTAGTGTATTACGCATTGCATTATTTCTGCATAACGAAGTACCTGATTGTTGCGTTACGCATTGCATTATTTTTACATTGCAACGTGCCTGATTCTAGCATTACGAACTGCATTATTTTTACATTGCAAAGTGCCGGATTCTAGCATTACGAACTACATAACATTGCATTAGGACTGCAGTGGAACATTTAGAAGTGCTTATTAATATTGCCAGAACTTACAAGGGCTGGCTGGCCTAACAATCGGCCAGAAGGAATATTACAAATACGCATATGTTGGATTCATATTGTGTGGTTTTATCGTATATCTTTTTATATCAATTTATACTCGTTTTTATGAAACTCGTGTGGAGTCCATTAGTGGTTTCATCATCGGGTTGCTCTGAGTGTGGTTGCAAATACTTTACACATTTGCCTTGAAGATAAGCCTGGCTGCTCGTGCCAAGCTACAAAGGGGGTGAGATGGGGCTATCTGAGAAGGTGTCCTTCCTTCCCCTGATGTGGAAACGAGGGTCCCTATTTGGCCTGAGGTACCTACCTCAGCCAACCAGGGATCCCGGGTCTAACAGGCCCCTTGAAGCTCGCCCATCCCCCGCACCGTGGGGGCTATCGTTAAGCCACTGGCTGGCACTCTTGGCTATTGGATTGGACACTTCTCATTAATGGCTATTAGTGGAATGAATCAGGCTGCCTTCACAATTATTAGTCTTTCCTATCGTTCTAACTCCGTTGCATTATCCATCGATGCCTGATTTAATCAGTTTTGTGTTTGTTAAGGCAACCTTATAATACATTTGTAATCACCTTAATATTATTTTATTGCAGCTCAGCTGTGGTCTGTATATCCTGCTCCAATGTCCCTCAGGTTGATAAGCAGGACGGAGTACGGTTTTCAGGTGTTCCAGCGGTGGCAGAAGCAAAGGTGAATAGTCCTCCTCTTGGAAGACTTTTGGTAGGTGTCAAATATCTGCAAAGTGGTTGGTCTGTAGTTCACAGCTCCTGTGGCATACCGAGGCGACTACGTTCTGTTGAGAAAACTTCATGGGAATGTGGCCACTGTGGGCCATATTTGTAAGGTGGACTGAAAGATTACCAGTTTACTTCACTCTACTGCCCAGCAATGTGCAATGTGAATATGCAGCCCCCCCTGGTGACGGTGCAAATATTCTCCTGAGGGCTAACAGTTCTGCCAGTGTATTGCTGTATAGAAATTTATGGCATGGTTCCAAGTTCGGATAACCCTGTTCTGTACAAAGAAGGTTGTGTGGTGATTAGGGGCTGTGTACTGTGGCTGTCACCATTCTTTAAAGGGTAAACTGTGGTCTGAGAGAGAGCTGTGCATTATGAGCATGGTCATGCTGCATGGGTAGGCTGTAATGATTACCTATTAAAACTCCTTTAAGTTGTCTGCTCTTACTCCACAACCTTCTATTTATTCATTTATAACTAAATAAATAAATTAATAGGAAGGTTGTGGAGTAAGAGCAGACAACTGAAAGGAGTTTTAATAGATAATATCCAAGGAGTCTAGTTTTTAAGTCTCAGTTCTAACACCAGAGTTATCAAACATGCGTATTGCTAATACTATACACAGAGTTGACTTTGGATCTGCCCTCATTCAACCATTGGTTTTCTTCGAACAGCCATTAGCCATGTCACTAATCTTATCAGTCTTGCCTTTCCTCCACCCAGTAGAGTATTCATCCCTCTCCTACTGCTATTGGCTGTTTGATGTGTCCTTCCGACTCTGCTGAGTGCCTACACTGATCTGCATGAGTGAATCCTTTACAACTATAGCCCTCTCTGTTCTTTCTAATGGCTTCCTTCTCTGTCTTGCTTTGATATGCTAATGCTGCATGCATGAGCTCAATAAACACAAACCTATTGGCTTTGCCATTGCTTTGTAATGTGAGAAATGTCCACAATAGTCTGAGTTAATGGCTTTAGGTTCTGACAACTTCTTAGAGAAAATGTTTTAAGAGATAGTCACCACAGTATGACTAGAAGTAGGCTTGGCATGGGTGATGGACTCTTTATTGTCGAATTTCTGCAGTAGAAATGAGAATCTTGAGAAGAGCATAGGGTATGTAACAGCGACAGACTCTGGAGTGATAGGCAGCTTGTATAGCAAGAAGTTTTTCACTCTTATATGGCTGCTCTATGAGGCAGGATCTATGACTCCCTTACAGTGATGGAGGTGCACCATGCATTACATAGCAGGGTACGTGGTGAAGTAGGCTTCCAGTAAAGATACCTATGTAGGGTAGAGGAGGCTGTGCAGAGCTTTAGTAGGGCGGAAACAGGGAAAGATTAGGTGATGAAAGCATGGAGAGGCGTGGCAGTCAGACTGCATTAAATTGAGAATGGTGATGAATTAACAGGCAATTTTCCCTTATTGGAGTTAATGTAGTAAAATGCAGTGAGGGAAGATGACATGGGAAAGGCCATAATGTTATTGCATTTAATTCCAGGTAATTGAAGACACCTCAGCTGGTGAACCAACTCTGAATAAAGAAGAATTGGACTCACTAATAAGTGAGGTAAAGGACATAACTGCTGATGTTTCACCCAAAGATATAAGTTTACAGTTATAGGTATGCAACTTGTACTAATTTGTTGCCCTTCACTTTGTACCACATTATAATCTTCACTCACTCACTCATTCACTCACTAACACAACCCACACCAGGTCCTTTCCAGACAGCCCTCTGCACAAGGAATTATCTCGGGGACCTCTTACTATTCTCTCCAGTGCATAGCTGTAAACAGCATATATATACATGGAGGATCTATCCAACATTAAACACAACAGCTGTGTGACCTCCTGGGGCGACTGTGATGTGGTTGCAGGGGCGTGGTTACCAATGGTGCTGTCAGTGCAGTGGCACCGGAGCCCAGAGGTGGGAGGGTGCCAAATCTGTCCTGCACTGAATGCAATTAGTTTCTTGCCTGCCCTATCAGAATTTTTAGGACTCAGAGCTTTGGGTTAACTCTTTGGAGGGCAAGGCCATGGAAGTAATAGAAGATATGGTAGCAAAGGAGTAAAGGAAAGGCATGAAAGAAAATGAGGGGTTGAAAATATGGAGAGGAAAACATGAGAGAATAGGAGAAATTAAGGATCACAGACAAATGAGAGTAAAACAGGGAAAAGGAGAAGAAAGGGGACAGAAATAAGGATTTCAGAAGAGAAGGAAGATGAAGGAAGAGGAGAGAGAAAACGCAAAAGAGAGGAGTAGGATAGGATAGGGAGGGTGGAGATGAAAGAGGAAAAGAAGGAAAGGCAGGTAAAAAGAAGAGCCTGAAGGCCTGTAAGCAGGGACGCATTTATCAGTGCAGCAGGTGCAGTGACACTGAGGTACAGGAATGTGATGGGCTCCGTACACTCTAAATAAAACATTTTTAATACCGTACCATGGGTCCATTTTCCTTGCTTATGTTAGGGGCCATGGCACCCAGGCTCCGCCACTGTGTAGTTGGACATGTATTCAGACTACAAGGCATTAAAGTGTACTTAGGCCTGGGCAGGGCAATGTAGTATATTTGACAACACTAACAAAACAGCTAATAGAATTCTGACTGATGTAGAATAATAGAGAAGCATAAGCAAAGTGTGCCCATATCTCCTCAGGAATAATATTCCACTCTAGCCTGCATGCAAAACAGCACAGCAGCCACACACATAAAAAAAGTCGACTGCAGTGGCCAGATTCAATGCATCCACATGTGCTCCTAAACTAAGGTCAAAAGCAAATCAAGTCAACAAGTGGAAGGGAACCTTCTAAGGAACACCCGCAAACGACTTCGGAAAAGCAAGAACCTTTTCAAGTCTAGCACATTTTAGACAGGAATCCGAAGTTTTTTTTAATCAAGAATCATGAAGTTACATAGTACAAATACTTTATTTTATAAAGAATTTAGGGCCAGATGTAGGTGGCTAAATACCGGTCGGTAACTCCAAAAATCGGTAAATTTCAGCATTACCGACCGGTATTTAGCCATTCCTAATGTAGGTAAGGAATCGGTAAATAAGGAATCGGTAAATACCGATTCCTTAATACCGATTCCTTATTGTTCTTGCATTTAAGGAATCGGTAATACAGATTCCTTAAATGCAATGTAGGAAGCACATTAAAGAGTGCTTTTGGGCCTTAAGAAATCGGTAATTACCACCAACTTCAAGTAGGTGTTAATTACCGATTTCCTTAATAAAGCACTTTTTTACTTTTTTAAGAGTGCCATGTGGCACACATCCATGCCCTTAGGGCATGTATGTGCGCCACATGTGCACACATACACATTTCAGGGGTGCAACAGCACCCTTGAAATACCTCCCGGTATTACCGATTCGGTAATACCGAATCGCTAATAATGAATGTCTTCACATTCATTCCTATGGTCCTCCAAGCCCATAGGAATTAATGGGTAGGTATTCCTTATTACCGAATCTCAATTACCGATTCGGTAATAAGGAATATTACGGATTCGGTATTTTTTACCGAATCTTTACCTACATAGGAAATACAGATTTCTTAATACCGAATCGGTAAAATTCGGTATTAAGAAATCGGTATTTCACATTTACCTACATCTGGCCCTTAATGAGCTCTAGAAACAAGCCAATACATGTTGCGCGACTTTCAAAATCATATGTTGCTTCATCAGGGCAAAAAGTGCGACCCATTCAATAAGTATGGCAATATTCTTTCAGTAGGATAACTTCAGTGCAAATGTTTCAGGTCCTACAGGATCTACAGGAATGACCATTTCTTCAAAAGCTATATAACTATGCGAGCCACAGAAACCGGAAAAGACGGTTATCATGCCACTTTGCTTAAATTGGCATTTATTATAAAACATTCCAAAATAGCTTTTGAAGAAATGGTCATTTCTGCGGATGCTTTAGGAGCCAAAACATTTGCACGGAAGTTACTGTACTGAAAAAATATTGCCATACTTATTAATAATAATACTTATTAATAATTAATAAGTCGCACTGTTTGCCTTGATGAAGTGAGGCAAGATTTGAAAGTCACTAAACACGTGCTGGATTGGTTTTAGAGCTCATTACATTCCTAATAAACTACAATATGTTGTGCTCTATAACTTACTGGCACATGCATCAACAATGCCATTTGCGATTCCTTAATAGCGAAAAATAAGGATTCGCTAATAAGGAATAGCAAAAGGCTATGCATGTTGAAATCGCTTACAAAATAGCGATCTCTAAACATTCCTTAATTGCTACTCGCAAATTGCGAGTCGCAATTAAGGAATACCTCCCCATTGATTCCTATGGGCCTAGAGGCCCATAGGAATGAATGGGAGGACTTTCTCAATTTGCTAATCTCAATTAGAGAATCGCAAATTGCTCATGCTATTTCAAGGGTGCCAGGGAGTCAAAAAGACACCCTGTTGCACCCCTGAAATCTGCATATGAATACATCTTGCACACACACATGCCCCAAGGGCATGTGTGTGTGTAAAATGGAACTTTGAAAAATGCACTTTTCAAAGTTTTTGCAAATTACCATGAAGTTCAACTTCATGGTAATTTGCTCCCCCTATTAGCGAAAATCGCTAATTTTTAAACTTTCATGCATTGCATTTAAGGAATCTCAATTTGGGATTCCTTAAATGCAATAGCAATTTAAGGAATCGCAATTTAGAGATTCCTTAAATTGCGATTTTTGCATTTGGGATGATGCATCCCAAATGCAAAAATCCCAGTCGCAAAGGGGCAGATTCTGAGAATCTGCCCGTTTGCGACTGGCTTTTGCTTTGATGCATGTGGGCCTTAATCTTTCTTGATGAAAATAAACTTCGGATCCCTGTCTAAAATTATCTCAAATTTGCAAGGTCAAAATAATAGGCGTCATATCATGAACTGATCCACACTAGAAACATCAATTAACACAACTCTGAAATTTATGTCATTAATAAAATCCCATCTATTCCCAAGTAACCTTAAAAAATCTCACTAATTTACAGTTAGATAAAATGTAAATATTGCAACTCATAATACAAGAGCCTAGCTGAAATCTGCATGAAAGTATCGCAGTTGACCTCTGCAATATTGAAAAAGTGCAATTTTCTGAGTGCAAAACAACCACTTTTCTTCACTTATCCACTATAAAGGCTTTATGATCCTTCTGTATGTAGAGTCATTATGTTTAAAGTACGTATATGAAGTGTGTTCAATCTAAAATATAGTGCAATGAAGAAGTTAGTATGATTTTATGATTGTCACAAATATTGTTAGCAGGTTTTGGTCAAGCTGGTATTGGGACCATAGCTGATTATATTGGGCTGTTCAATGCGAGATTTACACGATGCACTGTTTAAAATGTATGCATATAAGTGGAAGTAAGGGAATGTATATTCCATCTACAGTAAATTTAACAACCATATTGTGCGTGCAGTTTCTCTCCTTCTTAACAGTTTTCCTCACACTGCCTTCTGGACTATCAAAAGTCCTCAAGCAAGCTAACCCCTGGTGTTATCTACAGTGCGAAATCAGCACTACCACATAGAAGATGACTAGTTTAGACAGCATGCTTACACCATGATGTTTAAAATGTTACATGATAGCAGAGTGAATGATATTCTGAAGCTTGCTTTAACAGAAGCCCCAGGAAGGAGGGCAAAATCTCTGAAGGGAAGCCACACTAATGCATGAAAAACACGTTTGTTTTCATAACAATATATATTGTGTGTGTGTGTGTGCATTTATACTTGTGGTTGGTATAAGCAATGACAAACAAATAGGTTTGACTTTTTGGTAGTACATGAGCAGACACACAATATCTATGCATATATTGACATAGTGTATACGTCCGTGCACATATTTAGACACAGAAATATACCCATATCTATTGATGCATACACAGACCAAAAAACCTGCAAATGCTCATGCACAAAGTGCTAGAAAACAAAGAGGCACAAATACACGACCTACAGACACTCATGCATATTCACCCCAGGCAGTAAGATGTGTCAATGCCACCTGAAGAGAGGAGCATTGTTGGCCCCAATAATAAGTAATGAGCCACAATTCTCCTGCAGTAATGAACATTAAAAGCCACAGAGCACAATAAATATCAATGTTGGCCACAGGTTATAATAACAACAATGGCCAGAGGTGATAATGAACCTCAATGATGTTTATAAGCATCAGTGTCGCAAGTAGTAATGAGCCCCAATGGCCCCAAGCATTAATGAACATCAGTGGCACCCAGAAGCAGTGATCCATGATGGCCTCAGGCAGTAATTCACCTCAATGTACTCAGGTAATAATACATCTCAATTTCCCCAGGCAGGAATAAACATCAATGGTCCCAAAAAGAAATGTGACGCCTCAAGTGTCATCAATAGTAACAAACATCTATGGGTGCAAGCCTCCTCATTATTGTTCACAAGCAGTAAAGCGCCTCAGTGATCCCATTGAGCAATGAGCCCCAATAGCCCCAGACACTGTGAAGCAGTAATGACCTCAAAGAGTAATGAACATCACTAGGCCTAGGCAGTAATGTACCTGGATGGCCCCAGGAAGTAATTATTATTGTTTAGCTAAGGCACTAATGATCATTATTAGCCTCAAGCAGTAATGAGTATCAATGACCCGAAGCACTAACAAGCATCAATATTAGACCCAAGCAGTAATGAGTGTAAATCGTCCCAGACAATAGTGAGTCTCAACAGCCCCTTGCATTAAAAAGCATCAATCACCACAGGTAGTAGTGATCATCAGCGGTCCCCAAACAGCAATGAACATCAATGTCCCTAGGCAATACTGAATCTCAATAACCACAGGCCGTAAAGAACATTATTTACCCCAGGAAGAAATTAAGATCAGTTGTCCCAGGCTGTAATGAGCCTTGCTGACATCCCAAAGAGAAATAAACATCAATGGCCCTAGGCAGTAATGTTGATGATCAATGGCCCAAAGCTCTAATAAACACTAATGGCACTGAGCAGGTCATCAGTGACCACAAGCATTAATTGGAATCAGTGTCCCAGTTTGTGATAAATGTAATTACTGGGACCAATGAGTATTAAGCGTAATTGGTCCGAGAAAGGAAATTATTTATTTATTTGGGAGTTTTACATAGCTTCAGAGTTCTGGAGTCAAGAAAATACAGTTTGCTAGTCAGAAGGGAAAATAAGAGTCCAGTCGGTCAGGGTAAGTTACCATCTCTGAAATTATTTTGTTTTGTTTAACATATGTTCCATCTCAGTTCAAGCCAATTCTCACATGTTCAGTTTTCAGGAGTTTAATAAACTTCATGTGGGTGGATTCTGCTCCTATGTACGGTGTAAAGGCATACCACAATCTTGACCTTAGCACACTCAGAGTTCTGCCACCATATTTCATCATCTGAGAAGGTTCATTGGTTGATCTGGCTGGCAGATCTAGGGTGAAGGTAGAAATGTAGTAAGGTGTCAGTTCCTGTAGTTATAAAGGGCATTTGCCCCAGTGCTCTTTATTTTTCATGCTCAAGACATTGAATTTAATCCAAGCATCCAACAGAAGACAGAGTACAACTTTAAGAGAGGATTTGATGTGACCCGATTTACAGAGGTTAAGGCACATGTCTGACTGCCTGGTTCTGAAGCCTAACGAGCCTGGCAATACGTGTCTTGGGGCGATCAGAGTAGATGATTCTGTAATCTATGCATTCCAGGACGAGAGGTCTCTGCAGCTTGATTCCGTAGTCAAAGTGGCAGAGTAGGAGAATGTTCCAAAGAAGAGAGAGCAGCATAGTCACATCTTTTGCCAGAGTTGACTTAGGGAGTCAAGCTGTGTTTTGTGTTAAAAAAATCAGTTCTTTGCTTTTAGTGAGGCAGAGAGAGCATTCACATGTTTGTAGGCCAGCAAAGAGTAATGCACCAGCTCAATGGCCTCAGGATATAATATACAACAAAGGCCCCAGGCAGTAGTAGTCATCACTGGTTCGAAGCAATAATACATGTCTGTGGCCCCAGGCAGTAATGAAGGTCTATGATGGCAGGCAGTAGTGATCATCAATGCCCCCAGGCAGTTATGAGCCTAGAATAGGAAAGGAAAACTGCTCTTACACATGCAGCAGCAGACAACGGTCACTCCAAGCCCATCTAAGAAGAATGTTCTGATTCTCTCTGTAGCAAAAGTGCAGCCTGCTTCTGTGCTGCTCCATTTAACTGTGCGACACTAGGGTCTACATCAGTATTCCCGTCTGTAGCACTGCACATGGGCAGAAGGGCACATGCACCCCTTTCCAATTAAATAGTACTCCTTACAAGGCTGAAAAAGCAGTAGAGCCCACTGTGTTTCTGATCTGTGCAGGCAGCAGCTGATGCACTAACTTGTAGATTTAGCAAGTTGGTGCATGAAATGTAGACACCAAGATTTTTGCAAATTAAGTACATGGCCTCTGCTGTGGCGCCACTGGGCCTATTTAATGTATTCACTTTATCTCTTTACACTACATTTGCTTGATCCGCCAATGGATCTTCTAACCATGCCGAGAGGGGTCATATATATGGAATCCCAAAGTTATTTAATGAGGACCAGAAATTGGGTAACTGATCTTCAGACTGGTAATTAAATTCATGCATATAACTCTCAAGACTAGACTATACAAATACAGATTTATCACAGCTAGACCAAATCTCTTGCCAAATTTAGCTGGACTAGAATCATACAATCCAACACTTCAGTCAGAGCTATGTAAAATAGTAACATGAGTGTCTGTTGACTAGAGATCTCTTCCATCCCTCATTAATACTCAGATTGGAATGCACATTTAATAATTGGAGACAAGTCATAGAGAGACAGAAGCAGAATTTAAGAATGTTTAGATTTTATCAGTAAATTTAGGAAGTAAGTACATCATTATCAAGCATTTAAATTTAGGAGTGCAGAATAATCAAATTCATGTCTTTTGGCCTGTCAATTACCAAAGTTTCGAGGAAAAGTTCAGCAAATGACATAAATCATCTCAGCTGAAAGCTCTTTCCCAAGAGGGAAGAAGTCCGGAAATATTGTACACAGCGTATGCATCAGCCAAGAGTGTCCACATGTCTGCAAAGGAGCAAAGCCTTCCGTGGAAGGTGGCAACATATGGCAAAAGTGGCAGACAAATGGCACACTTCTCATAAATTAAAGTTATGAAATAAGTTCTCTAGCTCCAGAGTGACACCCCCTGGTCACCTCGTCTGGTCAGACCACTCTTCTATTGGTCAGTTCATATAGGATGAATGTCATGCAGCGCAAAGAAGACACATTTTATGGAAAATAGTTGGTGATCTTCATATAAGCTGTCAAACCATTCAAAAATGCAAGCCACAAACAATAGTTCTTTAGCAGCGGTTCATAAGCGAGTTCAAGAGGACAGTTTCTCACAGCAGATGATCCTAATTGAATGATTTAATAGCAAGTTGTCCTAGTATGAGCCTGCGAACTCTTTCGGTGAAACATAGTTTTGTCTCACATTGCAAGTTGTACAGTCCTTCTATGAGAATAGAATTAAGAAATAGTAAGAAAATGCAGGCATAAATTGGATTTTGTTAAGGAAATACACAATTTAAAAAAATGAAAATATGCATTATATGTAGAATCTTTAGAACTTTCACATATTGCTTCCCAATTCTTTGTACTCATGAGGCATCTTAGATTCCTTGCAATTAACATGTGTTACTATAACACATTACTACATTGCCAAAGTACCAACATGAAAAATCATTTCAAAATCTAAAGAAACAAAATTGTTTCTAGTAATTCTCATTAGTACATTGTAATACTGGTCCCTTCTTAGCGAGTCCTATAATACTCATGGTCACATCCCAGTCTTTCCAGTATGGCTTTCTTTATGTCCTGATAGGGGGTAACTCCGGCAGGATTGGCGGCTTGATAGGCTGCCTGGAGTTCCCCAGACAGTAACAGGGCTATGTACTGACCCCATCTCTCAGGAGGCCAAGTAGCGGTGAAAATATGCATTATATGTAGAATCTTTAGAACTTTCACATATTGCTTCCCAATTCTTTGTACTCATGAGGCATCTTAGATTCTTTGCAATTAACATGTGTTACTATAACACATTACTACATTGCCAAAGTACCAACATGAAAAATCATTTCAAAATCTAAAGAAACAAAATTGTTTCTAGTAATTCTCATTAGTACATTGTAATACTGGTCCCTTCTTAGCGAGTCCTATAATACTCATGGTCACATCCCAGTCTTTCCAGTATGGCTTTCTTTATGTCCTGATAGGGGGTAACTCCGGCAGGATTGGCGGCTTGATAGGCTGCCTGGAGTTCCCCAGACAGTAACAGGGCTATGTACTGACCCCATCTCTCAGGAGGCCAAGTAGCGGTGGTAGCTACCCTTTCAAAATTGGTAAAGAAATAATCTGGGTCGTCACCCTCCTGGAACTTCTGGAGAACGCTTCCGGGTACATTAGGATGGACTGTGGCACTAGAAATGGCATCCGTTAGGCGCAGAATCGCCGTGTCTTGCACCTGCTGGTTATTAGTCATTAGAGCTGCCTGCTCTTTCATGGCTCCTTGAAAAGACTCCCTTTCCTTCTGAGCATTTTGGTTTTGTTGTTCCAGAACCAGTTGCAAATGTCTCTGCCCTTTGGCTAATTGAATTATCATGCCCTGTATGGTTACGGGTTGCGTCATCTTCCAGCCTTAGATGAGTATCCCACTTCTGACACCACTGTAACACTGGTCCCACCTTTTTTTTTTTTGTTTAAGAAATTTTTATTGAATTTTTGAAGAACAATAAAACACAAAATACATAAAAAATACAATCAGATAAGAAATCAGGATCATACTTACAAATTATAGTAAACCAGTAAATAGGAATCAAAGTACCATGAACCCATATAGAAATCAAACAATATCAGAAAAAGAGGAAAGAAGAAGGAAGAACGAACTGAAAAAAGAAAAGAAAGAAAAGTATAAAGACGAGAAAAGGTCAGAGCAGTAGAGAATAGAAATCATAAAGTAGGAATCAAAGAATAGAAAGTGTCCTAAGACCATATAAGATAATCAGTAGAACTGCCAAATTAGAGGAGAGGAGCAGGTAGAGAAAGATAAGAAGTGAAAGGTAGCCAGAGAAGATTGGATTTAATTTTTTGGGAAATGACAGAAGAAGAGACACTAGCAATACGGTGTTCATCGCAAATAAAATTCCACCACAATGATAATGAAATTTTCGAATTGTCTTTCCAAGCAGATAAAATAACTTTAAATGCTAAAGCAATAAAAAGGTCAAACAGTAGAGAAACAGGGGAGGAATCATCCAAATCAAATGATAGAGAACCTAAGAAAACATTATGAAATGACAAATTTAGATTACAATCAAAAATAGTCATACATTTTGACCAAACTGATTTCCAGAAGTTAAACACATTAGAACAATCGTAAAGGAGATGTCTCAAAGTGCCAGTGTGTTTGGAACAGGACCAGCAAAGTGGAGACGCAGATAATGAAAACTTGGATATACAAACAGGAGTAATAACAGCTCGGTTATAAATAAAAAACAAAGACTGAGTTATACGGGCAGCTGCAGAAATTTTAAATAATTTGGACCATAGTTTATCCCAAATATCTATAGTAAAGGAGAGAGATAGGTCAGCTTCCCAGGCCAACTCAATAGAGGATTTGGGTCTCTCAGTTGTATGTGACATTAATAATTTGTAAACAAGAGCTGCTTTAGGTTTATGCAAGGAGAACAAACTATAGAGTGGTGAGGGGGGAGTGAGGGATGGAGCAGGGATAGAAGAATCAAAAGAAGCTAACTGAGTTTGTAAAGCATCTGAAATTAATAGATACTCGGTATGGGAGGTGTCAGGTAAGAGGAATTGCAGCTGTAAGTCCAGGAAGGAAATAACAGAATGTTGGGAAATTAATTGATGAACAAAAACAATGCCCTTCTCCTTCCAGTGCTTGTAGTAAAAAGATTTACCCTTACAACGAAGCGATTTATTGTACCAAATAGTAGAAGAAAGGAAACACTGAAAAGGGGTTAAACCCTTAGTAAATGTATTGTATAATAGATTTTGGGAATATTTTATAATAGGGTTATTAGAAATGAAAGAGCAATTAGACATGTAAAGCACATTTTGAAAGGAAAAGTCCTTTAAAAAGGAGCGTTCAAAAACAATCCAACGTGGTACCGGAGTATCAGCGAAATCAAAGGAGAGAGCAAAGGACTGTTTAATTATGAAAGATGAGTGATAAGCCTTAAAGTCTGGGAACCGCACTCCACCTTCAGATTTAGGGCGAGTAAGTTTGAGAAGGGAAATACGGGGATGTTTTTTATTCCATAAAAATTTTATACAAATGGAGTTAATACGTGACAAATATGTATTGGGGATACGAATAGGCAACATTGACAAAATATAAAGGACATGAGGGACTATCATCATTTTTATAGTGTCCAATCTACCCCACCAGGATAGATATAGCGGGGACCAGGAAAGAAGCAAAGAATGAATTTTAGTAAGTAGTGCAGCAAACGTAAATTTAATTGTATCAGGTAGGGATGCAGAGAACCAAACTCCCAGATATTTAATTTTTGCGGGACACCAAGTAAAATTAGTATCATTAAACATATACTGATAACATAACGAATTCAGGGGCAACACTTCTGTCTTAGAGAGATTCAACTTATAACCAGAGATGCTGGAGTATAAGCGGACCTCATCCATAAAGGGGGGGAGAGATGTAGTGGGATTAGCCATATATACCAATATGTCATCAGCATAAGCGGATAATTTAACTTCTAACGAATTATATGTAAAGCCAGAAATATGAGGATTAGTCCGAATGCATTCAAGGAAGGGCTCAAGACACAGGACAAATAACAAAGGGGATAGAGGGCATCCTTGACGAGTACCTCGAGAGAGAGAGAAAGATTTAGAAAAACGATTATTTACAATAATACTGGCTCGGGGGCAAGAATACAATAGTTTAACATATGAAAGGAAAGACGGACCAAAGCCAAACCATTGGAGGGTTCTAAACATAAATTGCCAATTAATACGATCAAACGCCTTTTCGGCATCCAGAGACAGTGCTGCAAGAGGAGATTTACATTTTTTTGCATGAGATATAATATTAGTAAACATTCGGGCATTATCAGCAGCCAATCTACCTTTAATAAAGCCAACTTGATCAGTTTTAACCAGCAGGGGAAGGAGAGTTTCCAGACGACTAGCAAGAATCTTTGCAAATATCTTACAGTCATAATTGATTAATGAAATGGGGCGATAATTTTTGCACAAGGAATGATCTTTATCAGGTTTGGTAATGATGATAATGAGAGCATCCATAAAGGAGCCAGAGGCCTTTGCATCATTAATAAAAGAATTAAACAGTGACAGCAGTTTAGGGACAAAAAGCGATGCAAAGGTAGAATAAAACTCAACCGATAGGCCATCAGGCCCAGGGGCCTTGGATTTCTTTAAGGATTTAATGGCAGGTATAATTTCATGGGCAGTAATCGGAACCTCCAATAACTCAAATTCGTTAGGTAAGGAAGGGGGAGGAGGAAGACCAGAAAAAAAGGTATCTAAATTTTGATTGGAAGGATTGGTATCGTCAAAATAAAGGGCCTCATAATAGTCATGAAAGATATTTGCAATGTCATCATCGGAGGACTTCAATCTGTTAATAGATTCATCTAAAATGGGTCCAATGTTTTTACGCTCAGCTTTAATCTTTAAATAATTGGCTAACAACTTGCCAGCTTTATTTTGGCCTCCATGATATTTAGATTTAATTTTAAGAAGAATATTACAAGCTTCAACAGTAGCAAGTTTATTAAGTTCAGACTTGGCTTTAATGAGCTCGTGCAAGGCAGAGGGTGATTTGGAAGTGAAAGAATTGTGTTCAAGAGATTTAAGCTTTTGAAGGGAAGCTATATACTTATTCCTAGCATTTTTCTTTTTCTTAGATACATAAGAAATAGAAAAAGCCCGAAAGGAGGCCTTGAGGGCATCCCAATTATTTGAAACAGAGGTTGCTAAAGGATTGTTAAATATGAAAAACTCTTTGATAAAAGCAGTGGCTTCAGCAATATAGGCAGTATCTGATAATAAGGAATTGTTAAACTTCCAACGGCTAGATTTCTGGGGATTTAACGAAAGATCAAGATCAGTAAGGACTGGTGCATGATCAGAAATAAAAATTGAGCCAATTTCCGAGGACTGAATCATAGGGAGGAGGGATTTGCTAACTAAAATATAATCTATCCTGGAACGCGTATGATGTACATTAGAGAAAAACGTGAACTCCAGAGAATCCGGATTGCACGTCTTCCAAACATCAAATAGAGGACGAGAGGCAATGGCCGATTGAAAAGCCTTATAGGACTTGTCCGGTTGGAATTTGGATTTAGATTGCCTGTCAGAAAAGGGATCAATCCATTGGTTAAAGTAACCTGCAATAACAACATTGGAACAGTCAAAGGTGGAAAGAAGGACTTTAATATCATGTCAAAATTTGGGATCAGGTTTAACCGGACCATAAATATTCAATAAGGTCAAGTCCTTGCCTTGCACAACAACCTTGGCCATTACCCATCGTCCATCCGTGTCATTTTGCGTAGCAACAATTTGTACAGATAACGATTTGTGAAACAATATAGCAACGCCCCCTTTCTTACCGGAGGCTGGGGAGTGAACAACCTGACCCACCCATTGTCTTTTCAATTTAAGAGATTCTTCTTCATTACAATGGGTTTCTTGAATGAAAGATATGTGGGAGTTAAGTTTGGATAAATGAGAAAGTACCTTTTGACGTTTAACGGGGTTGCCAAGACCACGAACATTCCATGTAACAAACTTACACATAACGGAGGGACGAAGGGATAATATATGGAAGGAGTTGAAACACTTCAGGGAAACATCTAGAAAAAAAGAGACACCGTAATTGATTAGGATAAAGAGCAAAAACGATAACACAGTAAACAATTGCAAAGGACATATGTAGTAAAAAACTCAACATTAGGTAAGTAAAAAAATAAACAAAAGGAAAAAGTATCAAGACAAAGAAAGAAAACGAAGATAGGAAGTAAAGAAAAAGAGGATAGATCAAGGAAGAAAATCCAGACCTAAAAGACAAAAACAGAAGCAAGTACATGGGGCGTAACAGCACCAACGAAAGACTAGACGGCAGATGGCAAGAATAAAAAAAAAATAGAAAATAGTACTACACAGCCAGAATAGAAGATTGAACAGAGAATTTAGAGGGCATTAGGGAACGGAGTGAGAACCAGTTGCAGGAGATGAGGTGATGGTATGAAGAAACGATTTCAGCTTAAGAGGGTCATCAAATGAGCGTGTGGAGCCTTCATGTGTGATTTTACACAGACAAGGATGGAGGATGCCATAGCGGATATTCAACTGTCTCATTTGAGGACGAAGTGCCAAAAATTCCTTTCGTCGGGCGTTGGTGGCATTCGATAAATCCTGTGAAATGAAGATGTTGTGTCCCGACCAAGTGAGACGACGTTTTGATTTAGCAGCTGACAGGACTCGCATCAGGTCAGTAAACTCTAGAAACAGCATGATAATACCCCTGGGCTTTGAGGCATTAGGCTGAAGGCGACCAAGGCGATGTGCACGCTGGATGTTTAAAGCGGGTTCCGGAGTGATGCCCAATAGTTCAGTCAGAAATTTCTTCAGAAAAAGAAGCATGTCCGTCCCCTCAAGATTTTCTGGCAGGCCATAAAGGCGCAGATTGTTGCACCTATTACGATTTTCAAGATCCTCAGTGAGGAGATTAAGACGATGTATTTCCTTTTCCAAAAGTGGGATTTTAGTAGAAATGTCCTGGACATCACTAATGCGTTGCTCCATGTCGAATACCTTAGCCTCCATAGTAATCCAACGGTCTTCAATTAATTGAAGCTTCTCATTTGTAGTGGCCATAAAAGATTTAAGCCCTCGAACTTCATCCAAAATGGTATCGAGAACAGGGTTCTGAGATGATAGAATGGGTGAAGGAGGGTCATTTTTAGCTCTCTTGGGTTTGGTGCCAGACGAAACTGCTCTGGCAGCATGAGGGGTCTCGCTAGCCATCTTGAACTGACACAAGGGACGGGAGGTGATTCTCAGTAGGGACTTCTGCCTGCCCATTCACCACTGAAATGACAGTTCTGAGGGTATTATGCCCTTATGGGCTAATACAACGTGTCAGCATATAAGCTTCTGAGAAATATGATAGAGAGAGACCATAAGTGACCAGAAAAAATAGGGCAAAAATTCAATAGCATGAATAGGGTAGCGCAACAAGCAACGGCGCTGTAGAAGTTAGTTCAGTAGACACGCTGCGGCTAGGGCAAGCGACGATGCAGGAGAAAAAAAAATCATCACCATCTTCAGAGCTGGGTGACATCAAGTAAAAAGTCCCATTGTGACTTATGAATCACGGAAGAAAAAGCGAGAAAAAAGGAAGAAAAACAACGTTGCAGCGCGCCATTATAAAAGCGCCGATTTACCTCATGAAATGCTGGAGGAGACGACAGGTCCACAAAAAATGGCGGCCGCCGCACGAAGACACTGAGGAGAAAGCACCACCACGGTCCCCGGGCCCAGGAAGGCGAAAATCAGAGTAAAAACGGCATCAGTCGCCTCACCGACCCTTCATGAGCTGAAAGTCATCCTCCGTGGGATCCCAAGCGCCGAATTACGGGCTGTTGCCGGCGAAAAACCTCCGCGGTCAAGCGGAGTTCACGGGTCAGCCGCCATCATGACGCGGCGCGAGACCACGCCCCCCACTGGTCCCTTCTTTAAGGGGTGGGGGCTGTGGCTAACTTTGTCAGCTAGGAGGCAGGAAACTGTAGGGTTATAGGCAACACGTTTTTTTTTTTTTTTACAGTATCTGTCCTTACGATAATGCTGGATGAGGTTGTCACTCCAACACAAGAGAGAGAAAGAACAACGCAAAGGGATAAAGCATATCTCCTGCTTTCAAACGTTCAGCACGGTGAGCCTTTTTTCCTTGGTCATTACTCCTTCAGTCTTTCCTCACCAGGCTCGGTGTCCCCAAAAGAGAAAATAGAAAAGATACCATTCACTACACTGTCCTGTTTTATTTCTAACCGTTCTAGTCCCTTCACCAGTGCCTATATCTATGTTTTTCACCAGGGTTGTGACGGAGGGAGAAGGTGGGGTCAAGTGAGAGCTGGCACATGTGTTCTCCAAGGGCCCTGTTCACCGGTGCAGTAAGCCCTTGAACCCCCTCCCAGCCAACCCTCTCCAATAACCCAGCAATGACACTTGCCTGAGGCTACGGTCCTCCGGGACCGTAGCGTTGGGTATCTCGGTGTCCTGTCTCTCCTGGGGACGACCGCATACAGGCGCAGTGGGTGTTGGGGAAACCTCCCTCGTCTGCAGTCCTTCTCGGTCTTCTGACCTCCCAGGCGCCTCTTCCACGCCGCTCGCCTCCTCTACTCCTCCGTCCGCCTTTCCTCCCGATTCGCACTCTTCGCCCACGCCGCCGTCGACCTCCTTCTTCTCAGCTGCTGTCCGTCCTCCCTCTGATTTTCGTGCCTCCTCTCTTGTTCCGATCCCTGCCGACGACGTCACTCCCGCCGCTGTACTGCTGACCTCCTCCTCATCTGGTCCATGTCCGGGCGCCATCTTGGAATTCCTGGGGCTCCACCAGCTGTCCATATCACATTGCCTTTCTTCCCGGGATGGACGATCGGGCCATTCTGATAAAGGAAAGCGGGAGAGGTAAATAACGTTCCCCTGCAGTTTTCCTGGAATGTGCAGAGTCTGAAAGGAAAAGGGCTGTAAGGCTAAGAACCATCGAAGAATTTTGGCATTGGTATCCTTGTGGGTGGCTAGCCATGTTAAGGGAGCATAATCTGTTAACAGAAAGAAGGGACGTCCCAGTAGGTAATATTGGAGAGATTCCATGGCCCACTTTATGGCTAGGCATTCTTTTCCCATAGTGGCATATCGTGTTTCCCTCGGAAACAACTTTCGGCTTATGAACAATACTGGTCGAAGCAAACCCTGGGAATCTGGTTGGGATAAGACTGCTCCAAGCCCTCTGTCAGATGCATCTGTTTGTAGTATGAACGATTGTCGGTAGTGTGGACATATCAGAAGAGGGGCGTTACACATCAGTGTCTTTAGGGAGCAGAAACTCTGTTCCTGGGGTTTATTCCATTCTATCCTTGTTAGACTTGGCTTTTGTCTAAGCAAGTCCGTGAGAGGACTGGCTACCTCGGAAAATTGAGGTATGAATCTGCGGTAATAACCTACCAACCCAAGAAATGCTCGTACCTCTTTCCGGGTGGTGGGTCGGGGAATGTTCTGTGTGGCCTCTAACTTATTGATTCGTGGCTGTATGGTTCCTCCTCTGATAGTGTACCCCAAATATTCTACCTTGTGTGTTCCTAGAGTGGTTTTCTTTGGATTCAGAGTAAGGCCTGCTTGTGTCAGGGCATCAAATATGTTGTTAAGGTGCTCTAAGTGAGTCTCCCAGTTCGGCTATACACCACTATATCATCTAAATATGCTATCGCATATTTTTGATGGGGCCGTAATATGACATCCATAAGTCTCTGAAATGTCGCAGGAGCTCCATGAAGCCCAAAAGGCATTACTTTGAACTGATACAGACCAGATGGAGCAGAGAAAGCCGTTTTTTCTCGGGCTGACCTAATAAGAGGGATTTGCCAGTAACCTTTGGTTAGATCAATGGTGGACATTACTTTAGCTTCACCTAGTCTTTCGATCAGTTCATCAACGCGGGGCATGGGGTTGTTATCAAACTTTGAATGAGCATTTACCTGGCAGGAATCTATGCAAAAACAAAGACTTTCATCCGGCTTCGGTACTAGCACAATTGGAGAACGCCAATTGCTTTTGGATGGTTCAATTATGTCTGCTTTAAGCATAACTTTTATCTCCTGTTCCACTGCTATCCTTCTAGCCTCGGGTATTCTATAGGGCTTCAAATTCACCACTTGACCTTTTTGGGTGACGATATCATGAGCCACTAGGGAGGTGCGACCAGGTGTACCTGAACTTAGATCTGGGTATTGGTCCAATAGCTGACCTAACTGCTGCTGTTGACCTAGGGAGAGCTTAGGACCCATCTGAGGTCGCTCTGGCTTACCTTCCCCTCCTAGGTCCACAGGGATATCCAGTGTTTTTTGTAGAGTCACCTGACATATGGTTGGTATTCTGTCCCTGTCTTTGGACGGTTTCTCTGATTCCTCCTACTTCTTAAGGAGATTGATATGATAAGTTTGCCCTGTTTTGGTAGCATATGGAACAGCCATCCTGTAAGTAACGGGAGTCACTTTATGAGTAATCGCATACGGTCTTTGCCAAGTAGCTAACAACTTCTTGTCTGAGGAGGGAAGGAGTATCAGTACTTTATCCCGAATGGCGAGTTCCCTCATTTGACTCTTATTGTGTTACTGTTCTTTCTGTCGGGCTTGGGCCTTATCCATATTTTTGTGAACAGTGTCCCACAGATTGGCTAACGTTTCTTTTAAGGTTTGCATATATCCCAGAAGAGGTTTTCCTTCATCTTCCTCTTCTGTCAATTGTTCTGCGGCCATTTCCAATAAGGTACGGGGCTTGCATCCAAATAGGAGTTCAAAAGGACAAAATCCCGTTGACTTCTGTTCATGAGTCCGAATGGCGAAAAGCACCAGTGGTAGCTTCCGGTCCCAATCTTTCCCTGTATCCCCTATCAGTTTCTTTAATATGGTTTTATTGTATCTTTCCACCAGACCGTCCATCTGGTGAAGATACACGGCTGTCCTGATTTGGTGCACCCCTAAGTGGTTACAAATGTCTTCATTAGTTTGGCCATAAAAGGAGTCCCCTGACCAGTTAAAATTAACAAGGGGAATCCTACCCGGGAGAAAAACGAAATTATGGCTTGAGCCACCACTACTGTGGTCGTACTAGTGAGAGGGATAGCCTCTGGGTACCTGGTAGCGTAATCAACTAACATCAATATGTATTGGTGTCCCCGGGCTGAAGGTATCAAGGGTCCTACCAGATCCATTCCCACTCGCTGGAACGGAATATTAATAATTGGTAGAGGAGCCTACCTGGTCGGGGTCGACTTCCTGTACTTGATTCCAGGCATTCAGGAGGGTGCTGTCGTCTTTCTGGCAGCTCGGAAGCTCCGGGCAGGAGTGTTTCCGTGTTCTGGGGAAGAAAGCAAACATGAGGACATGGCTTGACAGGCATACGTGTAGTTCTCTTTATCTCTCCTTTTCTCATTTTGAGATTTCTTTTCCTTGTCTCTGGGGATTGGTATATTTTCACTGCAGAATGGCGCTTCTTGCAACCACTCCAGATCCGGACCTTGTTTTGTCAACTCGGCCAGACACTCATGAAAGTGTGGTAGATCTGTGCCTAACAGAATGATTTCGTGTAGATCCGGAACCACTCCCACCTTTCTGACTTGGGGATACCCATCTATTTCGACCAATACTTCCGCTAAGGGATATTTCCTAACATCCCCATGGACACAAGACACTAGTACTGTCTCTCCTTCACACACTGCTGCTAATATTATTCAATCCCTTGGCTACTACTGTATGGTGGCACCTGGTGTCCAGAAGGGCATCCACAGGTTTTCCATTGAGTCTGATGGCCTTCTTATAACTTTGTCTAACAGCCCCAGTGACGAGGACTCGGCTTTGGGACCACCCAACCTCCATGGGTTCAGAAGTATTGGTGTTTAGAGGACAATTTCGGGCTATGTGTCCCCATTCTGCACACCTAAAGCACTGTGGACCCACGTGAACTGAAGAAGGCTTCGGGATAGGTTTAGGGCCGGGTCGAGGAATGGGTATGGGTCGTTTATCCGCTCCTTCGATTTGAGGATTTTGGAGTGGTATTAGGGAAAAGAATGGGAGTTCTCCCTGTTTGTACTTTGAAATCTGGGGACCTATGGTAAGCACAGGCTAGTTCAATAGCTGACTGTGGGGTTAGTCCCGGATGTTGTTTTACCCATGCTCTAGTATTGCTGGGCAGAGCCTCTAAGTACTGTTCGAGGAATATTTTCTCAGTGACATCCTCCATTGAGGAGGAATGAGGTTGTAGCCAACGATTGCCCAAGTCCCTAATTCGATAATAGAGAGCCCTGGGATTATCTCTGGTTCCCCACTTCTCCTTGCGGAAGCAAGTCCTATAATACTCATTATCACATCCCAGTCTTTCCAGTATGGCTTTCTTTATGTCCTGACAGGGGGTAACTCTGGCAGGATTGGCGGCTTGATAGGCTGCCTGGAGTTCCCCAGACAGTAACGGGGCTATGTACTGACCCCATCTCTCGGGAGTACAAGTAGTGGTGGTAGCTACCCTTTCAAAATTGGTAAAAAAATAATCTGGGTCGTCACCCTCCTGGAACTTCTGGAGAACGCTTCCGGGTACATTAGAATGGACTGTGGCACTAGAAATGTCATCCGTTAGGCGCAGAATCGCCGTGTCTTGCACCTGCTGGTTATTAGTCATTAGAGCTGCCTGCTCTTTCATGGCTCCTTGAAAAGACTCCCTTTCCTTCTGAGCATTTTGGTGTTGTTGTTCCAGAACCAGTTGCAAATGTCTCTGCCCTTTGGCTAATTGAGTGATCATGTCCTGTATGGTTACGGGTTGCGTCATCTTCCAGCCTTAGACGAGTATCCCACTTCTGACACCACTGTAATACTGGTCCCTTCTTTAAAGGGTGGGGGCTGTGGCTAACTCTGTCAGGTAGGAGGCAGGAATCTGTAGGGTTATAGGCAACACGTTTATTTTTTTTTACAGTATGTGTCCTTAAGATAATGCCGGATGAGGTTGTCACTCCAACACAAGAGAGAGAAAGAACAACGCAAAGGGATAAAGCATATCTCCTGATTTCAAACTTTCAGCACGGTGAGCCTTTTTTCCTTGGTCAGTACTCCTTCCGTCTTTCCTCACCAGGCTCGGTGTCCCCAAAAGAGAAAACAGAAAAGATACCATTCACTACTCCGTCCTATTTTATTTTTAACAGTTCTAGTCCCTTCACCAGTGTCTATATCTATGTTTTTCGCCAGGGTTGTGAGGGAGGGAGAAGGTGGGGTCAAGTGAGGGCTGGCACATGTGTTCTCCAAGGGCCCTGTTCACCGGTGCAGTAAACCCTTGAGCCCCCTCCCAGCCAACCCTCTCCAATAACCCAGCAATGACACTTGCCTGAGGCTACGGTCCTCCGGGACCGTAGCGTTGGGTATCTCGGTGTCCTGTCTCTCCTGGGGACGACCGAATACAGGCGCAGTGGGTGTTGGGGAAACCTCCCTCGTCCACAGTCCTTCTCGGTCTTCTGACCTCCCAGGTACCTCTTCCACGCCGCTCGCCTCCTCTACTCCTCGGTACGTCTTTCCTCCCGATTCGCACTCTTCGCCCACGCCGCCGTCGACCTCCTTCTTCTCAGCTGCTGTCCGTCCTCCCTCTGATTTTCGTGCCTCCTCTCTTGTTCCGATCCCTGCCGACGTCACTCCTGCCGCTGTACTGCTGACCTCATCTGGTCCATGTGCGGGCGCCATCTTGGAATAGATTATTCATTAGAAGTTTCAAAGAATTTGGAATTACTATAAACGTGCAGCACCCTTCTTTCTTTCACCATTTGGTGCACATTTTCATGTATGCAAAACATGGGAGTTCAAATATGAGACTCCCAAAATACACACATAATGTAATCTAAATTACATTAGATTAATTAATTCTTCACACTTATCTTTATTTAAAAGAGAATGGTTAATGAAATCTCTATAAAACGTCATCACATTCAAATTCCTATTCCATGTTAAAAGAATACACCATCATAATTTTATAAACATGAACATATGTTATTCAATTTGTAGTTTTGTCTATTCTACAGTCTTCTGCATGCTTTTACGATGCAGTAACTAAGACTTTTCATGATCTAATTCTCAATAATTCACAGCACATAGTGAGCACAAAGTGAACAAATTTGTCATTTTTCTCTCAAAAAGATGTCAAAATCGGTTTTACGTGTCAACTAGAGATTCAACAGTTTATCTGCTTCATCACCTCCTTCTGTGCGTTGACGCAATGTGATCATGATATGGGGCAGTAGCAGTGCTGCCACTTGCCTTTTTGGAATGTCTACAGGAGTGCCACAGATTGGGTGCCATGCATTTTGTCCTTGTTTGTGAGGATTTCCACTTCCCAAGAATGGAGCTAATAATACATTGCAAGAATAAAAGAAAAACAATAATATTATCACATTACAGATGCCGTAGATTTTGCCCTGCACAAAACGTTCTTCAAATCCCGTACATTGGCACAGACTGTATCTGACCTGGATTTTGAAGATGGATTTGTCTAGCATATATAGTAGTTCCATATGGTTCATTGAACTTGTTGCTTTCCTCTCAGAGCAACTGCTTGAAGTTTAATGTATTCAACATTATTTAAATTTGCGTTTTGGTAACATTATACAATAGATGCCCCTGTTATGCCTGTAATTGCTACCATCAGGCGAGGACATGCATTATTCTACAGTAGACACAATCATACTCTGGTTTACATTTTCTAAGCAGTTGTACATTTTTTCCTACACACTTCTTAATAAAAAGAGCATAAGACTTCACCTTAGAATGCTTCTAGGCAGTGCACTGCAATGAAATCTAAAAAAGAGATGACTTCTTTCCACTTAGTGTGGTCAAAATATTCTGGGAAATTTCAAAACCTCCAACATTTATCTGTTTTTTCTGCCTGTAGAGCAGAATTTCTGCAGGCCTGCTTCTCCCTGGGGAAAAACAATGCCCAAGGTCAAATGTATTGTTGCTTTTAGAAGCTTCAAGTTTCAAGTCTCAAATAGATTTATTTCAATAACAGGTATCATAAAAGCATCAAACATTCCGTCCATACACAAAGAAAAAGAATAAGAATTATTAAAATTAATAAATATAGCAGCACATCAATTAAAACAGTCTGAATATAAAGCTATTTCATCATGAGTTATACATTTCAATTTGAATTTATATAGATAAAAACACTAGGAATATGATTAAAAATGAGGGTATTTGATGTCACATATAGGGGTCCGTGTACAGCAATTTGATTTACATTGTCCGACTTCTTATACTCAACTGTACATGCTCACAAGGGTACTAAATCAAGTTACGTCGCTCTTCGTTTGTTACTGTGCCTAATAGTCCAGGTACGGCCTAGGAACTTGGTGGCTTCGCAAACAAAGAGGGTTCTCGATTCAGATTTTAATATGCGTAAAGCTACTTGATGGTCCCGAGTGCCTAGTTGTTTGCAGATTGGCTCAAGCCACCTTGACCTAGCGTTTGCGTATCCTGGGCAGGCAAACATAAGGTGCACAGTGCTCTCTTTGTGTGCCCCGCAAGAGGGGCATTCTTCAGTGGTCTGATGTGGTGGGCGCCATTTTGCTATGAATTCTTGAACTGGGAGTGAGCCAATTCTAAATTGAATGTATAGTGCCCTCTCTCTTGGAATCTGAATTATGTCCAAGTATGGTTCAAGGCTATGGGATTGTTTGTGCTGGAAGAATTCTTCCGTAAGCCTTCCCATACTTTGACAGCTGAGATCTCGGGCATCTACCCAACCCCAATAAATGAGTTTGAGTTCAATCTTGCTTGGTGGGTTTTAGGTATCCCTGGATTCCTTAGGACCAAGGGTTGTTATTAGTGCTTTGACATTAGCGATCCAATTGACCCCCTTGTTGGTGTCCAGGCTCAATACTTCTGCAAAGGCTTTTGCATAGTTAGCGAGTTCCGGTGTTCTCCTAAGGCGAGCCCAAAAGAACAAAGGACGAAGTTTTGCCATGTCTTTGAAGCGGCGCCTGCCCATGTCATACATCAGGGGGGTTAGAGGGACGCTCTGGGTAGCATGGTCAGATCCCTGAAGAACTTGTGTTCTGACCTGGTGATCTCATCTAAGTTTTTGAAGTCCCAGAGCTCAGCTCCGTAGAGAGCCGAGCTAACTGCCTTCGCTCCATACACAATGAGAGCTGGGGCAACAGGTCTACTGAATGATGAGTGGTGTTCTTTGCTCAGTGCCCAGCCGCACGCTTGTGATTGAGAAGCATTTTGTCGAGATGGGGCCTCCACTGCATATTTCCTGAGAGGCGTATACCGAGGTAGTCAAAGGTGGTTACTCTCTCTAGGTGTGTCCCATCTAGAGTTATGTTGTTTCTAAACGATTTATGGGGGTTAAATGCCATGAATTTTGTCTTAGATGTATTTATGACCAACCCCCGAGTATTGCAGAAGAGCTGGAATCTATTCAGGAGTTTTTGCAGGCCAGCTGGGGTCTTGGAGATCAGTACTGTATCATCGGCAAACAGGATAGTTGGCACCTTATCGCCTGCCAGGGCTAGTGCATCAGCTAATGATTCTTGCAGAAAGCTGACCACCCCGTTCACGTATAAGGAGAACAGGGCGGGTGCCATCACACAGCCCTGTCGAACTCCCCTGTTTACTGGAATCTTTTCCGTGAGCTGTCCCTGGGACCCCCATCTAATCTGGGCATAGTTACCCTCATGAAGTCTTACCAGTAAGTTGAGAATTAGTGGAGGAATACCCAACTAATGCAATGTTTCCCATAACCTTTTCCTGGGCACCAGGTCAAAGGCAGTCTTTAGGTCGAACAATGCGAGCTAAAGACTAGCCTAGCCAATCACTACCACTTTCCAATAGATCATGAGGAGCCTAAAGCACTTTCAGGGTTAGGGCAATGTATTCAGGGGCGTAGCTTCAGGGGGCGTGTTTGGGTTGTGATACCCTTCAAACAAATATATTTTTGGCTTGGTAGTTAAGTCTGGGGGCCCTGAGTCCGGTCTGCAATGTCTGTCAATTTTCCTTTCAATTCTGATTTTACTAAGAGGTTTTAACTTGTTTATTTTTTGTATTCAGTCCTGATTTTACTTAGAGGTTTTAACTTGTTTATTTTTTGTATTCGGAACGTAAATATATTTAGGCCTATTTATGCAAAGATTGTTCATTGGAGTGCATCCCTTTTTGATGCCTCCCCAATGCTGAATCCTTTTCAAAATTTACAAAGCCACACAAATGGCGATTTGTGTGATAATGCCTTGCGTTACTTTGTGTCAGGTAGGCGTTTCATGGGTCGGGCATGGGGGTATCCCTGCATTCACCCATGGATCTTCATGCAAGCCCATATTTATATGGGCTTATACTTACTAGTGAGTGACATGGCGCTCAGCCAGGGCCTGGAGGGGTGGGCATGCTCTCCATGCAGGCTGTAATGCAGCCTGCATGGAGCACAGGGAAGTGCGCATGACTGGTTTGGGCTTCCCGAGAGGGCCAACCAAACAGTCATTGCACACTTAGGAGTGGGCAAACCACACCTCCCCTGCCCTGCTCCGTTAACAGTGCAGCGCCGAACAAAGCAGCAGGAACGTCTCAAAGCATAAAATGATAATTAATTAAAGTTATCATAATTTTATGTTTCTCTTCTTCACACTGATAACAACCAGTGGTGGCGTAGGGCGCTGGCATTTTGTGCCGCTCTATGTGTAGAGTGCAGTACACAACCTATAAATGCACAGAGGTTGAATCAGTTCTGACTAATCTCTCTTTTTTTCTTGCAGAACTCATTTGATGGGATCCTACAGTGGGCCTTTCAGAACATGTCACGTCCTTTGTCTAGTGCACCATCTTTCTTAAGCTGATAGCTTAGGTTGTCTCACGTAATCCTGTACGAACAAAGTGGTGGCAAGCCAAACAACAGTCCCCAACCACTTTTACAGATGTGTCACGGAATTAATTCCCTAAATCAAAGTTCATGCAGTCAGCAAGAAAAGCAAAAAATCACAGCAATCTGAAATGTCTGCATACTTGTAAGAATAAAAGTAGATTAATGTCTTCTAATTTCCTTTGTAGCACAATGTACACACATGTGATGTGTTAGTAAAATGATACCATTAATGTGAACAATGTGCATGATTGCTGATAGACCCAAAGGATGGCACAAAAAAAGTATTGAAAAAGAGGGAGCAGGTATTTGCAACCATCCACAGAGAATTAAAACATTGTCTATAGTCTTAAATTAATTCTGGTGTTTTTTTCTTCTTCACTACATGGTTGAAGAGACAGTGGCAGTGAGACGTCAAAATAAACATAATTCGGCTCTTGACCCATTAGATGCTGTCTCTTTTCCACCCCTGTGCCGAGCCCCTTTTATGGTCTAGCTTGACAGCGCATCTTACCCCAAATAATTATGTGAGAATCACCAGGAGAGAGGGACTTTTGCTCTGCCCACATGTTGGTAGCTAGGAGTACATGTTTTAACTAGTTTGAAGTTGTGTGTTTCCACAAAAGAAGAGTGTTTGCTCTCCAGGCGGATATGATCATTTGGTTTGTATTTAATCCTGCTGACTGAGCTAGAACTTCCTGGGTCATGCACACGACATTGGAATGCTATCAAAGGGTCTAAGATAACTAGATTAATTTATTGTGTTTTCCTTTCCCTAGCAGCACCACAGATGGAAAGGGGGCAGCCAGATGGAATGCCTGTAGTCACAGCACCCCCCCCCCCTTTACTTAGATTTCAGAGGGCAGGTTTGTTATTTAGAGCAGTATAAGATGCCCAGGGCTATCCTAATCTACATATGCTTTTTGGTCTTGGTCGGCAGTCCAACGTTTGCTAACCTTATGCAGTTACACCAAAAATGAAATTTCTGAGTACAACTAAGAGAGGGGCTTACGCTCTATCCACATATTGGTCCTTCTGAGTACAGGACTTGATTGGGCCAAATTTGTGTGCTTTCACTAAAAAGACTGCGGACATTTCTCTTTTGGCTTGTGGTAAAGCTTATACTTAAAACAGGACTAAGTTGTTTAGAGTGACAAGCCAATGATCATGCCTATAGGCATGATCTGTTTATGGAATGTTATGAGAAAGGCAGTAGGTCTGACATATTTATTGTGAAAAGCATATGTTAAAGTCAATAGGCATTTAAGTTTCAATTGTTATTACTCTGTATTAAAGCCTAGGGGCCCGATTCACAGAACAAACTTAAGACTAAATCCTAAACTTAGTACCAATCTGGTATTCACAGAATGCACCTAGTACTTCTGGTATTCACAGAATGAACTTACTACTTTTGCGATTCACAAATTGAACTTAGGACTTTTGCTATTCACAGAATCCATTTACGACCACTAAACTTACGTCCGCACTCGGGCCGGAATTTCCGCCTCCGGAGCGGAATTTCCGGGCCGGAAGCGGAAAGTCCGCACGCGGGCCGGAAAGTCCGTTCCGGGCGCGGAATATCCGCTCTCGGGCCGGAAACTCCGGCCTCGGGCCGGAAATCCTGCTTTCGGGCCGGAAGTTCCGATTACGGGCCGGAAAATCCGGTTTGGTGGTCATTGATCATGTGAGCCAAGGGTGAACCTGTCCAAGTCCCTACCATCCCCCACCATGCATCAGCTGACACACTCCAGCCAATCCTAGCTCGGCAGCACGTATAACTGCAGAGCAGACACACACAAACCCTTTCAACATGTCACTGAATGTGTTTGTTGCACTGCCCCTTGCCATGCAGCAAAACCACTTGAGGAGGAGGAGGAGGAGAGCCAGAGCAGAGAGGATCTTCAGACAGAGGATCAACTTATTTGGAATGTCCAGTCAAGATATAAGGGCCAGGTACCGTTTCCCTCCAGAAATCATCTTGGATATGGTATGTGAGTGGGAGCAGGAACTTGACTCCGTGACCTGCTGCTCACATGCAATACCAGCATACCTCAAGATCCTATCAGCGCTCCATTTCTTCGCCACTGGCTCATTCCCAAGGGTCTCCAGTGACCATGTGGGCATATCCCAGGCGAGCCAGTCGCGGTGCCTGCATCAGGTACTGCGATGCATCACTGCAAGATCCCACCACCACATACATATGCCACCGACACTGGCCCTGAGACAAAGGGCAGCACGAGATTTCTTTCGCATTGCACAATTTCCACGTGTGCTGGGTGCAATTGACTGTACCCATGTGGCCCTTCAGCCACCCCGCCACATTGCACACATCTTCTGCAATAGACACCGATGGCATTCCATCAACGTGCAAGCTGTCTGTGATGCCAGAGGGAGGTTCATTGATGTGCATGCGGTGTTCCCCGGCAGTACCCATGACAGCTTCATATTCCGCATGTCACCTCTTGCCCGGCGGATAGCTGCGGAAGAATTTGGCAACATGTGGCTACTGGGTAAGTACCAAGCGTTAGAAAGGAGGAATATGTGTTTTTGAAATGTCTGAATGCCCCCCAAAATTAACCATTGTACTTTAAGAATCATAAAGCTAGATACAGGGCCCACCTGACAATGCATGTAATACAGTATAGATCATGTCCTGTGCAAGTCAAAGAGGGAAATCTAACCAACTGCCCTTTCCCCTCCACTCAGGTGACGCTGGGTATGCACTCACCCCACATCTCCTCAACCCTTACAGGCGTGCAGACACTGTACCACAGCGTAGGTACAATAGGGCACACATACGGACTCGAGCCATCATAGAGCGCACTTTTGGTCTGTTGAAGTCGCGATTCAGATGTCTCGACCGTACAGGGGGGGTGCTGCAGTACTCCCCAGAAGTAGTGTGCAAGATCATTTTAGCCTGTTGTGTCTTGCACAACATTGCCTTAACGCATGGCTTACAGATACCGCAGGAACCTCGGCTACCTATGAATCTGGGAAACCGGGCCATGGCACATAACCGAGGTCAGGGCATGCAAGTCCGTGAGCAGCTTGTTGCCACGTTCTTCACATGAGAAACCTGTAGTGGAATGGACCAAATGTGGATTGCTGTCTGTTGCCAATGATGAAACTTGGATATACACGACTGTGTCAATAAATTCCTTCCTGAGGCAACTTTGCAAGCCACACTAACTGCATGTTAATCACAGCTCTTGACAGTAGTCAAAAGGTTGAGCCTGCATCAGCACATGTGCCCATGTCAGCGAGCAGTGTAGTGGATGTCCCGAAAGAATCTATAGCCGCAGATGCAAGATGATACATGTACTGAGAGACACAGCCGGACCTCATGAGGATGGGTCTCTTAATCAGAAAAGGCCATAACCATAGCATTGTCGGCCCTGTGCCATCAACAGATGTGACTCCCCCACAAATGATGCGCCCACAACGTGAGTGATGCAATGGGTCAATCAGACACCATGGGGCAGATTAATGTGGGACTTGCGGCCCTTTCACGCTGCCGTTGCGTCACTTTTGTGACGCTGCGGCGGTGCAAAGCCAGCCTCATGCTGCGGGGTATGTACTATATGACGCATCTGGGAGATGCGTCACGTTGTAAAGGCCTGCGCCACATGTAGGCGTTCTGGCGCAGGGGGGGGGGCCTTCCGGGCGCAGAAACGCCTCCTAAAAATCTACAATATTTCACTCAGTCACTTTTAAGGCCATGCTGCGTCAAAACCCTGCGCCTGCTTGAAGCAGGCGTAAGGATTGACGCAGCATCATAGGGATAGGGCACCCCCGAGCCTTGCTGGAGCTGCGTTGTGCATGCGACGCAACTCCAGCAATGCGCCGCCTTTCCAACGGGGGATGCGTCACGCATCTGCACATCCGAGCAGCACGGTGCACCGAAATGTCAATGCGGCGCATCTGTGTTGGCGCACGGGTGGGCAGATGCATCGCAACTCTTCTGACGCATCTCTGCTGATTAGCAGAGATGCGCCAGAAGCCGTAAATCTGCCCCCCTGTGTCTGTGATATATCCACACTTCTCAAACACAATGTTCCGGAACACATCACACAACTCTGCAAATGAGCACCTAATATGGACTACATGTACCATAATGCAAAGCATGAGAAACTGAAACAGAAACTGCAGAAATGTCTTGAAATGGTCACTTCACCCTCTTGTCACATTTAAATAATTCTCACATGCACTGTCTTTTCTTTTTTATCCACAACAGAACAGCAGGATGCAGTAGATGTGATTCCAGATTGTGGATGGATCTGGATGACTACAAAATGGCAGGCAACTACTTCCTGTGATGTATTTGCTGCCTCCCACTCCCTGTCAAACATTTCCTGTATGGAATTATATGTTCCGGGTCATTTTCGGAATTTGCGGCCAAAAAGCGGAAGCTCCGATTACGGAGTGTACGGCCCGTGTGCGGAAGCTCCGATTACGGAGCGTACGGCCCGTGTGCGGACCCCCCGCTCCGGAACCGGAAACTGCGCTTACGGGCCGTAAACTCCGAAAATGACCCGGAACACATAATTTCTTTCAGGAAATGTTTTACAGGAAGTGGGAGGCAGGAAATACATCACAGGAAATAGTTAGCAGCCATTTTGTGTTCATTCTGAGTCATCCTCTATCACAGACAGATCCTCTGACATCCTGCTGCTCTCATCCTTCTTATTATCCCCATAATGGCTGAGGGTTACGAAGAGAAGGCACCCCCTTTCACTGAAAGTGAGTTGGACATCTTGGCTGAGGGGGTGCTGGCCAAATTTTCTCAGCTATATGGGGACCCTGAACACCAGCTGAGCAATGCAGCCCGGGCCAGGCTGTGGGCCAACATCGCCGAGCGCTGCAGTGCAGTGGGAGTCCACACCATGAGTGCGAGGGCATGCCGCAAGCGCTGGGAGGACCTAAAACGGTGGGCCCGGCACAAGGCTGAGGAGCTGGTGGGCCAGTCTTCCCAGCACCATGTGCATCGTCCTCGCCTATCCCCACTGTACAGGAGGGTCCTGCGATCAGCTTGGCCGACCCTCCATGCTCAGCTGGAGGAGCATGAGCAGCAGAGACCTGGTAAGTGCATCATATGCAATATGTGTCTGGGAGTATGATGTGAGTGAAACAGTGCTGTACCATTGTGTGTCCGATGCCTCCATTCACAGATTCCGTGTCCATGCAGCAGTAACCAAGCTTAAAAAAGCACACTGTGGCATATGGACTGTACAGGGCAGAGTGCATTTTGGGAGTTGGAGTCTCGTCATGACAACTGGCTAAATGAGCCATATTTGTGCATTTGTACTTAAATCAGCTCTTCCCGCACCACTACAATTGGCACTAGGAAATCATGTGTGCATTGGATGAGCAATGGTACAGACACTGTCCTGTGTGCGCATGGCAGGCCAAAGGGTATTGGACGCTATGACTTGCATTGCATTTTTAGAGTTTGGGTTCCAATTGTGACAAAACATCATGTGCCATGGAGTCAAGACAGACTTTGACATCCTTGCATCACTCTTAAGCGCTTCTAAATTTACAAGGGGTGTCCACTGACAGACGTCTCAGCCTCAGTGGCCTGTTTCACATTTCACATGTACAGGTAGCTGTCACAAAATTCCCCCAGTGTTCAGCGGTGTACTGCATTACCATATCAGTCACCAAAGCCAATATGTGCCACTGGATTGTCAGTACATGTGTGGGGACAGCCAAAGGCTAGACTCACAATTTAGCTACAGAAATAGGCCAGAGCCTCAGTGCATGTGTGACCCACATCCGCCACTTGTCGTGTCCCATACAATGCTACAAAGCAGATGTCACTTGTCCTGACCTTCAATAGCTGCGACTCCCTATGAATGGACATAATCTGAGATTCGGGACTTCATGTTCTCCATTGGTGGACTGCTTTTGGAACCTGCACATGTAGCTGTGGCAGGACACACAGATCCCCAGAATGCCAGGTTGAGGGTTGGCCAATACAGTCGTGTAAGCCACACACATCCACGTGAGATGGCCATGTCAGACTCAATCCAGGAACTGACGGTGAACATACACGTAATGTCAGCTCATAGACACTGACAACTATTGAGTGTGATCAGAGGAAAATAAGTCTGACCTTGGCTCCTATGAATGTGTCTCGTCCTGCATGACACAAACATAACATTCGGATTTTGCTTACATTTCAGCAGGCACAGCTGGCGAAACAGAAGGGCAGCAGGACCAGGTCCGGAGCAAGAGGCCACCAGTGCGGCGGCGGCTACACCCTCTTTCCACCAGCGAGGAAGAGGAGGATGAGGAGGGACCCTCAACATCAAGGGGCAAGGGAATTGCGCCCACCCGGACTGACAAGGGACACCCTGATGCTGCTGCCACATCCCGGGTGGAGGCTGCAGACATTGAATCGGGGGGGGGGGGGTGAACACGACACCTCGGACCATGAGTTGTTGGAGAGCTACTCTCCTCAGGAATCTTCACCTGTGGTCCCTGAAAAGGTGTCCTCGGGGCAGGCCAACAAACAATCTGGGCCTGCTATCAGCCCCTCCCTACCTCTAGAGTTCCCCATTCCATCGGGGGACCCAGCTGCATCCCCTGCAACCAGTCCCCCTCATCGTAGCAGCCAGCTCCCCAACATCATTGGCTCCGGACCTCAGGCACCACATCCCTCCTTTTCCACCCATGCCCCTCCCGGTGTTGTTCCTCCTGTGGCTGTGCCAGTGGACTTGATGTGGATGTGTGAGGGTCAGCCAGACATGTCCGCTCGCATCCAGCTACAAGTGTGTATGGAGGTACGCATGATGCGAGAGGACATGCTCCGAACAATGGCCACCCTCACCACCAGCATCAATTCACTGTCCGCAGCCATCTCGTCTGTTGTCTCCCCAATCCCTTCCCATACCACTGTCAATGTCTCCCCCTGTCCGTTGCCCCACACTGTTTCCCCCCGTACTCCTCGTGTGGCACGAACCCAAGTGGTGCCTGTTCCTGCACCCGCCATACGTGTGCCTGCATCGGACTCTGAGGATCTGGACATTGTGGTCCTAGAGGATGACCAGAAGGACACTTGACTTTTGACGTGAACAATTATTTCATTTTCCCCTTGTAAATAGACTGTTTTCCCTGACGCTCCCTGACGTGTTATATTATTTTTTGCCCCACCCCAATCCAGGTTCCCATCTCCCTCTGCATTAAGATCATCATTTGTTTTCCTTTCTCCCTTCCAAACGGACGGTTGTTCTTTTGTACCTTCTTAAAATACAATTCGGAATACTAATAACTTCCACTTGTTTCACTTCATTCTGAATGTCTGGTTCTGAATATGGACACATATTTGGTGAGTCATCTGCTATGCACATAATGGCTGGTTGCAACGATGGGTTACACTTGTAACTGTGTCACACACACACATACCTTCTCACATCTCGAGGCCACCTGCAACGTTACACAGGACATGATACACAACAGATTATTATTTTTGGTAGGTGTTTATTTGGTGCACACACAAACACGTGATCACATTGTCCCGGGTTCCTGTCACTGGTGAGTGCGACGCCGCAATTTGGGGGGGGATGACCGCTCCGAGTGCTCAGGTCTGGCTCGCCGCCTACGTGGAGGTGGGTACTGTCCAAGGGACTGTCCAGGGTCATCCACATGTGCTGGGGCAGATGGTGTATGCACACTTGATGGCTGTACAGGTGGTGGTGGTGGTTGTGCAGGTGGCGGGAGTGACTGTACAGGTGGTGGTGGTGGTTGTGCAGGTGGCGGGAGTGACTGTACAGGTGGTGGTGGTTGTGCAGGTGGCGGGAGTGACTGTACAGGTGGTGGTGGTTGTGCAGGTGGCGGGAGTGACTGTACAGGTGGTGGTGGTTGTGCAGGTGGCGGGAGTGACTGTACAGGTGGTGGTGGTTGTGCAGGTGGCGGGAGTGACTGTACAGGTGGTGGTGGTTGTGCAGGTGGCGCGGGAGTGACTGTACAGGTGGTGGTGGTTGTGCAGGTGGCGGGAGTGACTGTACAGGGGGTGGTGTTGGGAGTGCCAGTTCAGCCCGCTGGTGTGGATGTCTCCCTTTGCTTTGTTGGTGTGCAGTTGGTACAGGTGTGGGGATGTGCTGTCCTGTGGGCAGATATGATGGCTCCCCTCCCTGCATTGACCGTGAAGGGAAAGGTTGGCTCACTCTCAATATGCCCTCCATCATCTTCATGGCCAAGGCATGGTGTCTTGCACTCTCTTCCCTCTGGATGGATAGCATGTCTCGCATATTTCTGGACATGTCCTCCCAAGTCCTATCCATCCTATCCAACACTTGGCTCAGCCTCTCCACCGCCTGAGGGAAGTGGACAATGTCCTGCAGGGAGTCCGACATGGTGGACAGGGTAGCCCCTATGGCACTAATGTCCTGCCTCACATCGCTCTGCTGTTGGAAGATGTCCTGCTCCCACTGGTCATCACAGCCAGGTGCAGGCCCTCTCTGCAGCTGTCTGCCATGGATGGGATGTGCAGGTCCTACGGCAGGGGGTGGGGTGGGAGGTGGGAGCCTGTGGGCAGGTGAATGGTGCCCAGGGGATTCCAGCAGCACAACAGGGCTGGTACTACCCCCAGATGGTGGAGAGGATGGCAGGGATACACTGTCTAGGGAAGAGTGGGTAGGGGAACCACCATGTTGCTCCTGGACGTGAGGACTGTGAGGGAGTGATGTCTGTGTTGTGATGCGTGTGTGCTGTGGCTGGTTTGCTCGAGTCTGGGGACAGGCCATGGTATGCCTGGGAGGAGGCGGAGGGACGTTGCTTGGCAGAGGAGTTGATGCCCTGACCGATTTAGCCAATCTGGCACGATATCGCGCATTGGCATCTTCATCGTCAGACATGTAGTCCTCATCATCCACCAAGTAGAGGTCCTCAGGAAATTCTTCCTCCTCCTCCTGAGCAGTGCTTGCAGCCGACATCACAGCTTGGAGGATCAGGGGATTCTCCCCTCTGATTCCACGTCGGCCCGCACTGGTCATAGGCCTGTCATCCTCGTCATCAGCATCCCCTGGAACAGAGGTTGCAACCGTATTAGGGATTGACCTGTTATGACATGTGGTGCAACACAAGGGTTTGTATCAACTGTACTTTGCATCAACAGATGAGGATCATGTGACCTGTGTAGGGTACCACCACAAATGACAGCTCACACCATAGCACTGAGGTGTTACACAGATACAGGCAAACTCACCAGCTCCAGCCACAACTCTCTGTCCCTTGGTGTTCCCCCCTAGTGTCACCTGCTGGACCTGTCTCCTCACGGGCCTAGCTGTCCCTGAACCATCAGCTGTAGAGGGAAGTGACAACATTCTCAATTATCTGCATCACCAATTGTCAGACAGGCACATGACACTCCTGATTTGTATTTCACTTTGTACACAACAACTGCTGATTACATGCAGAGGGGAATCAGGATCTCTGACATGGCTTTGGAGTCGAAGCCAGTGACACACCTCATGCTAGAATTACCTGAAGGACGGCTGCGCGAGGGTTGGATGTCATTCAGTCCCCGGGATGGTGCATGCTGCTGGGGTGTAATCCGGTCAGCAGCTGTGATAAGACATACAGGTCTATATTTTGCAACAAGAGATGGTAGCTCTGAGCCAACATGTCATTCTCAATGACCATTTGTGGGTAATCCAGAACTATGTGCAGCATGTTTAGCTCCTGAACTTTACATTTGGGCACCTGCTCACATGCAGCAGTTGCCAGCCGTTCCCTCCACACAGCAGTGACAGCAATCAGATGACACATCAACAGACACCTCATGCTAGAATTACCTGAAGGACGGCTGCGCGAGGGCTGGATGTCATTCAGTCCCCGGGATGGTGCATGCTGCTGGGGTGTAATCCGGTCAGCAGCTGTGATAAGACATACAGGTCTATATTTTGCAACAAGAGATGGTAGCTCTGAGCCAACATGTCATTCTTAATGACCATTTGTGGGTAATCCAGAACTATGTGCAGCATGTTTAGCTCCTGAACTTTACATTTGGGCACCTGCTCACATGCAGCAGTTGCCAGCCGTTCCCTCCACACAGCAGTGACAGCAATCAGATGACACATCAACAGACACCTCATGCTAGAATTACCTGAAGGACGGCTGCGCGAGGGGTGAACAGCTGCAGCCAGGATGTCATTGAGTGCCCGGGATGGTGCACGCTGCTGGGGTGTAATCCGGTCAGCAGCTGTGATAAGACATACAGGTCTATATTTTGCAACAACAGATGGTAGTTCTGAGCCAACATGTCATTCTCAATGACCATTTGTGGGTAATCCAGGACTATGTGCAGCATGTGTAGCTCCTGAACTTTCCATTTGGGCACCTGCTCACATGCAGCAGTTGCCAGCCGTTCCCTCCACACAGCAGTGACATCAATCAGATGACACATCAACAGACACACATGTATGAGAAGATTACTGATAGGAAGGGATAAATGACCCGGATTCCTCCCCATTACACTGCTATCACCTTTGCCATTCAGACTTACATATTTCCAGAGTCTCATGTTGTTTGTTGTCAAGTCAGAAAGGGTTTCATGTGTGAGATTTACAATAGTCAGGGACATGATGTTGCTCATTTGTGCTTCCCCACGCATGAAGTCACACATATTTGTATGAGAGAACACAGATGTCTTACGTCCGTCCTTGGAGTGTCCTCTCTTTGCGTACTCTATTTCCCAGATCATGGTACTACTTAGCTGACGACGATTGGTGTCTTGTACAGCAGACATCCAAACCTCTTTTGTCAAACACTAACCTATACATGTGAATACAGTAGGAGAGGAGGCAAGCAGAATGTAACATTGCGGATAGGCTGAGAGGCTTTGATGCCTTCTGCCTGCACTGGATTAGCGTGTTGCTCTTCAGCCTAGTCATTTAGCAGGTGTAACTACATGAAGATTCACCTTAGCAGCCCCTACATTCATCTCAAAGGTACACTACTGGCATCAGTGTTGGCCTCAGCCATGCTATTTTCATCATGGTGTTTCCTATCATTGAATTGCAAGCCGGTTGTGTTTTGGTCACTTCATATGACTCATGGTACTATTGAATGTCCATTCTGCACTCACTTGGCATACATTTTGTGTCATCCTTTCATTAGCCACCAGGGTCTGATCTTGCATGGGTTCAAATGCCATATGTGAGCATATAGTGATGCAGGACAACAGTGTTGTAATACACATGCAACATACGGCGGACGTGAAAGGCACATTTCTTGAGCAGTCAGCGTGATATGTTCTTGGGTTCCCCTCCCTTGGCCCAGCACGGGAACAGTGTGTGGGCCCTGAACAGATGTCACAGCCAACCTTGTAGCAGAAGTCAGTGTGTGTCTTTGATTCTGGGAGGACCTCGTACCTACAATGATAAGTGTGTTTTGCTACTTAACATTCCGGCAGCCACATGTGATGCACTCGATTTCTGGCACAAAGGATGAGCACAAGCAGTTGTGGGCACCAGCGTTGCATTAGTGTGTTATACGTAATATCATGATTGCTCCCACATTACTTCGAATGGGCCCACTACCTGGATGCAACCTATATCACAATGACATGTCTACGGATCCTGATGTGCGGTCCACTATCGTGTTTTGTTGATGGGCAACACAGAAGCCAGACAATGTAAGTGGTACATGACCAGCTGTGTGGACTGGGCATTTGATCTATATTGGAAACATTCAAAGTTGGACAGTGTATGCATTGTCAATACTAATGACCCTGGGATCTCACTTGTTCATCATTGCCATATTTCAGTCAATTACTTTGATTGATTACGTCTACAGACACCATTACAACATAGTGGGGGCACCCTTTTGAGTAGTTGTGGCACTCGATAACAGGATTGGATTCCCAGGTTTGGGCCTGTTGCTGTAAAACATGTCATGTTCCGCAATTACGAAGGTTTGATGAGCCAAGACATGTAATATATTGTCTTCAGCTGTTCACAATTATAATTAGCTAAAGGTGGATGTCCATTGACTACTCCAATAGTAATGCAGCTATTTGTACATCTCTGGTTGACTTTCATATGTGGGCACTACATGTCCCTCGGTCACTCCTGGCAATGTATGCATTTTGACCATCTCCTGGCCACTTTGACTTACCAGTCGGTGAGGGTGTACGGTGGCGATGCCTCCCAGTGGATGCAGGGACCTCCGCTACGGCAGTTGTCTGTGCTCTGGCTGAATGTGTCAATGGGTGAGAAGAGAGAAAACTAAACATCTGGAATATGTGCTTGTGGAACATTTCTGTGATTTCCCCATTTCTTCTGCATGCTAACAGTGTTATGCAGTACTGCTGCTGACTGGGCAGGTAGGAGCAGTGGTGCATTGGGGTCGTAGTGGCGTGGCAGGGTGGGAAATGTACAACAGAATAGGTGTCTGACTTTTGGACCAGATGGTTCTCTCACCTTCTGCTTTGTGCTTTCAGCTTGCACGGGGTGATTTACTTCTTAGAGATTTAGTGGCATGTTTCCACGCCCCTTGTAATACATTTACACCGCAGTTGCGTCACTTCTGTGACACAGCGGTGGGGTAATACAGGTGACACATTTAGACTTATTCCCAATGTTATGCATCTATGGGGATGCCTCACGGTGTGCGGTCCTGCGTAACATTAAACATGCATCAGCTGTGATGTAGGCAGGGTGTGTGTTTATTTGGTTATGCCTCGTACAAGTGATGCATTGTAATCGCCGGCATTTCACGTAGTCACTTTTCATAGGGGGTTGCCATGCAAACTTAAACCAGCTTGAGGCACCTGTAATGAGTTGCCCTGAACGTTAGGTGTAGGCGGTCCATGGACATAGTTGGAGTTGCGTCACACTTGCAACACTACTCCAGCAGAGCATCCCCCTAATGCCATCAGTTGCGACACCCATCTGTCTATTCCAGCGCCACAGTGCACCGCATTGTCAATGTGACGCATCCGCGGTTGCACAAGAGTTGGATTGGGTGTGGCATTGTTACTGGCGCATCTCTGCTGTTATTTGTCAATTGCTACTTAGCGGGCTGGTGTATTAATGCAACTGGACAGTGGCCATGTTTTCAGAAGTGGAGGAGGGATTTCCCATTTCCATCGCTAAGGATTGTGGGACTTGTAGTGCTACATACAGAGGGTGACACAGGAGTCTCTGACTGACGGATTCATTTATACACTTTGGACTACTTCCTTATTCACACTGACAGTGCAACACAGACATTCTATTCATGCACTTTAACTTTTCATCCCACTTACCTGGTACCACGTAGCGGACATCACTGACAGGCAGCCCATGGACCAAGTGGGGGTGTATGGTCGTCAGGATGTCCTCCTCCTGTGTGGTGAGGCGGATGCGTGGTCCAGAGTGTGCGGCTGGGAGGATCCGTTGTAATTCCATCCTGGAGTATTTCTCCTTTACCCTCAGCCGCTCATCCTGCCATTTTTTTTTAACGTCCTGGACAGTGCGCCTGTCCTCCCCCAATGCTGTGACAGCAGTGGCTAATTGCTGCCACAGGGCTGCCTTCTGGGTCCCACTGGTGCAGTAGGGTGGGAGTCCATAGAGGCGTTTGTGGTGCCTGACAATGAACTCCACAAGCATGGTGGTCTCCTCTGCTGTATAGTTCCTCTTTCTCTTCAGGAGCTCCATTTTCTTGGCCGGTCTCTGCTTGGAAATACAAACTGCGTGTGGCCAAACCGGTTCCTTCACTGTGTGCTGCTTTTAAATGTTTTTTGCTGCTGGTCAATCTGTGTTAATTGGCTTCAGCTGGATCATGGTGGGGGATGGTAGGCACTAGCAACATGATGGCTAACTGGAGCTGTTGGCTGGGATTAGCTGGAGTGCGTCAGCTGATGCATGGTGGGGGATGGTAGGGACTTGAACAGGTGTTTCCCCTTGGCTCAAATGATCAATGGCAACAGTTAATGTAGTCTGGTCCCAATTCTGATGTTCCGGCCCGGAAGCGGGATTTCCGGCCCGAGGCCGGAGTTTCCGGCCCGGGAGCGGGATTTCCGCCCCCGGAGCGGACTATCCGGCCCGCGTGCGGACTTTCCGCTCCGGGCCCGGAAATTCCGCTCCGGGGACGTAAGTTTAGTGGTCGTAAATGGATTCTGTGAATAGCAAAAGTCCTAAGTTCATTTTGTGAATCGCAAAAGTAGTAAGTTCATTCTGTGAATACCAGAAGTACTAGGTGCATTCTGTGAATACCAGATTGGTACTAAGTTTAGGATTTAGTCTTAAGTTTGTTCTGTGAATCGGGCCCTAGGTATTTGGTTGCAGCTAATTTCAAAGATTATAATAGTAAGCAAGGGTTTCGGCATTGGCCTTCAACAAACCGTGTTTTTTTACATATATATAATTTTATAACTGTAATCATGTTGGTTGCCAGTTTAGGTGCACTTGAATAGGCCAGAGTTGGGTAAATTGAAAAGCTAATAGTAAAGAGTAAAGGCTTCATCGGTTCAAGGGGAAAGGTTTGATCTGTTTTTTTTTTAAAGAAATGGTAAATCAAAACCAGTACGCCTGATCTACCTATAGTGAAAATCATGTGTTTATGACAACCTTGTTTTAAGGATAGCTTGTTATTATACTCTACTAAAGCCTGTAGGCCGGTATTATGTTACATAGAATTTCACAGATTATCATAGTAGGCAAGGGGTTTGATGCCGGTGATTCACCCCAGCAGATCACGGGTATAGAAGTCATGCACTTATTGTTAGGCTCTTACTGGTGAGATAGTGTTTTGCTTTGCCAACTGTAATTTTGTATACTCTATGCTGGATGGTCTCCTTGTAGAAAGTATAGGTTCAGTACAGTGGGTTTGAGTAGGTTTTGGTGACATGCCAGTGATAAAAGTTATAGTGCTCACTGTGTTTATTATAAAATGTTATCATAAGGTCATTAGGCCTGATATATTGATTGTGACAAGCATATTGTAGTAATGTTTATCCTGTTTAGTACAGAATGTTCTATATGTCATCTACAGAACTTTGATTGTTGCTTAGCGCTGTAGAATGATTATGCTTGACTGTTGGTCTTGGGCTGCTGAGTCTGGTGGTGTCTCTGCCTTCTGACTCCACGACCATGTAGTTACTAATAAACTCATCAAATCCTGCTCCAGTTTCTGGCTTAATTACTACAGAAATTTTGGCGATGAGCTTGAGAACTACATGGTCACACCCTGCGTGCAGCAACTTTCATCTCGTCATACATAAGGCTTCAACTCCTTGCTATTCTTCAAAGAAGCAAGAAGTTTCTACTCGCTCTAAGGAAGGAAGAGGTAGAGATCACTACTTCATCCCTACGTCTACAGACTGAGTGTGTAGAGAGGTGTCTCCCTAAGTGTGGACTGAGTATTTCTACTCCTGAGGTAAGGTGCTGGCGTTAATTTATTAAGACTAAGCCACAGGTTGACAGTGACCTTCTGTTTTAAGCTCCAGCGCGTCCCGGTTTTGCCTGGCTCAGCTCACTTTGCCTCATAATATTTTTCCCTATCATTTGGGAATATGTTTTCTGACTCGCGCACTTGCCCCTCGAGCCAGACGGCATCCTTCAAACTTCCTCGCACCCCCCGGCAACCGCATCATTAAAGTATTCTTCATTTTTACCTGGCAACCGAGGTGACTTGGCAACCGCAACTGAGGAAACTTTGCAACCGAGAGCTCCAGTTCTCTTAGCCTAATTTTCAGCTCTGTAACACCGCGCAACGCTGCGTTCTAGCATTGTCATCACGCCAAGCTACGCACCGGTGGCCATCTTTGATTGGGATATTTCTACTGAAACGATCTCCGATCCCCATGTGATGCGCTGTTTTCGTTTTTGGATGAAACTTCTGCTGTTGAGCGGTGATACACATACCCCTATTTCTAAGTTTTCAACGACACACTCGTCATTTCTCTTAAACGTCAAGCTCAGTTTTCCAGGTACTCATTCTCCATCATTATTGTGTGTCACACGGTGATGCACACACCCTTGTTTTCTATTTTCTTGGATGTTACACGGTGATACACACATCATTTTTTTTAATTTTAACATTGTAGAGTTTTTCGCTGTGTCTATATTTCTACAGTGCATTTATAACACTATGAACACCATGCAAGCAATCAACCCTCCTCCTGCATTATAGACACTCCTGGTGAACCTACTGTCCGATGGGAAATTTGGTATGGAGCATTTGAAACTTACCTGGAAGCCTTTGGAGCAACCAGATTTAACACTGACAGAATAAAATGTCTTCTGCTCCACTCGCTAGGTTTTGAAGGGAGGCCGATTTACAAACATTTACCAAATTGGTCTGCGGAAGATAGCGATGGCATGGATGAATATCGTGAGACAGATTTGACAAACAACCTAGTCTCACGGTGTTAAGACACAATTTGTTCAAGAGAAAACAAACTGAGGAAGTGGATGTTGATTCTTATATTTCTGTCTTGAGGAGATTGGCAGCGGTCCGCAAATTTCAAAATTTCAAAATTTCACAGATCAGCTTATAAGAGACCAGTTTGTCTGCCACTGCAAAGATAAAAGCATTAGACAAAAGCTTTTAAGTTTAGGTGATCCTACACTAGATGTAACCATCAAAATTGCTAAGAGCATTGAGATATCTATGGTTTCCTTGAAAGAACTTGATGACAGCTTCCCCTGAAGAAGGGCCAAATAAGAGGGCCCAAAATGCATTGGGATTAAGAACATTATAATGTGCTACATGAATTACATGTCCCGTACGCGATATGGTAAGAGGCCTGGATTGGCACAACCACCTCGTGTGAAGCAATGGGAGTTTAGACAGTTTTATCGTGAATTAAACCATCAAGTTGAATGAACTGTGAAAACGTAAGAATTAAAAAGAATTGGAACTGTGAAAGGTTTGTAAGCTATTTCTTTTGAAGCTGTGCGATTGGTTAAGCAGCACAGAGTTGCTGCAATTATCGCTTCAATTTATACACGTGCCATGAGGTGAGGCATGGTCCCAGTCTGCACGCAAACAGGATAAAAGAGAAAAAACAAGAGAAAATTGTAAAATAAGGTGTGCATCTGCTTTCGCTATGTGCATCCGCAAGAAGAATGGCCAACTTAGGGTTTGTGTCAACTTGAGATCTCTTAACAAGGAGATATGGGTTGATTCACATCCTCTACCCAAAATTTGTGATCTTTTTGCTGCCAGCATGGGTGCCAAATGTTTTTCTAAGCTCAATCTTGCCAGTGCATACCATCAGGTTGAGCTTCATCCTGAGCCTAGGCACCTTACTGCTCTTGTGTTCCCCTTGGGTACCTTTCAGTACCATCACATGCCCTTTGGTTTGACGTCTGCGGCCTCTGTTTTCCAAAGGGTCATGAACAACACTCTAAAGGATTTAGATTGTGTCCTAGTGTTCCAAGATGATGTTTTGGACATTCGGACTCGCAATGCTATGCTTCACATAGTCTTGTCCTTATTCAAGGAGCACGCATTAGTCCTCAAATCTAAGAAGTGTGAATTTTGTTGTGAAAAGGTGGAATACCTGAGACATGTTGTGTCTCAAGAATGTGTGTGTCCCAAACCAGGCTTATTGGAGGCCATAATCAAGGCTCCTACCCCTTCTGACAAATGTGGGTTGAAATCCTTACTAGGACTATGTGAATATTATTCTAGATTCATCCCCGATTTTGCCTCCATTATTCACCCTATGAGTGCACTTCTAAAAAAGGGTGTATCTTTTGAGTGGGGCAATGAATGTGTGCATGCTCTTTTAGTTGAGGCTCTCAAGCCTTTTCATCCAGCTCATAGCTGCTGTATTACTGTTGACGCCAGCCAGGTTGGGTTGGGAGCGATGTTGACTCAAACTGTGGATGGTGTGGAGCAAACCATTGTTTTTGCCGCTAGGGTTGAGGGCAGCTGAACTTCATTACTCAGTTATTGAAAAAGAGCTCTCAGCTTGTTGTTGGGCCATAGAGAAGTTCCGCCCTGATGTTTTGGGTAGGCGTTTTCTACTGCTCACTGACCACAAACCTCTTGTGAACATTTAAGGTGACAACATGAGAAAGTGTTGTACATCCAGGATTTTAAGAATGGTTACAAGGCTGTTGCAATATCATTTTGACGTCAAGCACATTTCTGGGGGAAGAAATGTCAGAGCAGATTTTCTGTCTCGATTTCCAGTTTGTAGTGATGAGCAAGATGAAATTGAACTTAAAGATCTTGTTGATGAGGACTGTGAGGATTGCTTTTTTGCCACTTTAGATATTCCTGTACTCAAAGTGGGTTCTGAAGAAGAATGGAGGTCTGCATTTCTTGCTGATTCTGTTCTGCAAGATGTTCGTGGATTGGTAATGAAAGGCTGGCCATGTGAAAAGGTGCTTGCTCCTTTCTTGCAACCTTTTTTGTAAAGTTCAGAGCGAAATCTCCTTAGAGGACCGTTTACTGTTGAGAGATGACAAGCTTATTCCTCCATCTGCTGTTAGGTTGAACATCATGAAAAGAGCTCATGAAGGACACCTGGGTGCCACTCTCACCAAGCGTCGCATTTGTGATGCTTTTTGGTGGCCGTGCATGGACGCTGAATTTGAGAAGATGGGCAGCGAGTGTTGTGTTTGTAGTGCCTCAGACAAGAGTTTGAAAGTGTTTACCACTCCATTACTTCCAATTGAGTGTCCTGATGGTCTGTGGGTGAAATTAGGGTTGATGTCCAGGGACCATATAATGTTTTGTGCGGACAGAAAAAGTATGTCATTGTTATTATAGATTATGCTTCCAAGTGGCCAGACATAAGGCTTGTAAAGGAGGCTAATACTAAAGTCATTACTGACTTTCTCAAGGATGTGCTCATGAGGGAAGGGTTTCCAGAAGTGATCGTTTCTGATAATGGCAAACAATTTGTGAGCAGTGAATTTCAGTTTTTCTTACAATCGTCAGGTGTCAAACACATAAGAAGCTCACTCTATCATCCTCAAACAAATGGACTTGTTGAGAGGATGAATCGTGTTGTTGGGGAGTGTGTCAAATGGGCTCGAGCTGGGAATCATGACGTAGTCCAAGCCCTCAACAACATGATTTGGTTCTACAGGACCACGCCTCACTCTTCCACTAAGGTTGCACCATTTGTGCTCATTAGGGGAAGGAAAGCAAACACCACCTTTAGACCTGTATGGATGTCAAAAGTCATAAATTGATGTCTCTTGTTAGAGAGAATGTTTTTGAAACTCAATCTAAACAAAAGGAATGGTTTGACACTAAGAAAGGTGTTAAGTTGTCCTATCTTAAGGCTGGTGACTTTGTCAAGATTAAGTCTTCAGTCTATGCATAGAAAGGGGAAAGCAAGATTTCCAAACCAGTCCGTGTTGTCAAAATTGGTCATAACAATGTTCAAGTTGAGGGTGGGCATTGGTGGAATTTGTCAAAAGTGTCCAAAGTTGTTCATTGCCCTAATGTTTCTCTTAACCCAGCCACTTTGTCAGATGTGGTTCAAAACTCTAAGGTTTCAGACACATTTGTCCAACAAAATTCGGCGCCTCCTGCTAATGTTAGAAGGAGTGTTAGATCTCGTGCAAAACCTGCTCGTTTCAGGTAAATTCTTCTGCTTTTTTTCCTTTTAGTGTTTTTTTTTGTTTTTGTTTGTTTGGGAAGAAAGGAGGTGTGTAGTAATGTTTATCCTGTTTATTACAGAATGTTTTATATGTCATCTCGAGAATAACCCTGAGCCTAGTTCGCGAAGTAGCGCTACGCGTAGCTACGCAAATTACACTTCGCACTACGCGAGCTACGCGTAGCACTTCGTGAACTGTGTAGTACCCTGTTCGCACTGTGCAAGATGTCGTTTTCAATGATTGCACAGTGCGGACAAGCATCCGGCACTGTGCAATCATTGAAAACGGCATCTTGCACAGTGCGAACTGTAGTTTTCTGCCGCTCGAGTAGATTTTTACTCGAGCGGCAGCTTTCTCAACGCGAACTGGTAGTTTCTCATCGCGAGCGGTCGCGAGCATACGCGACCACTCGCAATGAGAAACCTGACCTCCCCGCGTTGAGAATCTCGCCGGGAGGTTTATTTTCCACGCTCGCGATCGCCAACTTGATGTTGCTGATCGCGAACAAGGAAAAAGTCTCGCCGGGATGTCATTTTGCTTGCTCGCGGTCGCCAACTTGACATGGAGGATCGCGAGCAAGCAAAAAATGACCTCTGCACTACGCAACACTACGCTACGTGTGTTTGCACTGTGCTACGTGCAATTCGCGTAATGCGAAGTAGCGCAAACTTCGCAAACTACGCGAGCGTAGCGTACTGCTTTGCCCAGGCTTACTCCAGAACTTTGCTTGTTGCTTAATGCTGTCGAATGTGTATGCTTGATTGTTGGTCCTGGGATCCTGAGCCTGGTGGGGTCTCTGCCTTCTGGCTCTACAATCGTGTAGTTACTAATAAACTCATCTAATCCAGTTTCCGTCTCACTTACTATATTTTAAAGTCAATAGGCATTTTATTGCCTAGAATCTCAAAGAGTTCTTTACTAGGCACGTGTTTTGTTGTTGGTTACATCCTCTGACAAACCATGAGAATAGAAGATTTGCACTGTTAGAATCCTTGTTTATCCCTGTTAGGAGAGATAGTCTATTGCTTTGACATAATGAGTTTGACTACATTTTACCACCTGTCAAGTCTCCCCCTCATTCTTCATGAACGTTACCGATTGCATGCCGAGTGAGCCTTTACTAATGGCTTCCATTACAGCCTCATGAGGCTCAGGAAGACATGTCTTTCATGCGCCTTTAGCGCACTCACTATTCTAAATCCAACTCCTTCCAGTTTGTGAATGCAAGTTGAGGGGTATCCAAGTATCCTTGTAGGCCATATCTCAAACTGAGCGAGCACATCTACCTTTGAAACTAAGGCAAACATGCTGGAACTTTTCAAAAGATAACATCATAACCTATGAAGAACAGATGAATGTGAAACACAGGTAGTCCGTGACAACGTAACATATGTCCAATCCACCGTTATATGCAGTGACTGTAATGCATTCATCATACAGCAAACTGACCATCTACTAAGTTCTAACGGAGGATGAACATGTAAGCAGCATTGACCCATAAGTACTATCGTAAATTCAGTGTGAGTGTGGCAGCAATGGATTTGAATCCATGGGTGAAGATGAAGTCATGACGTGTATCTATACTACTTGTACTATCTGCATTCTACCTTTGCAATATTCCTCGGAAAGCCCACCTACCATAAGCTGTTCTACCCTGTTTGCGTGCCTGTCATCATCAGAGTCCTAACTAATCCTGTCTAATTGTCAAGAGACCCTATACTAATGCCTTCCATCTCTAGTTACTTGAAGCATGAGAAAACATTACTGTCATGTGCTATCAATGCTCTCACTGTGCTAAATCCAACTCCTTCCAGTTTGTGGATGCAAGTTGGGGGGTGCCCGAGTATGCCGCAAAGCCATTCCTCGAGCTGAGCAAGTTTATCTACCTTTGAAACTAAGGCAAACATGCTGGAAATTTTCAAAAGCTTTCTAAAGCGAACACCATAAACTATGAAGAATGGTTGAATGTGAAATACGGGTACTCTGTGACAACGTGGCGTATTTTCTGTCCACCAATATGTGCAGCGTGGGGACTATATTGCACTTGTCAATTGGCGAAAAGCACAACTGCCACGTTCTCAAAGCAGATAAAGTTGTTGAGAAGTCCATGATTTCCTGAAGTAGAGGAAGAAATATTCTGCAGCTGCTTGCGTAGTGAAGAAGTGGCCCACAGACAGTAGGTATCTATTCACACCACTTGAAAGGTTTACCTATTGGCTGCTCCACCTTAGTCAATTTCCCAGTATTTTGCATTAGTGTGATACAACATAAAGCAAGTTGGAAAACAGAAGGCTGGCTTACTTGGGCACTGGGGACAGTAAACACGAGTCTCCTGCCTCTTTCCCTGTATCGAGCACACTTTACAATGACAACATGGTCGCTCCTTTTTGGGTGTTGCAGAAATTTTATCAGGAAAATGTCGCTCCTGTAGCCTTGCCACACCCTCCAGAACACATGAAGTGGAGGCTGCTGCTTCTGCAGCAGTGAGACTTTCAATCACTGACAACTGAAAGTCAAGGAAAGACATGAGTCTTCCTGTGGTGGCCTCACAATAAACAACATGAGGATTGTATGTTGCCATCTGGATCAGGTGCGTAAACAGTTTCTTATACCAAGTGCGAGTTTTATGACTCGCGTTGTATGGCTGAAGAACCTGGTCGTTCTTGTCCAATCCGTCCATGTACTTGTTGTAATCAAGTATACAGGTGGGCTTGTGGATGTCGACCATCTGACCCCAAACCGTGACAGGGGAAGTGCCCTCAGCATGAATTGTAGTGAGCACGTACATGTCACGCCTATCTGAGAACTTGACTGCGAGCAGTTCGTTGGAACGCAACGCAGGGCTATGGGATTTCTGGAGCTTCTTGCAAACAAGCTCCTGCGGGAATACTTTGCGGCGACATCGAATTGTACCGCAAGCCACAGTGCCAGCTTTGTAGAGCTCACTGAACAGCTCTACTCCTGTATAGAAATTGTCCACAGGCCGAATTTTGAACAGCCTGTAATGTTCTGGATGGTCCCGGCGCAGTGCAGCAGAATTGTCATTGAAAGGCAGCATGCGCTGCAATAGCAAAAAACGATCTCTGCTCATGTATGGTGCGAAGAATGGGGTTATCCAAACCGTGGGAGTAGACCAGTAGGATAGCAAGGTTGGTTTATGCACTACCCCCATTTTAAGCGTAAGGCTCAAAAATATCTTCAACTCCCCTAAAGAAGTGGGAGTCCACTTGCGCGCCCTAGAATGAGGCCCAAGAGTGCCTCCTTGCTCCCTCAGAAATTGTTCGGCAATCAAATTTGTTTGCTGCACAATTTCGTCAAGGAAGTCAACATCCAAAAAGAGATGGCCGTAGTCAATTGGCAAAACATATGCCGTATCGACTTTACATCCAGCGTCACCAGTGAAAGGCAGAATTTGAGGCTGAACTAAATTGGGAGGTTGCCAAGACAGCACTCTGTCTGTGCTTGAGGCCGCACGTGCATGCGCTCGGGGTTGCTCTAACCGTCTACTGGTGTGCTGCACAGACTGTGTTGGCAAAGGGACAGCACGACTGACATCGTCTCCTTCAGAATCGCTGGAAGATGAGTCGTCGGATGGAATTGAGCCGACTGTAAAATCGCTCCCAGATTCTGCTCCATTGTCCTCTCCCTCAGATGCTGTTTCAGTATCTGCTGTCTCAGTCTCTGATCCTGCCTCAGAGCTGGACTCCAGAACCAGACTTAGGGCCTGGCCAGCATTCATCCAACGATATGGCATCTCTGCTAGTGCCTCAAACTATCCTTTTAAAACACTATCCTACATAGAAGGCAGATAGGTTGTTGGTTTCAAAGTGTAGGTGGGTGTGTGCGTGAGCGAAGTGTTTAACAGTCAATAATGACGAAGTCACCTTACCTTTCCGAAATCCATATGCTCTCCAAAAAGACAGAGAAAAAAGACACAGTATTACTTTACCTTGCCACATACCCATCATTGCAGCCTTTTAACATTGGTGGAAGCCAGTGCGACCATCATTTTGGCGCCAAGATGCCTACGGGTGAACGTGTGCTTTACAATTGCACACTATGACCTCCTTTGAGTCTCTCACTACCATCCTTGCAAACGTGCCCTTCATCTCTCCATAGCCCCTCTCTCACATACATTTCATCTGTTTCAAAGTGTTTCTACTGCGTGGCTTTACGAATCCACTTGGCTATCCACATAATACAGATCTGTTCTTTCGAGCATGCCCTTTATGGCGTTAAAACTGCCACTAGACAAAAGTCAGATATCTCTATCTAGCAGGAATTTTTTTTGTACTCTGCAGCAGTACCACACTTTATTGCCTTTCATGTAACTTCAAAGAGACATTATAGTTCTTTCACAGTCTCATATTTTCAGCACTGAGAAATCTCTCTGTAAAAAATATATATATATATATTCACTGAAAAAACCATAGGTTTTAGGCACATTGTAGTTAGAAATTAGCATTTAAAAAAACCTTAGAAATTCACTGAAAAAACCATAGGTTTCAGGGACGTTATAGTTACTTGGACATTTGACTCATAAAACCAGAGAAATTCTCCCGTTATAATTAGTTGAGCGAATTTTAACTCGCGCGCCCGCAGTGCACTGGTGATGAGGTCACATATTACATCACTCATGACATGGTCAGTGACATCACTCATGACATCACTGATGACATCTCAAATTACATCACTGATGACATCACTGATGACATCATCCAGTGAATGTGTGTTTCTGTAAAGTTTAAATATTTGTCATATATATCTATGCCAAGGTCTATTGAAGAATGAGTGGATGTAGAAGTGCCTGAATGGATTATTTAGTAGATGCATGACTGACTGTATAAGTCACTGATTGAACGTATGTTACTGAATGCATGGATTAGTGACTAAACTGTGTGAATGTCTATATTAGTCTCTTAGTTGGTGTGTAAGCAGGTGCATGGGTTGGTGAGTAGCTACATCAGTGTCTATATGGGTTATTGATTGATTTTATGAGTATCTGTATGGGTGTCTGAGTGTCTATGTGGGTGGGTGGGGAGTGTCTGACTGTGCATACATGTCTGAATGGCTGATTTACTGGTTGTATAGATTCAAAAGTGCATCTCGTAAGGGCTGTATAGGTAGCTGACTGTGTGTACAGGTGTGTTGATTAGTGAACTGATGTCTCAGTTGTATATATATGTGAGTAACTATATATGTTTTTAGACAGTATATGTGAGTATTGGGGTGTATAATTGACTATACGTGAGAGAGAGTGATTGCAAGAGTGTCTACATACATGAATGTGTACTTGATTTAGTGATTGTATAAGAGAGTAAGTATGTGTTAGTATCTATATAATAAGGGAGGTGGTGTGTGTATAAATAAGTCATGTGGTGTGTATATATCTGCATAGGTGAGTACATCGGTGTGTAATTGATTTTTGGCATGACTGAGTTGAGTAGATGTGTGAGTAACTCTATGGATCAGTAGCACTGTGTGAATGTATATATAGGTGTATGAGTGGATATTATACTGATGTAATGATGAGTGACAGCATGAATGAGTGACTGTATGAGTGTATGTCTAGCTCACAATATATAGATAGGAATCAGTGGATGGGTATCTAGTATCTGGTATTGGTGTGTCTATGGTTTCGGAAATGGTAGTCTGTCTTTTAGAGTACGTGTATCAAAGGTTATATTAGAGTGTGAGGAGGTGTCAGACTATCACATGGATGATGGCATCAGTGATGTAATTTGAGATGTCATCAGTGATGTCATCAGTGATGTCACTGACCATGTCATGAGTGATGTAATATGTGACGTCATCACCAGTGCATTGCGGGCGCGCGAGTTATAGTTAGCTCAACTAACTATAACGGGCAATTTCTCTGGTTTTATATGAGTCAAATGTCCAACTAATTATAACGTTCCTGAAACCTATGGTTTTTTCAGTGAATTTCAAAGGTTTTTTAAATGCTAATTTCTATCTATAACATGCCTGAAACCTATTATTTTCGGTGAATTTCAATGTTTTTTTAATGCTAACTTCTAATTATAATGTTCATTTAACCTATAGTTTTTTCCGACACCCAAGAAGGACACAACACCCACTGCCACAACCCTCAGGACCACCACCCCGTACAATCCCTCTCCCTACTACCACCAAGGCAGTGCAGAACAGGACTGAAAACCCTCAAAACAGCATGGTTCTTTTAGCCATATAATAGCTCAATGGTGGGAAATGTGGCAATGGTTTTTCAGTAAATTTGAATTTTTTTTTAAATACTAATTTCTAACTTTAATCTTCCTGAGACCTATTTTTTTTGTGAATTTCAAAGGTTATTTAAATACTTATTTCTAATTACAATGTTCATAAAACCTATGTTTTTCTCAGTAATTTTGAAAAAAATGTGATATTTTGTAACTTTAATATCCTAAAAATTGTTTTTGTATTTTTTTATTTATTATTTAATGTCTTCGGGCCCGATTCACAGAACTAACTTAAGACAAAATCCTAAACTTACTACCATTTTGGTATTCACAGAAGGCACTTACTCATTTTGGTATTCACAGAAGGCCCTTACTCATTTCGGTATTCACAGAAGTTAGGAGTCCTAACTTTAGGACTCCTAACTGCCTTCTGTGAATACCGAAAGCCTTAAAATTAGGATTTTTCTCAGTTTAGTAGTAGTATAGTTAGGACTCCTAACTTTAGGACTCCTAAATGCCTTCTGTGAATACCGAAAGTCTTAAAATTAGGATTTTTCTCAATTTAGTAGTAGTAAAGTTAGGAGTCCTAACTTTAGGACTCCTAAATGCCTTCTGTGAATACCGAAAGCCTAAAAATTAGGATTTTTCTCAGTTTAGTAATAGTAAAGTTAGGAGTCCTAACTTTAGGACTCCTAAACTGAGAAAAATCCTAATTTTATGACTTTCGGTATTCACAGAAGGCATTTAGGAGTCCTAAAGTTAGGACTCCTAACTTCTGTGAATACCGAAGTGAGTAAGTGTCTTCTGTGAATACCAAAATGAGTAAGTGCCATCTGTGAATACGAAAATGGTAGTAAGTTTAGGATTTTGTCTTAAGTTAGTTCTGTGAATCGGGCCCTTCCTGTTTTTTAAATATTAAACAACTACATACAGTATGAAAGGGAGCCCAGTCCAGAGCCACATCTGAAGACCAACACATGTCATAGACCTACTGATCAAGCAGCTCCGACACCCAAGAAAGCCACAAAACCCACCACCACCCCCAGGACCCACCCTACCACCGAGGCAGGGCAGAACAAGACAGCAAACTTTCCAAAAACGGCATGGCCCCTCAGCCACACAATAGCTGAATATTGGGACAGGTGTGAACAAACTATATGTGAAGGAAGCAATTTACCCATGAATAACAATGCACACAATGCAAAGTGTAGCAGTGATGTGCTGGACAAATCTCAGTATCCAGAACACACACCTCTCCATGTGCACAACTACTACTGGTGCTTGTAGCGTTGTAGACAGTGGACCCGACCATGTTACGTCAAACACTAGGGACGATATCAGTCATGTAGCTGTATCGTCCCCCCCCTGTAAGCATAAGCGTAATCGGAGTGGGCTGGTCCGATGTACGCCACTTCAGCGTAGGAGTGTGAATAAATAGGCCAGGGCTCTGGGCGTGGTTCACCTGTGAACTGTGAAGACCAACGACTGTGCCAGAGCGGCGGGCCTCACCCTGCCACGAGGCTGCCGCCATGACCGCGGGTCTCGACACAGACCCCCTGCAAACCCAGCGGCACAGCACCGCAGACTTATGTGCAATCGCTACTCCATTTGAATTGTGATGCCTGCTGTCCGCAGTGTAGATCGAAAGCAGTAGTCTGTTCAGACATTACACAGTCCAGTACGCAAGATACATTGATCCGAGTGAGGCCCTCCCGGACCACGCATAATCGCAGGGTACGTACACGCTGAGCGCCAAAGGTACTACTAACTCATTGCACCACAAGTCATCGCAAGGAAGAGTTAACAGTTTTATGTCAGCAGTGAGGCATACTATCACTTGAAAATCACCGGAAAATACTTATAATATAAAAAGAACAGAAGAATCGAAGTACATTAATGATTACAATCCAGTAATTTTGAAGATGTGGAATGCAAATATGGACATACAATATGTTGCAGATAACTCAATTACTGTTCCTCGCATACTATCCAAATAGAAGTCCATACCTGGAAAACATATGTCTATATGAAATACTGCAACATTATAGTTTTAGAAAAAATGTTACAGAAAAAATAAATGAAGGGAAATATGCTGCAATTGGATCTGATGGATGTTTCTTAAAGAATGCCAAAGGAAATTTGATTAATCACAGGAAATTAAGTTGTGATACTCCAGATAAGAGAGAGTTTTTCTATTTAGCTCTTCTGCAACTCTTCAAACCTTGGAGGACTGAAATGGAATTTCTTGGAGATTTTAACTGCTATGAAGATTCTTTCAAAGCATGTAAAGACATTGCTACCAGTGAGGCCCGCCCGGACCGCGCATCATCGCAGGCTGCACACACGCTGAGTGCTTCAGGTGCCACTAACTCACTGCACCACATGTCATCGCTACATGGACTTTTTAAGGTAGAATTCAGTAGGCAAAAGACATTTCTCCCAGTGCAGCCCGCTCGAATGACGCATCATCGCAGGGTGCACACACGCTGAGTGCCTCAGGTGTCACTAACTCAGTGCACTACAAGTCAATGCCACGGGGCCTTACTGAGGCAGAATTCAATAGACAAAAGACATTGGTCCGAGTGCAGCCCTCCCGGACCACGCATCATCGCAGGGTCTGTACACGCTGAGTGTCAAAGGTACTACTAACTCACTGCACCACAAGTCATCGCCATGTGGCCTTATTGAGGCAGAATTCAACGCAAGTCGAAACACATGGAGCCACTAACTCTGTTCAACACAAGCTGGCGACACGTGGTGCCACTAACCCTGTTCAACACAAGCCGAACGATCCCACATGTGGAACTGTGTCCTGAGTCCTGAATGGCAGTGACCCCAAGTCCGTGGCAGCCACCACAGCACCAGACTCCCTCTGATCAGTTAGGCATATTTCCATATGCAAGGACGGCGACACCTGGTGCCACTAACCCTGTACAACACAAGGCGCGACACGTGGTGCCACTAACCCTGTTCAACACAAGCCGATCCCACATGTGGAACTGAGTCCTGAATGGCAGTGACCCCAACTTTGTGGCAGCGACCACAGCACCAGACTCCCTTCAATTAGTGATGCGTATTTGCATATGGAAGGCCAGCGACACGTGGTGCCACTGAACCTAAACTACACAGGCCAGTGGGGCCACCAACCTATGCATGTGGTTGTGGGACCTTGCTCACTGCTACCTCTGGCCTACACTGCGATCAGCAGGGCTCACAATTCAGATACAGTCGCGATTGCAGATGACGCAGTATGCAAGAGACATAGCTCCCACAGCGGCCCGTCCGCACCAAGCAGCATCACATGCTCATACACTTCGACAGTGTATTCTATACATATTCCATCTTTTCATGATACGCCTACACTGCGGTCAGTAGGGCTCAGAATTAAAATTAAATCTTGATTCATCAATTACTGAGTCCACAAGGCAAGTAAATATCACAGGCCTAAAACCTACATAATATCATTTCAGTATCCTTGCTTCAAGAACTTTTTTTCAATATCAGTTATAGCTTTAGTACAATCAACAAATTCATCTTCAAGTGCAAACAAACACTCAATAACAGTCTACACTGCGGGCAACAGAGATCGCAATTCGAATTTTTGACACGTGGTGCCCCTAACCCTGTTCAACACAAGCCGATCCTACATGTGGAACTGTGTCCTGAGTCCTAAATGGTAGTGACCCCAACTTCGTGGCAGCGACCACAGCACCAGACTCCCTTTAGTTTTATTTGCTGTTGTTTTGTTTAAATAAAATGTTTTATATGAAAATCTATACATGACTAAGATTCTTGTTTGTCCAACCGCACAGTGACAATTCTGGGCCCAAGAAGGTTGTTGGGGGTATGTTGGTAATGTGAGAAGAGGGTGCGTTACCTGCTGATGTGGGGAGAGGAAGCGTGAAAGGGGTATCTCTCACAGAAAGAACTCCAGTATGTTTTCAGAAATGCCTCAGACAGATGCCAGCTGACGGACTGAATCACAAAATGGCTTTTTAATGCTTATGTAGTGTGACTTATGAACAGTTCGCACCCAGGCTCGCAGAGGGACAACTGCGGCCAGTCTGGTCAACTCACAGAAGCAGTACTACGAGCCGTCCGCTCCCAAAGGAACAGCAGCGTAGTAGGTCGCAGAGGTACAGGCACAGCAGCGTACTAGCTCGCAAAGGTAGAGAGCTGGGAGCCGACGGACTGGCTTCTAACGCTATAGCTGCAAAGTGGTGATGTTGGGAAGAGGGAGCGTGGAAGGGTTATTTCGCACAGACAGTGCTCCGGTATATTAAATTGCCCCCGGGACCTTTCTTTTATATTTTCACTCGATGCAAGAAAGCGCGCTTTCTGGACCATGACCTTTCTCCCTACCAAATTTGGCGTAATTCCGTTCAGCAGTTTGACCTGTAGCCTTGTCTAAAGTTTCCTATGGAAAATCCATTGAGAAAACACGTTTTCACACCCCCACATAGCTACCTGTCGCAGGCGTACTCGCTGTTGGTGTGCAGGTCAGTGCTCTAGTTATCAACATGTCACGGCCACTCCCTGAGGGCAGGTTTGCACACACACCACACCCATCCGGCACATGCGTCACAGGCCATGTGACCACACAAATATAATGCATCGACAACGTCACATCCTTTATTGCCGGTGGTGACTGGATGGCGGACGCTCCACGGGTCTCAATCATAAAGAGTCCATGAAAAGTTGCGCAGAGGGTTAGTCGCACCCTGAGCTGGAGGGCCGTCAGGGGCCTAATACCATGTGGCGCGGACTTGAGTTGCACAGGGTTAGTCGCACCCTAAGTTGTATGGTCGTCAGCGGCCTACCACCATGTGGCGCTGACTTGCGTTGCACAGGGTTAGCGGCACCAAAAGCTGATGTGGTCTCCGCCATTGATGACTCAGGACTCAGCGACATGTGTGAGATCTGCTGGGCCGCGGAGAAGCTGATGTGGTCTCCGCCATTCATGACTCAGGACTCAGCGACATCTGTGAGATCTGCCGGGCCGCGGAGCTTTGACGGGCACGTGGTGTGCCCATTGGTAGACACTCCAGTGGCAGCAGGTAATTATTAGGTCATGGATGCGCAGGGGCAGCAGTATCTCTCTCTCTCTCTCTCTCTCTCTCTCTCTCTCTCTCTCTCTCTCTCTCTCTCTCTCTCTCTCTCTCTCTTCTCTCTCTCTGACTCTCTTCCTTCCTTTCCTTCTCTTTCTCTATCTCCCTTCTCCCTTTCTCACTCCCTTTCTTTCCTTCCCTCTCTTTTTGTCTCTGGCTTTTTTTTCTTTCTCTGTGTCTTACTCCTTTGATATGCGTGTTACACACGTCCTTATTTTGTTGTAAAGTGGCATGTGCCATGTGGTTATCTCCCTACAGTTGTTTAGTCCTCCGCCCAGTCCTATGCTATCTCCCTCTCGGACACCCACAGCACTCTGTAGCTTCCCATGGGAGCCATGTTTACAAAATTACTGGTGCGGCCCAGGTCATATGAGTAGCTTCAACAACTCCGATCCGGTGCACAGCATATGCTTCTGGTACTGCAAGGGAATGATTGCAAGTAACCACTCCCTGAAGTCGGATTTGTATATCTTTCCATGGGTGTACCAGTAGTGCAAAACTCAATGAGTGCCATGTTAGATTGTTTGTGCACATGCAGGCAGGGCTAAGTCCATATAGTTCAGTGTCTAAATAATTTATACACTGAAAACTAAAAGTCAGTAAATGTATCAAAGCTGCCTTTCCTCTGTAGTTTGGCAGCCACAGTATTTCATTTTGCATCTCAAGCAAAAGTCACAATATATGCAATAATACTTTGTCGTGGTGGTGTTGCAGAATACTCTTTGATCGGGGAGTCTCAAAGATGTGACGTTAAAAACATAAAATTATGTTTGTTTTTGAAGAAATCTGCATTGACAGTAGTAAGTAAACCATGCTAGCCCACCTTTTTTTGTATTGTTTATCCAGGATCCCAAGAGTACACAAAAATCCTCCTTTCTTTTTAGCTAGCATGGGCAAATTAAGGTCTGCTCAGCTTAGTGTCGTTGCCTCACATACCCATCATTTAAGTTCTCCACAGCACAGCAATAGCCTCGTTTGAGCAATCCCTCCAGCCTGGAGTGCAGCAGACTGCTGTTCCCGCTGCATGATGGAGTACACAGAGGGTAACAGGAAAAAGGAAAGCACTCGGTAATTCTTTAAAAGACAGCACAGGATTAATCCTCACGAGGATCCAAGAGGTTTAACAGGCACGATGTAATACCACAGCTGTCACAGCAAAGCAGGAAGTACAAATGAGGTAATCCGGTTCAGGGGGCGTGGTCCACACAACATAGGAGTAAACCAAGCATTGTGGAGAGACAGAAGCCCTCCTTTATCCTAACCTAGTCACTTGCCAATGCGATTCAGGTGAGACTTTGCGGCAGCACACAAACAAGGTTACTGGATATTGACACAGGGTGCACTGTGGGAGTTGTAGTTTGCAGTGATTGTACCCAAGCTAGGGCGCAGGATGCTCGACGTGTAACATCCCCCAACGCTCCCTGCATCAGAAACTGGAGACTGCAGAACGACGGGCAGTGCGCGTTCTCGCGAGTGGCAAAGAGGTTCAACAGAGGAAATCCCCACATCCTGAAGATGAGATGAAGCCGCCACTCGTGATCGGCCGAGTAATGCCGACTGAGACTGTCCGCACGTACATTTAGCACACCGGCCAGATGATTTGCCATTACACAAACCTGATGGCCCTGAGCCCAGGACCAGAGTCGCAGAGCCTCTCTGCAGAGACAATACGACCCTACACCTCCCTGTTTGTTGATGTACCACATCACGGTAGTGTTGTCCGTCAGGACCTGAACTGACTGGCCGCGAAGGGATGGAAGGAAGGCGTTTTGAGCCAAACGTATTGCCCGCAATTCCAAAAGGTTGATTTGAAGCAACCATTCCTCTGGAGACCAAATACCTTTGACCTCCAGATCCCCCAGATGAGCACCCCACCCTAGAGTGGAGGCATCTGTGATCACTGAGGCCACCAGTGGAGGAGGCTGAAATGGCTTTCCTTGAGACAGGTTGCCCTGCAAACTCCACCAAGAAAGCTCAGCTGCAGGGTCTCTGGAGATTCAGACGTTCTCCCTGAGATCTCCGTTATGTTGATACCACTGCCTGCGGAGGCACCATTGGAGTGCTCTCATGTGCCAGCGTGCATTGTTGACCAACAGTATGCAGGAAGCAAACAGAAAGAGCAGGCGTAGGACCTTCAGGACTGGAACAACTGCTCCATCGTGAAACAAAGGAATCATCTCCTGTATATCGAGAATCCTCTGTGGAGATGGAAATGCTCGACACGCAGTAGTGTCCAGTATTCCCCCTAAGAACAGGCTGCGCTGAGAAGGCACCAGTTGAGAATTGGATACATTTATCGAGAAACCCAATTTGAACAACAATTGCGTTGTTGCATCCAAGTGGCGCAACACCATCTCTGGAGACTTGGCTTTCAGCAGCCAGTCGTCCAGATAAGGGAAATCAGGAACCCCAGACATTCTGAGATGTGCTGCCACCACCGCCATCACCTTTGTGAAGACCCATGGTGCAGAAATGAGACCGAACGGAAGGACCGCAACCTGGTAGTGTTGCAACCCCATAAATCAAAACGAACCTGAATGAACAGGTAAAATAGCCTAACCTGGGGGTGTCGGAAAAAACAATATGTTTCCGCTAGTCACCCAAAAGAAAGGAAAGACTGTGCCTTTCTTGAGTCCCCTCACTCACCAGGGTTTCCCCTTGGTGACATGCTTCATCATTGGGGTCCTCTCAGTCCTCTACGGGCTGAGGCGTGCTGCAACTTGCGTATTACGTAGGAGCACTTAAAACAAGTTTTATGTGTAGTGCAAGTGTTGTGAAGTGGAGTGGGATAAAGTGATTTAAAATAATCAACTAGTGGGCCAAATATACTTTATTCTTGCTCCTAGCTAATTGGTTAAAAACGGGGTAATATGCTGAAGGCCCTAACTGTAATGAGTAAGTGTGCCTAGCATATGGTCAACTAGTTTCGAGCTTCCCCAGCTCTTCCTCAGGACCACACCGGGACCAGCCCAGTGTGAGAAACCACTCCTAGAAGACCTAAATACGGTGAAAAAAGTGAAACGCTGCAACTAATAAGCATGCGTTAAAATACATACGTAAGTATACGTCAGGAAATATCTGTTGGATAAAGAGACACAATTAAGGAATCCAAGGCAACAATATGCAAAGAATAAAATCAATAGTGATCACACTATACACCAGTGTAGAGTGGATGTATGACGTTACAACGCACACTTTTACAACGCATGCACTTACAACGCATTTTTTACAACGCATAATCCATTACAACGCATGACATTACAACGCATGACACTACAACGCATTTTTAAAAAATACCTTTACAACGCATTACCATTACAACGCATACTACCTTTACAACGCATACCATTACAACGCATAATATTAAATTACATTTAAGGTAAGTATTAGATAGTATAGGGGTAAAAATTACTATTCTAACTCCAGGGGGTGCAACAGTAGGGTAAGTGTTGGATAGTATAGGGGTAAAAATTACTATTCTAACTCCAGGGGGTGCAACAGTAGGGTAAGTGTTGGATAGTGTAGGGGTAAAAATTACTATTCTAACTCCAGGGGGTGCAACAGTAGGGTAAGTGTTGGATAGTGTAGGGGTAAAAATTACTATTCTAACTCCAGGGGGTGCAACAGTAGGGTAAGTGTTGGATAGTATAGGGGTAAAAATTACTATTCTAACTCCAGGGGGTGCAACAGTAGGGTAAGTGTTGGATAGTATAGGGGTAAAAATTACTATTCTAACTCCAGGGGGTGCATCAGTAGGGTAAGTGTTGGATAGTATAGGGGTAAAAATTACTATTCTAACTCCAGGGGGTGCAACAGTAGGGTAAGTGTTGGATAGTATAGGGGTAAAAATTACTATTCTAACTCCAGGGGGTGCATCAGTAGGGTAAGTGTTGGATAGTATAGGGGTAAAAATTACTATTCTAACTCCAGGGGGTGCATCAGTAGGGTAAGTGTTGGATAGTATAGGGGTAAAAATTACTATTCTAACTCCAGGGGGTGCATCAGTAGGGTAAGTGTTGGATAGTATAGGGGTAAAAATTACTATTCTAACTCCAGGGGGTGCATCAGTAGGGTAAGTGTTGGATAGTATAGGGGTAAAAATTACTATTCTAACTCCAGGGGGTGCATCAGTAGGGTAAGTGTTGGATAGTATAGTGTAATATTATGCGTTGTAATGGTATGCGTTGTAATGGTAGTATGCGTTGTAATGGAATGCGTTGTAAAGGTAGTTTTTAAAAATGCGTTGTAGTGTCATGCGTTGTAATGTCATGCGTTGTAATGGATTATGCGTTGTAAAAAATGCGTTGTAATGGTAGTGCGTTGTAAAAGTTGCGTTGTAAAGGTTGTTCCCCGTGTAGAGTACATCCAGACTTCTTAATGTGCTGCTATGTGGATGTTCAAAAAAGCGTTAATAAAAACTTCCATGCAGGCGCTGTGCTACAGGGTGAGTGAAAAGGTTATATGAATGCAAATTCTGTTCATACTCCAAACAAACAACAATAAAAAACAATAAAAAACATGCATCCGACATAACAAATTACACAAACAAGACTGACAAATATGCAGACCATTACATACAATTTTAGAGGCAAACGATAAGCCTCATGGTCAACGGAGGGGGTGTGGAGTTCTCGTACACCTAGAGAAAAATATACGAGTTTGTTAATGGGCTCGGTTGTCTTAATCAAATAGGGTCCATCCCTTACGATGAGCCTTAACGATTGGGGGGAGAAACGGAGTTGGAGTGAGACTCGAGGTCGCCGTCATATCGGAGAGCATGATCGGCTTCCCCCATGGGCTTATCACTTACTTGTACGTTGAAATCCGCACTCAGGGAACACCTACTAGCGCCCAGCCTCTCGGACCGCATACTGCTTGGTCATGCGCGGCTGTCTAATTTCAAGTGGCATTTCCGCATGGAAAGGGAGGGAGGACTCTGCCGTGTAGGTCCTTCCTGTGGTGGCCATGTTGGAATGGGAAGGATCAACCCCACCATAAACCGATAAATGCGATTTCAGGATGGAAAGATGAAAATACGCATCCTGCAAATCGATCAACACCATCCAATCTTCCTGTTGCAGCGCTAGAAGAACGTGAACCAAGGTCAACATTTTGAACTTTTCCTGTCTGAGGTAAAAATTCAAAATCCTGAGGTCCAGGATCGGCCACAAACTGCCGTCCTTCTTGGGAATCAGGAAATAACGGGAATAACAACACTGACCCCTTTCTTGCTCTGGAACCACCTCTATCGCCCCTTTCTGCAACAAGATAAGAACCTCCTGTTGCAAGAGTAGTAAATGGTCCTCTGCCCACCAATCCTGGCTAGGTGGGCAAGGAGGTTGAAACTCTAGAAAATGGAGGGCATATCCAACATGCTCCAAGATGGGGGATCTAGAGCTGCTTTCTGGTATACCAGTGGGGGGGACAGGAGAAGAGGAGGAGGAGGAGGACTGCTACCGAGTGGCTACTCGAAGGCGGCCTCTATTTTTTCCATTGTACGACCTGTACAGAGGTTTTTGCTGTCGTTGCTGCTGCTGACGACCTCAAAAGGAAGCTCCCTTTCCAAAGCCTCGATACCTCTTGTAGCGATACCCCCTAGGCTGAGACTGTAGGCCCAAAGATCTTGCAGTAGCCCTACTGTCTTTAAAACGCTGCAAGGCAGAGTTCGCTGTGGTACCAAACAACTTTGAGCCATCGAAAGGCAGATGCAGTAGAGTATCCTGAAGATCTGACGAAAAACCTGAAGATCTGAGCCAGGCATGTCTCCTCGTAGCAACTGAAGAATCCATTACCTGAACGACCGAGTCTGCGGTGTCCTAACCCGGCTGAGTGACCTTGTTGAGCAGCTGCCTGAGAATCCGAAAGAGCCTCAAGAAAATGAACCCGATCTTCCTCAGGAAGCTTAGGGGCCAATTACCTGACAGAGTCAATAAGGGCATGAATGTACCTCCAAAGTAAGCAAGTGGTGTTCTTAGATTTCAGCGCCATACTTGCTGAGGAAAACACCTTTTTGGCCGACTGTTCCAACTTTTTTGAAGCTCTATCCCCCCGGGGTGGTAGTAAAGGACCCAGATGACTGCTTGGAGCAAGAAGCCTGAACCACCAAGCGTTAAGGAGAGGAGTGGGCAGAAAGAAAAGCTGGATGACCAGGAGCTGGTCTATATCTCCTTGCAACTGATCTGGAAACTGCAGGAGCAGACAAGGGCTTCTGCCACTCCTCCGAAATTGGCTCCGTCAACGCCTCATTGAAAGGCAGTAGAGGCTCACTAGTTGAAGAAGAAGTATTAAGCACTTCAGTCAAAATATTAGACTTAACTTCAGGTGAAGGCAACTGAAGATCCAACAACTCAGCAACTTTCCTAATCACCACAGGATAAGGGGTGACATCCTGAGAGGAACCAGCCTTTGCTGAAGAGAGCTCCCATTCCAGGGAAGTGTCTAAAGCAGTAGCCTCTTGCAGACCATCGAATTCGTCCACGGAGTCGAGAATCTCCCCTTCCTCCTGCTCTTGCTGGTACTCATCTTCTTGTAGCAGCCTTTGTGCTTCCCTCCAGGAATGCTGCTTCAGGATCGGAGGCGGCGCCAGCCATGGCGCAGTTGACAACGGAGCCGGCGTCGAAGGAGGACCTTCTGAAACAGGCAGCGGTGCCAATCGAATCCGAGAAGGCGCCGATTCAACACCAGATGGTGATTGAGGTTTCGGAGTCGAAAACCTTGGCCCCGAAAACTGCCAAGATTGAGCCGTCTGCATAAAAGGCACGAAAGGAGCCTGGGCATACTGCTGGGGAACACCCAAGTAAAAGGCAAGCGGACCCACGGGGCCAGACTGTACACCAGAAGGGTAGGATGCCCTGGCAAACATGCCAAACATCGCGTTAAGGAAATGCGAGGGATCAGCTCCTGGACCTGGAAAAGGAAGGTAATGATCCAAGCCTCCTTGGTCTGGATCCATCTGAGGCCAAACTGGAGGCTGAGGCTGCGGAGCCGGTGAGACCGGTGCCCACACAGGCGAAGTCGCAAGAACAGGAGAAGATTCCCTTGGTGCCGGAGAATCCCTGGGCATCTAATAGCCTCTGGACGCCAGCGAACCCCTCAGAGTCGGTGAGTGGATCGGAGTCACCTGCGGAGAAGGTGATGGAGAAACAAAGTCCTTTTCTCGGCGTCGCTGAACGGGTGAAGCTGACCTTGAAGTCTTGCCCTTCGAAGAGCGACGTCGAGAACCGTGTCTCCTCTTCAACTTCTTGTGCTTCTTAGACTTTGAAGTATGCAAAGTCGACAACTTCGAACACTTACGACCCCTCTTCTCTTTTTTCGTCTTTGCCATGAAGAGTTTTGCTTCGTGCATCTTCAGCGCCTTTGGGTTCATCTTTCGACAACACGAACACCCTTCGATGTCATGATCTGAAGAAAGACACCAAAGACAATTGTCATGAGGGTCTGTAATGGACATTTGGCCCCCACACTCCCTGCAGGGCTTGAAACCTGACTTCTTCAAAGTAGCCATTTCTACAGAAACACGAAGAAGATGTGAAGGAATGGAAAGTCTCAGAAAAAAAAAAGTTACGCGTCGACGGTGCAGAAAAAAGGGAACTGACGTCAGCACGCCGAAGTGGTCTTCTTATGGCTCCGGTGATGTCATACGGAGTCGCGAGCTGAGCTGTGCTGTTATGACATCCTCGTCAACGTGGGACAGCTAGGAAAAAAAATTCCATGGAATGCTGGCACAGGGGTAATTCAAAAGGTGAGGAATCCACAGGCAGATGTATCCATCAGAACATACTCCATACACAGGAGTGGCCCTGGGAGGCCCCTGTCAAGTAGATCATGGAACTCATCCGCATCGCCCTCAGTGTAAACTACTTTAGGTTTGAAGATCAACTTTACTTGCAAGTACATGGGACGTCCATGGGCAGTACTTTTGCCCCGAGTATTGCCTGTCTGTATATGAGCCAGCTGGAGGATGAACATATCTGGGCGAACAACCCGTTTGCGGGAAGTATCCGCAGCTGGCTCAGATACATAGATGACGTTATCATCATATGGCGCGAAGACAGCACATTGGCATTTGGAACATGGATTAATAACCTTAACCCCTTCCTTAAATTCACAATGACAACCAACAATATGATGGTGTCATTTCTGGATATCAACATCATAGTTGGAATGGGAAATTGAAGAGCACGTTGTACACAAAACCTCCTGGTCGCCACAGTTTGCTGCATTTTGACAGTGCTCACCCCAGATCACTGAGAGAGAACCTCCCCGTCGGGCAGTGCCTTGGAATACAGAGAAACTGCTCAGACCTTGCAAATTTTAACAAAGAAGCAGACAAACTTTCTGTCAAACTAAGAGAAAAAGCATACCCCAAAAAGGTTACTGAGCAGGTGCAAAAGAGGTCATGCAACACACCACGGGCAGCTCTACTTGAAACTAACACAAGAAGGGATACTGAGGCATTATGTGTCACTACATATTACTCATCATCTAATCCCATAAAGAAAATAATCAGTAACAAATGGCATATACAAACCTCGAATAAGTTGACTTTTGAGAAACCCATGTTTTCATTCAGGCATAATAAAAGTATTAGGAACACACTGATACACACAAACAGTTGGTCACAAAAACAAAGTACCCAACTCACACTATGGAGCCAACCACAAGTAAAGGGCCATTACCTTTGTGGCTCATGTATAGTAAATTGCTTCATGACTCACACCACCAGTATCGATCTGGACCTGACACGTCAGTGGGAACAAAGGGACCATACTAATTGTAATACCGCAAACACCGTTTACATGATCACATGCACCTGCAAATCCAGATACATCAGAATGACCACGAGGAAGGTGAAGGTGCGGATCAGTGAGCATAGGAGCACGATTAGACGGTCAATCACTGCTACCAAACTCACTACCCACTACATAGAAATGGGGCACACTGATAACGATCTGGAATGGACAGTAATTGAGAAAATAAAAGGTGGACCCAACTTAAGTAAAAGACTGTTGGAGAAAAACAGCGGTGGGTCTATAGACTACAGACACAAACCCAGGGACTTAACGATTCCATCCCTTGGAACCAACTGAATCAACACAGATAGAGGGGCTGGCTAAATGGATACAAACACCATCTCTTGACGAATACCCTGGATGGACCATTTGTCTTACTTCCTGTAGGAGAGTAGGATCTGCTTCACATGGGTACCCCCACTTTTTGCTGGTGTTTCACTGTTTTTCGATATTAGTCTGGCTGTGGCCCTGCTAATCAGGACCACAGCCTAGCTGCTTCCCCTCTAAAATGGTTAACATGTACATTAGGTACATATCTAATTGGATTCTGGAGTGCCTTATAAGCCCCGAGTATATGGTATACTATGTACCTAGGGCATAGGTACCTCAGAGGCCCACCAGGGGCTGCAGCATGTATTATGTCACCCCTGGGAAGCACTCCAAAATGGCACCACAGGTCTGCTACTGCAGCCTGGGTAAGGGTGTGCTTGCACCCCTTACTGTGGTATAGGCTACCTATATCACCACCCTATACAGGCACACATAAACCTATAAGCCACTCCTATGGCAGGCCTTGACAATCCTGAAGGCAGAGTGCTTGGTTTTATGTGAGAGTGTGTCCAAGCATGAGCTGAGCCCCTCTGCAGCTTTCGGAAATACTTCCTTATGGCTGTTCTGTGATACAAAGGAAGAAGCAGGTGAACTATCACCGGTATTCCGGATGCACAGCAATGAACAGAATTGTTATAAAAAAAATGTCACTCTCCTTAATAAAGAAAGACAGTCGTATCACTTATAATTCAAATGGACAATGTATTTATATTCCTGTGATTCGGAAGTATTCAAAGGATCAAAAATTTATGAAAAGAATGATGTACATGAAAATAATGCTTGTGTACATCAACACAATTACATCACTTCAATGAATTTTATATACAAAACAACAACTTCAGCAATAAACATAAATCGCACAGATTGTTGACTCTGTTTTGGTTGGTGCCCAATGCATTTCGGGATTACCACAAATCCCTTCTTCAGCGGCCTTTGAAACCAAAAAGATCTGTTGTACTATTGCTGGTGGGAAATAATCTGTCCACTCTGATATGTAGTGAACGCACACAAGACCTTCTCGTAGCAATTCTATGTGTCTGATAAGTTCTGCTTATGTGCTGGAAGTGATGTGGAGCTGTAATAAATAAGCTTAGTTCAACGAATGCTCAAATATCCAAACTAGAATCGGAAAATGTCCCCACATTTATGTTGATTAAACCCGGAAACCAAGTGTTGATGAAGAATTGCCGTAAGACGTGACAGATCGAAACGGGGTCTCGGTAAAGTGATACAGCCATACCATATACTCTTAAGTGCATTATAACCTCGCAGTAAATGCTAACTTTGGAATGGCTGCATTAAAACATGTTGTGTTTGGTGTCAAACGCTTTCGAATACTAACCCCGCCAATTCTGGCGGCGGGGGTAGCATTCCACCCTTCTAGAGGGAGAGACATGTTCACACTGGCTAAACCCGGTGGACTTTCCTGAGCCCTGGCATCACAAAATGGATGCCTCTGCCGCAGACACAGGTCTGGCCTCCTGCTGCTGACCGAAAGTCCGGCAGGGGAGGCCTGGACAATAGGTTTCCTGTCAAAGGGAGGTGTGACCACCTCCCCAGACAGGCTGATGTGTATTGGGGCTGGGCGGGAGCACTCTCTGGTGCTTTGAAGTCCTGCACTGGGAGCACACTTGGTGTCCCTGTGCATACTCCAGTTCAAACCGGTTGCAGGGGCTACCTGCCCCTGCTCTGGCACGAAACTGGACAAAGGAAATGGGTGTAACCACCCCTCTTTCCAAGCCCACCCATAGGTGGGGCCTTAGAGTTAGTTCATCCCCTAAACTTACTATAAGTATAGGAATCCAGTCCCCAGGACTTTAGATTACCCTGGATGAAACTCCTTAACATATATCCTGGACCTTCAACACTCTATCACAACTAGAACACAGAAGAAATCTCCCTTGGGGTCAAGGAGTCACTCCCCTGCTTGGCAGGCACGAAAGAAGCAACTGACCAGTCTGCATTGCTGAAGCTCCCGCCGGACACCGAAGTCTTTACATCCCCAGAGTTGGATTTCCAGACTTCCCCGAGGCTACCCTGAGGCCACAGCAAAGCTGAGGCCCGTGGCTATCGTGGGTGACGTGGAACCGTGACCCCTGGACACCGTGGTCTTTTGCAGCAACACTATCTTCCTGGACCTTCTCAAAGTTGTGCTTTGGGCTCCGAGTAGCCCCAGCCTTGAGCACCTCCTGCACTGAAGATAGTTGGCCTCCACTCCACGAGTGACCCGTGGGCCAGCTTCAAGTGCGACTGCTCGAGGTTCCTTCGTGATCACTAGCCCATTGGCTGGCAGGTCCCCACGAAGGCAACTCCTTTTCTGCTTTCCTGGTTGCTCCAGACGTGCCCTTACTTACCCTTGCTGGGTGAGTCCATAAGACCTTGCCGCTCTGCACCGCAGTCCTTTCTCTGATTTCCAGTGACTTGCCGTTGCCAAGGCTTGTTGGATCTAATCTGGTCACTGACACGGCAGCACTCGACAGACTTTGTGGGACAGCATCGAATCCGGCTCATGGACTTTGTCGACACCTCCTGGACCTCGTGGCTGAAGAGTCAAGACATCCATCAACTCACCTGAAGCACCCAACATCTGTGGGCATTGGTCCATCCTGCCCTAGGTCACTGGCAAGTGACCCAGACTCTGTCCCCTCTGCTTTCAGGTTCCTTCCAGCCCAGATCCAGGCTTGGATCTCTACGGACACTTCTCCTCTTCACGGCAGCAGCAGTTCTTTGCAGGCTTCCATTGGAATCGACGACGCGACCCGACACCAAAAGACACTTATGCACCCGGCTTCCCTGGGTGAAGTAACTCGAGTACTCGGGTGCTGTTGTGGGTGCTAGCCCTAGAACTTCTTAAGTCCAAAAGGGTTTGGTCCTGACTCGATTAGAAGTGTCCCTAGTCTTTAAATTTCCAACCGCAACATTGCCCATTGAAGATAACGGGAACCCGCGGTTGTGTTCACACACTGCATACAGTCCCCGTGGGTCCCCTGTGATTCTAGAGGCTATAGGCCTAGTGTCTATCCCCGTCGTGGTTCTTATACCCTTTTTTGGTATATGGTTTGGTACGCCCCTAGGGCCCAAACGTGTATCTGTGCTATTACTGATGATTGCTATCTTGTAAACAAAGTACTTCGAACTCCAGTCTCATAAAGAGTCTAGAGGGGTGTGTTTTATCTTAAATACATATATTTTAAATATATACCTGGTGTGGTTGTCTTTTCATTTGATCATTTAAGAGATTGTAGACTGGTAAAACAAGCTGCTTTACATTCCTTCAAGACTTAGCCTGAAAGCTGCTCTCCAAAACTACCACTAGGATAGCTTTCAATAAAGGTTGTCTTTAACCTATCACCATAAGGGGTTGTTTAGACTGATACAAGGTGCCCACTAGAACTAGTGAACCATTAAGGATAATGGGGCAACCCAGTAACCCTCAGAACCTGGGCGTAATAGTGAAAGCAAAGAACAATGGTTCTGTCGGGAAGTAAGCAAACTAGCTTGGACATGTACTGAATACACTTTAGAACTGAACAGGACACACACAGACCCAAAGAAACAGAACTGAATTCGTGTTACTGGATGGAATAGTATTAATTATTGTAATGAAAACACCGAAGTGTTTACAGGGTGAACCAACCAGAATACACATACAAAATGGAACAATTTGTGAAACAGTGATTGCTTAAACAAAAAAATCACATATAACAGATATGTACATTAGACAATACATAGAAATAATAAACAAACAGATCCGGCTTGAAGTACATAGGCCACTATAGGTTGTGATTTCCTTGTTCTATATGTGGATTTGCACGGACGCATAGGACAGGTAACGTCGACGTTTCGACCCAATATGGTTGTGCCAATTAGTATGCATCAAAGGGGGTCTTCATCAGGACAAGGAATAGGTTGGGGACCTGTAAGCGCAAAGAGTTTGGTGTCAGGGCAATGTGTGCGTCACATGTAAAGGAAATGGTTAAATTCCCTTATGCGGCAATATAGCTCACCTGGGAAAGCGATTTAATTAATTGGAAATGGATTCCTCGTGTCTCTTATGCAGGGGGCCGACATCAACTTTGAGGGTAAATTCTGTTCAAATTCTGCAAAAATTAAAGAGGAGGGGCTGTTGCACGGATTAAACAGACTACGTGTCAACGTAATTAAAGTATACCCGGTTTAAAAGAAAAGCACGTACCTGTAGGACGGTAATTTTGATTTGAAAAGAGGAGTGGTGCTGTCTCAACAATCGCCACGTACTGCGGACAAAAAAGGGGGGCACTATGATTAAGGTTGCCAAGGAGGTTAAATTGGAAGGGGTAATAATCGCTTGCGAGATATCTGAGGACATATGTACACATTTATACATCAACCAATGTAAGGAACAGCATAAATTAAGCTGTTTCTAGTAAAGGACTGTCATTCCCCCAATATTACCATTTAAAAATGGGGGCCATACCGGAGGCAATTAGACACTTGTAGAAAAATCGTTAAACAAGGATACTAAGTTGTAGGAATGCCGAGCGCTGGAAAGCAACATTAAGTAGAGCAATTACGGCACAGTGGTTTCACAACATCTTAGTGAAACTGAGCGAAAGGGCCATGACGTTAGTGAAACAACTTTAAAGGAGTTAAAAATACCGAACGCTGGGAAGCAATTACGGCACAGTTGTTTCACACCATCGTAGTGAAACTAATTGGAAAAGCCCTGACGTTAGGGAAAAGACTTACTTCAAGTCCGCGAATTGGACGTCTTGATCCGTCAAAGGCTCAGCTGCAACTGACAGCGAGCGCTCGCTAGAGCCGACTATATGACGTAATCAGATAGGCCGTGTACGTGCGGGGACCTGAACTGGTAGGCCGATCGGGAAAACCCGGGGTGGATTAGTCGGGGATGGACTCGTACGGAGTGATTGAAAACAGAATGAGCTTGTGCAATTTGAGGTACTCCAAAGGCAGAGGACAATTTTATGCAGAGCGAATGAGAGCCAACCGTGTGTCTTCAAATGTAGTATTTGTACATTGCAAACAAAGTTTCATAGATCGTGACAAGGGATTATGCAGAGCGAATGAGAGCCAAACGTGTGTTTTCAAATGTAGTATTTTTACATTTCAAACGAAGTTTCATAACTCGTGACACGGGATTTCCTCACATTGTCACTATCAATGAGCTTACTAACATAGTCAAACTGCAATATTACATGTTTAAGAAGATACGGATGTTTCAATTATACAAGTTATAAAAACGTCATAAAATACAAACTGGATTATCCCACAGTATACATGACAATATCCCGAATGATTGGAATGCACAGTATACATTATAGTTTCATGATGTACATTATTCCAATAACATGACGATAATAATGACATATGACGTATTAAACAATGCCTACATGTTATGCTAAAAAAGTCAAGTTCATACATATGCCAGGATTGCAAGAGGGAAAAGATCCAAGTGATATGTCTTACTTAAAGCAGTTGAAGAGGTAAGGAAAATGACCAGCAATGAGATTAGAGCTTACTCATTTGCAAATAAGTCTCCTCATGTTCGTTCAGACCAGAATTGGTTGCATCAAGGAGATGGATCCAACGACATTCCTTATAGTTAAGAGAAGTGCCCATGTTACCACCCCTTCTGTGTAGTGTGACTTTTTCTAAAACCCACCACTCAAGTTCCTGGTATGTGTGTCTTGTGTTTGTGTAGTGTTCAACTAGTGGAGCTCCTAGTGATTTGCACTTGATCCTGCTCTGATGTTGTTGGATCCTATTTTTGACTTTTTGGGTAGTTTGACCTACATATATCATTTTGCATGGACATCTGATGGCGTAAATCACGTTTTGGCTATTGCAGTTGGTAAAGTGATTGAGAGAATAGGTCTTTCCATAGTGATTAAAGCTGATTCCAATCATGGTATATTCACAGACCTTGCAGTGACCACATTTATGATGTCCTAGGATCTGTGGTAGTTGGAGCAGAGATCTTATGTTTGGTGTGGGTGGTGGTTCTAGATACGAGGATACAACAAAGTCCTTGATGTTTTTTGCGCGCTTAAAAGCAAACAGGGGGGCTTCAGTGTAGCCAATGTCTGATCCAACCAAATTCCAATACTTCTTAATAACTTTATTTATCTCGTTACTTCTAGTATTGAATGTTGTAACACAAATAAGTTTCTCCATTTCTCGGTTTTTGGGTTGTACTTCCAGAAGCGTTTCTCTTGGCCTGTACCAGGCTCTTTTGCGTGATCTATTGAGAAGTCCCTTTGGGTATCCTCTCTCCCTCAGTTTGCCGATAAGTATATCCGTTTCCTTGAAGTAGTCTTTTCTTCTCGAACAGTTGCGTCGCAATCTTAAAAATTGTCCGTACGGTAGATTGTCCCTTAGGTTTCTCGGGTGATGAGAATTGTATTGTAGCAAGGTGTTACGATCAGTGGGCTTCTTGTATAGAGACATCAGAATACTTCCCTCTTCCGCTTCCAATGTAAGGTCTAAAAAGGGAATAGACTCATTGTTGTGTACCATAGTAAATTGAATGTTCAAGTTTCGAGAATTTAACCATGCGACAAATGACATTAGTTGGGCTTCTGACCCTGTCCATAACATAAGAACATCGTCAATGTATCTCTTCCACGCTGTGATATTGTCAATGAAAGGATTCAGGGCAGAGTAGATGCTTGTGTCCTCGAAATGGTCCATATACAGATTCGCTAGACTCGGCGCGAATCCGGCCCCCATAGCTACTCCTCTACACTGAAAATAAAACGTGTTATGGAAGATGAAGTAGTTTTTCTCCATTGCGATTTGTAATAGTTGGACAAGAAAGTCTGTGGGAACCCATTGTGGTTTTGGACGGGAGTCTAGTACGCTCCTGATAACTTCTATGGCTTCATTTTGTGGTATGCTGGTGTATAGTGAACATACATCCAGAGTTGCGAACAATTGCAAAGAGCTGTCAAAAGGTTGGCCTTCAAACAATTGGATAGTGTGCATAGTATCCCTGATGAATGATCTTGTTTCCAAAACAAAAGGTTGTAAAAAGCTGTCAAGGTATTGATTCAAGGGTTCCAAGATGGAGCCACAGCCAGATACTATTGGTCTTCCGGGAGGTTTCTGTAGGTTTTTATGAACTTTAGGGATGGTATAGATGGTAGGAATCCTAGGGTTGGTTTTGTTAAGGAATTTACTTTCAGATTCTGAAAGCAATCCCTGTTCCATACCGGAAGCTGTAAGGTCGCGGATTAGCTTCGCAATTTCCTTAGTAGGATCACATGGGATCTTTGTGTAACTGTCCGGACAGCTGAGTTGTTGGTTAATCTCTTTTATATAGTCTTCTGTGTCTTGTACCACTACGGCTCCACCCTTGTCCGCAGTCTTGATAATGATGGATTTATTTTTGTTCAATGTCGAAAGTGCAAGCCTTTCTTCTTTGGTGATGTTATGTTTAATATACTTAGTGTTACTCAGTAATTCCATAACTTCACTCATCACTACCTTCTCGTAGGCCAAGATTTTATCATTCATTAAGTGAGAGGCCGGTGTGAAAGTGGAGGGCGGACGAAATTCTGTAGCAGTCATCTTCTTTTTGTAACTTTCATTTTTCACAAAGAAGTATTTTAGGCGGATCTTTCTGAAGAATTGTTGCAATTCAAGCTTGATGTTAAAGGAGTTTGGAATGGAGGTGGGAACAAAGGACAGACCTCTTGCTAGAATGTCATGCTCTGCTTTATTCAGAGAGTATTTCGAGATGTTCAATACAGGGTCCTTCACATTCATGCCAATCTCTGTTGTTCCTTGACATGTGGTTAAGTCTTCCATATTATGATTAGAGGTATTATCTGGTGTGGGAATTACCACCGATAGGTCTGGCGTCTGGTGCGAATTTCCCCGTGGTTCTGTTGTGGTTGGGTTTGGAAGCGCACCCTGGAGTTGCCCCGTTGGTTTCCACGTGTTTGATTCCATCTGGGTGGTCGCCCCCAATTCTGATCTCGACTGGTCCAAGCGGGTTCCCCTAAAAAAGCCGAGTTGGCTGGTCCGAAATTGTCTTGGTATCTAGTGCCAACTCGGCTTTTTTAGGGGAACCCGCTTGGACCAGTCGAGATCAGAATTGGGGGCGACCACCCAGATGGAATCAAACACGTGGAAACCAACGGGGCAACTCCAGGGTGCGCTTCCAAACCCAACCACAACAGAACCACGGGGAAATTCGCACCAGACGCCAGACCTATCGGTGGTAATTCCCACACCAGATAATACCTCTAATCATAATATGGAAGACTTAACCACATGTCAAGGAACAACAGAGATTGGCATGAATGTGAAGGACCCTGTATTGAACATCTCGAAATACTCTCTGAATAAAGCAGAGCATGACATTCTAGCAAGAGGTCTGTCCTTTGTTCCCACCTCCATTCCAAACTCCTTTAACATCAAGCTTGAATTGCAACAATTCTTCAGAAAGATCCGCCTAAAATACTTCTTTGTGAAAAATGAAAGTTACAAAAAGAAGATGACTGCTACAGAATTTCGTCCGCCCTCCACTTTCACACCGGCCTCTCACTTAATGAATGATAAAATCTTGGCCTACGAGAAGGTAGTGATGAGTGAAGTTATGGAATTACTGAGTAACACTAAGTATATTAAACATAACATCACCAAAGAAGAAAGGCTTGCACTTTCGACATTGAACAAAAATAAATCCATCAATATCAAGACTGCGGACAAGGGTGGAGCCGTAGTGGTACAAGACACAGAAGACTATATAAAAGAGATTAACCAACAACTCAGCTGTCCGGACAGTTACACAAAGATACCATGTGATCCTACTAAGGAAATTGCGAAGCTAATCCGCGACCTTACAGCTTCCGGTATGGAACAGGGATTCCTTTCAGAATCTGAAAGTAAATTCCTTAACAAAACCAACCCTAGGATTCCTACCATCTATACCATCCCTAAAGTTCATAAAAACATACAGAAACCTCCCGGAAGACCAATAGTATCTGGCTGTGGCTCCATCTTGGTACCCTTGAATCAATACCTTGACAGCTTTTTACAACCTTTTGTTTTGGAAACAAGATCATTCATCAGGGATACTATGCACACTATCCAATTGTTTGAAGGCCAACCTTTTGACAGCTCTTTGCAATTGTTCGCAACTCTGGATGTATGTTCACTATACACCAGCATACCACAAAATGAAGCCATAGAAGTTATCAGGAGCGTACTAGACTCCCGTCCAAAACCACAATGGGTTCCCACAGACTTTCTTGTCCAACTATTACAAATCGCAATGGAGAAAAACTACTTCATCTTCCATAACACGTTTTATTTTCAGTGTAGAGGAGTAGCTATGGGGGCCGGATTCGCGCCGAGTCTAGCGAATCTGTATATGGCCCATTTCGAGGACACAAGCATCTACTCTGCCCTGAATCCTTTCATTGACAATATCACAGCGTGGAAGAGATACATTGACGATGTTCTTATGTTATGGACAGGGTCAGAAGCCCAACTAATGTCATTTGTCGCATGGTTAAATTCTCGAAACTTGAACATTCAATTTACTATGGTACACAACAATGAGTCTATTCCCTTTTTAGACCTTACATTGGAAGCGGAAGAGGGAAGTATTCTGATGTCTCTATACAAGAAGCCCACTGATCGTAACACCTTGCTACAATACAATTCTCATCACCCGAGAAACCTAAGGGACAATCTACCGTACGGACAATTTTTAAGATTGCGACGCAACTGTTCGAGAAGAAAAGACTACTTCAAGGAAACGGATATACTTATCGGCAAACTGAGGGAGAGAGGATACCCAAAGGGACTTCTCAATAGATCACGCAAAAGAGCCTGGTACAGGCCAAGAGAAACGCTTCTGGAAGTACAACCCAAAAACCGAGAAATGGAGAAACTTATTTGTGTTACAACATTCAATACTAGAAGTAACGAGATAAATAAAGTTATTAAGAAGTATTGGAATTTGGTTGGATCAGACATTGGCTACACTGAAGCCCCCCTGTTTGCTTTTAAGCGCGCAAAAAACATCAAGGACTTTGTTGTATCCTCGTATCTAGAACCACCACCCACACCAAACATAAGATCTCTGCTCCAACTACCACAGATCCTAGGACATCATAAATGTGGTCACTGCAAGGTCTGTGAATATACCATGATTGGAATCAGCTTTAATCACTATGGAAAGACCTATTCTCTCAATCACTTTACCAACTGCAATAGCCAAAACGTGATTTACGCCATCAGATGTCCATGCAAAATGATATATGTAGGTCAAACTACCCAAAAAGTCAAAAATAGGATCCAACAACATCAGAGCAGGATCAAGTGCAAATCACTAGGAGCTCCACTAGTTGAACACTACACAAACACAAGACACACATACCAGGAACTTGAGTGGTGGGTTTTAGAAAAAGTCACACTACACAGAAGGGGTGGTAACATGGGCACTTCTCTTAACTATAAGGAATGTCGTTGGATCCATCTCCTTGATGCAACCAATTCTGGTCTGAACGAACATGAGGAGACTTATTTGCAAATGAGTAAGCTCTAATCCCATTGCTGGTCATTTTCCTTACCTCTTCAACTGCTTTAAGTAAGACATATCACTTGGATCTTTTCCCTCTTGCAATCCTGGCATATGTATGAACTTGACTTTTTTAGCATAACATGTAGGCATTGTTTAATACGTCATATGTCATTATTATCGTCATGTTATTGGAATAATGTACATCATGAAACTATAATGTATACTGTGCATTCCAATCATTCGGGATATTGTCATGTATACTGTGGGATAATCCAGTTTGTATTTTATGACGTTTTTATAACTTGTATAATTGAAACATCCGTATCTTCTTAAACATGTAATATTGCAGTTTGACTATGTTAGTAAGCTCATTGATAGTGACAATGTGAGGAAATCCCGTGTCACGAGTTATGAAACTTCGTTTGAAATGTAAAAATACTACATTTGAAAACACACGTTTGGCTCTCATTCGCTCTGCATAATCCCTTGTCACGATCTATGAAACTTTGTTTGCAATGTACAAATACTACATTTGAAGACACACGGTTGGCTCTCATTCGCTCTGCATAAAATTGTCCTCTGCCTTTGGAGTACCTCAAATTGCACAAGCTCATTCTGTTTTCAATCACTCCGTACGAGTCCATCCCCGACTAATCCACCCCGGGTTTTCCCGATCGGCCTACCAGTTCAGGTCCCCGCACGTACACGGCCTATCTGATTACGTCATATAGTCGGCTCTAGCGAGCGCTCGCTGTCAGTTGCAGCTGAGCCTTTGACGGATCAAGACGTCCAATTCGCGGACTTGAAGTAAGTCTTTTCCCTAACGTCAGGGCTTTTCCAATTAGTTTCACTACGATGGTGTGAAACAACTGTGCCGTAATTGCTTCCCAGCGTTCGGTATTTTTAACTCCTTTAAAGTTGTTTCACTAACGTCATGGCCCTTTCGCTCAGTTTCACTAAGATGTTGTGAAACCACTGTGCCGTAATTGCTCTACTTAATGTTGCTTTCCAGCGCTCGGCATTCCTACAACTTAGTATCCTTGTTTAACGATTTTTCTACAAGTGTCTAATTGCCTCCGGTATGGCCCCCATTTTTAAATGGTAATATTGGGGGAATGACAGTCCTTTACTAGAAACAGCTTAATTTATGCTGTTCCTTACATTGGTTGATGTATAAATGTGTACATATGTCCTTAGATATCTCGCAAGCGATTATTACCCCTTCCAATTTAACCTCCTTGGCAACCTTAATCATAGTGCCCCCCTTTTTTGTCCGCAGTACGTGGCGATTGTTGAGACAGCACCACTCCTCTTTTCAAATCAAAATTACCGTCCTACAGGTACGTGCTTTTCTTTTAAACCGGGTATACTTTAATTACGTTGACACGTAGTCTGTTTAATCCGTGCAACAGCCCCTCCTCTTTAATTTTTGCAGAATTTGAACAGAATTTACCCTCAAAGTTGATGTCGGCCCCCTGCATAAGAGACACGAGGAATCCATTTCCAATTAATTAAATCGCTTTCCCAGGTGAGCTATATTGCCGCATAAGGGAATTTAACCATTTCCTTTACATGTGACGCACACATTGCCCTGACACCAAACTCTTTGCGCTTACAGGTCCCCAACCTATTCCTTGTCCTGATGAAGACCCCCTTTGATGCATACTAATTGGCACAACCATATTGGGTCGAAACGTAGACGTTACCTGTCCTATGCGTCTGTGCAAATCCACATATAGAACAAGGAAATCACAACCTATAGTGGCCTATGTACTTCAAGCCGGATCTGTTTGTTTATTATTTCTATGTATTGTCTATTGTACATATCTGTTATATGTGATTTTTTTGTTTAAGCAATCACTGTTTCACAAATTGTTCCATTTTGTATGTGTATTCTGGTTGGTTCACCCTGTAAACACTTCGGTGTTTTCATTACAATAATTAATACTATTCCATCCAGTAACACGAATTCAGTTCTGTTTCTTTGGGTCTGTGTGTGTCCTGTTCAGTTCTAAAGTGTATTCAGTACATGTCCAAGCTAGTTTGCTTACTTCCCGACAGAACCATTGTTCTTTGCTTTCACTAGAACTAGTGGACAGCATATATCAGACCACCTTCTCACACTTCCCCTCTACTGTTTTTGGTGGTGGAGGAGAGTTGAGATAATATGTGCTACTCCTAATTGGGGTTACACTGATCAGCCAAAGTACAATTTAAGGGGTCCTCAGTCTGCCCCTTAAATTCTTAATAATACAGTTCCACCAGTGATATGGACCACTAATCGTGGTACATGAGTGCAGCACACCGGCGACACACTCACACCCATAGGGGAGGTTCACACACCTCAATATGTATTTATATTTTGTCCTCCCTACATAGAATATCTCAACACATAAATAAATATGAGAAGGATCATAATTAAAACCACAATAACCCCATTAGCCATTTGTGGAGGTAGAGTCACAACAGATATTTGAGGACTTGAACTGGATCGAAATGAATGTGTTTAGCACTGACGTCACACGTAAATGGATGCACACCCCTACATGAATGCGGAAGTGTGTCTCAGAATATGGGTTTACATGGTACTATAAAGTGAAACGTGGGAATAAGTACATGAGGCATTTAAAATACACATGGCAAAGGGCTGTATAAATTCGGTCACGTTCATATGTCCAAACGAATATGGGACTACACCTTCCATGAGCCAGTGGGGTTGGTGTAGTCTAATCATACATTAACGGAAATTACGTGAAGTTAATGCGCCGTAGGAGGGGCCCTGCGCCCGCCTGTCATATATACACTCATAGGCGCTGACTTTAAAAACCACGCTCCGGCACAGATAAACTGCGAACGCCGGGAGACACAGGACCCAAATAGGTGAATCGAGGGGCAAGACCTTTGACAAACTAAGTGGGGACCAGGGGATTTTTCTCCCTGACAGGAGGAGCACCACTATAGCAACAATGCTAGGGCTGGATACACACAATACTAAAATAGTGAGTGATGTGTTTTTCCCTTTCTCCACTCAACTATAATTTGATCACGATGCAGAGTGTGACTAAAAGGCTACCCTTACTACGGCTCCCCTTGAGGGTAAGATATGCTTGGTATAAGGTGACGTGCACATTTGTGGATCGTCGTGGCATAATTATATGATTATATAATTTTTAACGTGGAGTTTTTCATGAATTGGTGTTCACGGACTGCTAATAATGTGCGGTCACTTGACGCACACCGCAAAATGCAACCGAACGGGACGATAAGGTCCACAATGAGCTCATCTTGGTTGACCACAGATCATCACGAGTGATTGGAGTGAGAGCACATGATAGCACCCAATATGTTGGCATTACATGGGTGAAATGTACAACATTTAATGTAAAAGTGTTTTGGGGGGGTTTCCTGTCACTTTCTCTAACAGGCGGATATAAGACATAAGAAAAACAAATAGAAGAGAAGTATACCTTCCATACCATTAGTGAGAATTCAGCTTTCTGCATACTCCATTTGAAAAGTTAAGAAATCCCTTTGTGTATAAACAGGGAGGAAACCTCTATTTGCCCTAAAGAAAGTCCGGTACCCAAGAGGCCATTTTGAAGGGCTGAAACATATCGGAAAGACACTAGGGTCATAGGACCATCACCTCCCGAGGACCCCCTGTATATATAATTTTAATATCCCCTACGCCTCCATAAATAAAAGGATACCTGGAGACGGAGGAGGTTTTTTATCTATAGACCCCCTGGCCTATCTCTCCAAAGTACTCCCCGGAATATGGTCGAGCCCACCCTGACCTATAGGAGTCAGGGTGAACCCGATGATGAATCATGACACCACTAGGGTGTGTGAGGGTTACTAAACAAAAAGGAAGTGCTTCCTTTCCTGAGTTGAGCGGGTAACGCCACAAGAGTTTAGTGTTGAGCCCTAAGTACACTAGGTGTGATACCTTCAGTAGTTAGTAATTTGATTTGGGAGGACGTACCCACACCCGGCATACCTCTCTACCCTTCCGGGGTAGGTGGTGGCCCCTCTACCTTGGTCTTAGTAAAGTAGTAGATGCAGTACCCACAAAGGAGTGTAAGTGCCAATTGTCTGCGCGTAAAATACTCTCTCCCTGAGAGCATGTGCAAATCCGGAGGATAAGTAAAACAAATAGGTAGGTGTGATACATCTCACACCCGCTTGCAAGGCAGGATAGAAGTCCAGGAAACAGCAGAGCTTCGGTGATCAACGAAGTCGGGCTTTGTTTTCGTGAGATGTCTCAAGTCAAATTTAGGAGGAAACCCTAAGGAATAGGACCAGCAAAGTCCCAACGACTCCTGAGGCGAGTGAATTTAGAAACAAAACGCTCCTCGCAAAGAGCGAACAAAAGAAACAGTCATGGGGGACTTGGCAGGAGGCTACCGCATTTGGAAAAGCTGGACTCCCGGAAAGCCACAAAGGAATCAGGACCAAGCAGGCGCGCTTGGCAATGTTGGTTGGATGCAGCTTCTGTGCTGCTAGGGACTCTCAGACAAGAGCCACCAAAGCTTGTGCGGCGTCTTCCATGCGGTGTCTTCCTTGTGCTCGTAGTAAAAGGAACTGGTTCCACTCGAAGATAATTCAATCGAGCAGGTGACAAGCACCGGATCCCCCTAGAGGAAGGTCTCATATTGCGGCTCAACCTCCAAAAAAAGACACGGCTGCCGGCACAATTGCATGCTGGGTTTTGTAGTAATTCACTCTCTTCCTACCCGCATACACACTGTGCCACGGTGGATCATGACAGTACCCCTCTGCAACAGCCGCCGTCCTGGCGGACAACCAGGTTTAGTAGGGTGATGTGCGTGAAACCTTCTGAGGAGGAGGGGGCAGTGTAGGTTGTGCACCGGTTCCCATATACATTCTTCTGGACCATAACCCTTTCATTCTACAAGGTAGTAGACCCTTCCTCTGGTTCTCTTGGAATCTAGTATGTTATGTGCCTCTTACTCCTCCACCCCATCCACTATAATAGGTTCTGCACAGTTAAGCAGACGAGTGTGCGGCAGGCAAGGGCGTAAAAGGGATATATGGAAAACAGGATAGATTCTCCATGTCCTCGGTAGTTCCAATTTCATGGCTGCCGGGTTTATAATCTTTACAATGGGATGTGGCCCAACATATTTAGGTTCCAGCCTTTTGGTTCCCTTCATCTGTAGATTAGTTGTGGATAACCACACCTCATCCCATACTTTACAGAGGACCGCTTCCTGTCAGCGAACTGTTTGGTGGTTTCTAGTGCCTTGAGCAAATGGCTCTTAGCTTCAATGAGTACTGCACGGAGATGCACATGGTGAGCTTGGATGGACGGATGTTTAGTTGTTTATGGCCAGTCAAATGGAAGCATGTTTGGATTGTATCCATACAAACAGAAGAACGGAGAACAACCCAATGTTGAGTGTTTTCTGTTGTTGTAGGCAAACTCGGCAGTCCAGAGCAAGGTCAATCAATCAATCAAACATTTGTGAAGCGCGCTACTCACCCATTAGGGTCTCAAGGCGCTGAGTGGGGGGGGCAGCTACTGATCGAACAGCCAGGTTTTGAGGTGTCTCCTGAAGGTCAGCAGGTCCTGGGTCTGTCGTACGTGGATGGGGAGGGTGTTCCATGTCTTGGCGGCGAGGTGGGAGTCTCTTCTGGAGTTTGGCCGTGGTTCCTGCGTAGAGGGCGTTGCCGTAGTCCAGCCTACTGGTGACGAGGGCCTGGGTGACCGTTCTTCTGGTTCCGATGGGGATCCATCTGTAGATCTTGCGAAGCATACGGAGGGTGTTAAAGCAGGAGGAAGAGACAGCGTTGACTTGTTGGGTCATTGACAGAGAAGAGTCCAGGATGAACCCCAGGTTGCGTGTGTGGTCGGTGGGTGTCGGCGCAGTTCCCAACAAGGTCAGCCACCAGGAGTCGTCCCAGGTGGAGGGGGTGGAACCGAGGATAAGGACCTCAGTTTTGTCCGAGTTAAGCTTCAGGCGACTGCTCTTCATCCATTCAACGACGGCCTTCATCCGTTCGTGGAAGTTGGATTTGGCGGTGGCGGGGTCTTTGATGAGGGAGAGGATCAGATGGTGAGGTTGTGTGATCGGACGATGTTGGCGAGCCGTGTCATGTAAATGTTGAAGAGGGTCGCGCTGAGGGATGATCCTTGGGGTACGCCCCAGGTGATGTTGGTGGCTTCGGATCGGAATTGAGGGAGGCGGACTCTCTGGGTTCTGTTGGTGAGGAAGGAGGTGATCCAGTCCAGGGCTTTGTCGCGGATCCCTGAGTTGTAGAGGCATGTGCGAAGGGTGTGGTTGCAGACGGTGTCGAAGGTGGCCGAGGGGTCCAGGAGGATGAGGGCCGCGGTTTCGCCATTTGTCCAGTAGGGCCCTGATGTCGTCAGCGGCGGCGATGAGGGCAGTTTTGGTGCTGTGGTTGCTGCGGAATCTGGATTGGGATGAGTCCAAGGTATTGTTCTCTTCGAAGAACTGGGTCAGTTATCTGTTGACGATCTTCTCGATTACTGTCGCCGGGAACGGGAGCAGAGAGATGAGCCGGAAGTTCTTGAGGTCCTTTGGGTCTGCCTTGGGTTTCTTGAGTAGGGCGTTGATCTCTGCGTGCTTCCAGCTTTCCATGAAGGTGGCGGTCTCGAATGAGCTGTTGAAGATTTTACGGAGTTGGGGGGCGATGATGGAGCTCGCTTTGTTGAAGATGTGATGGGGGCAGGGGCCTGATGGTGAGCCGGAATGGATGGTGTTCATGGTCTTGATGGTGTCTTTGTCGTTGACGTGGTTCCAGGAGATCAGGCGGCCGGTGTGACTGGGGGGTCGGTAATTCTGGGGTGTCAGTGGCTGTTGGCGAGGTCTGGGTGTTGAAGCTGTCATGGATGTCTGTGATCTTGTGGTTAAAGAAGGTTGCTAGAGAGTCGCAGAGGTCTTGTGACGGCAGGATGTCGTGGAGCTGGACCTGGGGTTGGCGAGTTCCTTCACGATGTTGAAGAGCTCTTTACTGCTGTGTGCGTTGTTGTCGATGCATTCCTTGACGGAGGTCCTTTTGGCTGCTCGGATGAGTTGGTGGTGTCTGAGGCTGGTGTTCTTGATGGCTGCATGGTTGTCCGGTGTCTGCTCATGGCGCCATTTCTTCTCTAGTCTTCTGCAGGTCTGCTTGGATGTCTGGAGGTCAGCGGTGAACCAGATGGCTCTTCTGTCGGTTCGTCTATTTGAGGGTTTCTTGATCGGGGTGAGAGTGTTGGCGCAGTCGTCGATCCATTGCCTGAGGTTGCGGGCGGCTGTGTCGGTGTCGGTGTGGTCGGTTGGTGAGTCTCGGGCAAGGGTGGTGATTAGCTGCTCTTTGGTGACCTTGCTCCAGCTGCGGTGGGGGATTCTTTGCTGGTGGTTGTGTGCGGTGTTTTTCCTGAAGGAGAAGTGTATGCATCGGTGGTTGATCCAGTGGAGTTCGGTGGCGTGGCTGATGGAGACGTGGCTGCTGGTGGAGGAAATGGGGTCGAGCATGTGTCCAACAGAGTGGGTGGGTCTCGTGACGAGCTGTTTGAGGCCAAAGTTGGCGAGGTTGTCCAGTATTGTGGTGGAGTTGCTGTCATTGGTGTTCTCGAGGTGGAAGTTCAGGTCTCCGAGGAGGATGTAGTGTTCAGAGGCCAGGGTGTGCAAGCTGACGATGTCTGTGATGGAGTCGATGAACTGTGGCCGTGGTCCGGGGGGTCTGTATATGAGGGTTCCTCTGAGGGTGGTGTTGGGATCGACTTGGATCTGGAAGTGCAGGTGTTCGGCGGTGCTGAGGGTGTCTTCGGTGTTGGTTGAGATTCTGAGGGTATTTCTGTGGACGATGGCGATTCCTCCTCCCAGTCTGTTGGTGCGGTCCCTGCGGGTGATCTTTCAGTTTCATGGTGCAGCGAAAAACACCTCAAGTATTGCTCTATTTTTCCATCAGTTTGTGGATGATAGCTGGTTGAGAAGCGCGCATCTATTTTCATGATCTTGCAGAGTTCGTGCCAGAAACGGGATGTGAACTGAGAACCCCTGTCTGTTATGAGAACTGCTGGTATGCCATGTGCCCTTACCACATGTTGTAAAAATACACTGGATAACACGGAGAAGGAGGGTATAGTTTTCATCTGTACGAAGGGACCCATCTTGGTCAAGTGAGCCACTAGGACTAGGATGACTGTATATCTGCTGCTTGGTGGCATTTCCACTATAAAGTCCATGAAAACTGTGCGATGGAGTATAAGGAATGGGGATAGGGCACAACAACCCCGCAGGCTTAGTGTGACTGGTCTTGCCTTGGGCGCACACTGCACACCCCAAGAAGGACTGCCATACGGATTTACACAACCCAGGCCACCAGAAATGTCTTTCTACAAGGTCGATGGTTTTGTAGATTCCATATGTCCACCCAAGGACGCGTCATAAGCCCATTTGATTACATGTTCTTGTAATCCAGCTTCCGGCAAGTACAAAGCATGAAGGCAATAAAGCAAGTACTCCTTTCACTTCTGTGTTCGGGTTCTTCATCCACCCAAGCCTGTTTATCCACTTCAAACAGCTCTATCTTTAGAATCTTCCAGAAAATCGTCTTCCAATACTAAGGCTATCTCTTGTGCTGGAAACGTAGCCTTTGTTCAGGATGTGTGGGGGTGTTGTACGCGGTTGGCCTTCCTCTCTAGGGTAGGCGTTAGGTCTAGACAAAGCATCTGCTTTGCTGTGTTGACTCCCTGGTCTGTACTTTATCATGAAGTCGTAGTCTGCAAAGAAAAGAGACCTACGCAATTGTCAGGGAGTAAGGGCTCTAGCTGTCTTCAGGAACAACAAATTCTGATGGTCTGTGAATATCTCAATAGTGTGTTCAGACCCCATCAGATGGTGCCTCCATTCTTCACACACTCTCTTGATTGCTAGTAACTCTTTATCGGAGATACTATAATTTACCTCACATGGAGTAAGTTTCTTCAAGCAGGCTGCAGCTGTCCAGTCTCAGGGTGTCCTTGCGAGAGGATACCTCCCAGTGCATGATATGAGGCATCGGTTTCCAAGACAAAGGGTAGTTGAGAGTCAGTGTGTCATAATATGCGCGCTTTCGTGAAGCAGGACTTCTTCATCTGGAAGGCAGCTTCCGCCTTTTCAGTCCACACGAAAGATACTCCTTTCTCGAGTAGGAAAGTAAGGGGTTGTATAGTGTGTGAAAAGTTCTTGATGAGCCTCCGATAGAAATCAACGAAGCCGATAAAACTCTGTAAGGCTTTCTGGTTCATCAGAGACTTCCATGGGTGATGGCTTCTACTTTCCTTGTGTCCATACGTATGCCACTGGCGCTGATTACATACCCCAAAAACTCCACCTCAGAAGCATGAAACAAGCACTTCTCTAATTTGGCATACAGAGAATACTCTTGCAGCCGTTCCAGGACCTGTTTCACATGAGTGATGTGCTCTGCGACACTAGAGGAGTAGATCAAAATGTCATCTATATAGACCATGCACATCACATCTAAAAGGCCCCTCAATACCTCACCCATAAAGTACTGAAAAGCCACTGGTGCATTGCACAGACCAAATGCATCACTTGATACTCAGAGCCCAAACTTCGTATGGAAGGCTGTCTTCCACTCGACCCCCTGCTTTATCCTAACAAGGTTATAGGCGCCACGGTTGACCCTTCAGCTGGTCCAGCAACACCGGTATCAGAGGAAGGGGATAACTGGTCTTTATTGTGACTATGTCGATGGCTCTGTAGTCAATACACATTCGTAAATCACCTTCTTTCTTGGTGATGAAAAAGAGAGGAGAGGAATCAGGGGATGACGAATGACATATGAACCCACTGGCCAGATTTTCATCCAAATATTCCCTCAGATGTTGGGTTTCTGGTTCGGTCAGTGCATAGACACGACTGCAAGGGATCGTTGCTCCAGGGGCCAGGTCTAGCCTGCAATCATATTCCCTTTGTGGCGGAAGGTGGCTTGCTTCGATCTTGTCAAAGGCTGTAGAATACTGACGATACTCGGTGGGAACTGTGGACACACAGCCCAGTATATGATCATTACATCCCATGGATAGGAGCAAGGCTTGAGTTTCTACATGTTCTCCCATTAAAGCACGATTCTTCGTACACTGCTCCTTGCAGTAAAAGGAATTCATCACCACTGACCGGCTTGCCCATCCTACCGTAGGGTCGTAAAGTGTCAACCAGGGCATCCCTAGAATCAAACGGCAATGGGGTGCATCAATCAGATCAAATTGGATGCTTTTTGTAATGGTCTTGTCCAAATTGCATGAGGATAGGTTGGATATGATATCTGACGGGGCCAGACGTCACCACGGTTCAGTTTACCACCTTCACTGATTCAGGTACAGGTTTTTTCTGACAGGCCACAACTATATCCTTACTTGCAGTCAATGAAATTGCCGGTGGCCCCGGAATCCACTTAGGCTGGTTCCTGTTTTAAGACTCCTTTCCTCCAACTACAAAGACACATAAACATTGAGGTGTGGAATGGCGTGTTGTAGGGTGCTGGCAATCACTGGAGACACTTCTCTGTCAGAACGCCCCGAGCTAGGGTCTCACACCGGCTCAGGGCAATCAGTGTCCTGACTCTACTCCTTGATTCCATATCCCCTGTGCCACCGCTTGGGTTTTTGATGGAGGCATCTTGTCCGGAAGTCTCGTTCGGACCTTGCATTCCCGGATGAAGTGTCCTGCCTTTCTGCAGAATAGACAGAGACGTTGCTTCCTTCTCTTCACCCTCTCTTCCATGGTAAGGGGTCCTCGAATTTTGCCTGTCTGCATAGGTGCCGGTCCTTCTGGGGTCTGGGCTCTTTATCCGGGAGCAGGACGACCACAGGGAATGAAGCATTTGAAGTCACCCTTATTCCTATCACTTTTTCGTTCCTGCATCCGATGGTCCAACTGGACGGTAAGATCATTTAGCTCCTCACATGTGTGCGGTAGATGAATCGCCTGGGCAAGAACACCCTTCAGCTCTCCACGAAGCCCCTGATAAATCAAGGATGTTCTTTTGTCCTGGTGCCAGTCTGTTTCCACCACAAGTTAGTTGAATGTTGTGATGTAAGTGAGGAGATCCTGAGTACCTTGTTTAAGGGTGAGCAGCTCTCAATCTGATGTTAACAGGTGCGTCTGTCTGTCGATCAATTTACGCATCTCTCTGCAGAAGTCTGTAAAGTTGTACAGCATTAGGTCGTCTCGTGCTATTAGTGAAATCGACCAACTAGCAGCATTCCCACCCAGGTAAGACATGATAAAGGAGGTTTTTGCCTGGTCATCATGAAATAAGGTTGGTTTGCACAGGAAGTCCAACCAGCACTGACCAATGAAGATCCCAAACTTCTTTGGGTCTCCAAAAAAGCGTTCAGGGGCTGCTAAAGGTATTTGTGGGGACTGGACAATGTGAACAGGTGTTGTCTCACAAGCCCCTACAGAGGGTGTGCGAGGGGATTCAAAAATGCCTCTGCCTGTAGTACCCCCACTCGTGGGATCTGCTGGTCCCATAGGATTGTCCGTTGACCTGTGGTGAGGTGGCGGGAACGTCTAATCCTTGATATACTTCTGCCCTGTTTGCTTGGAGTGGTCCTTCCTACTTAATCCAGCCACTTCCCTTCGCATGGTACCCATCTCATTCCTGAGTTCCTGAGTTTCGGTACAGAAGGCGTTAACTTTTACCTGCAATGTAGACATGGTTTCTAAGAGTGTGGCGAGAACCACATTGGTATCCATCGCCCAGGCTGGAGGTGCGTCTTGGGCTTGTCACTCTGTCAGATATTGGAATAGTGTGCACTAACCTCCAGATACAGATCCAGCGGGGGCAATGTGCTTATCCCAAATCCCCTTTGCATTACCCCACAGGGGGACGGAAACACTAGACCACGTACTGCAACGAGCAAGAGAAAGGGGAAAAAAGGATTAACAACACCGAACACAGCAGCACTCTTCCTACAGAATCTCCTAGTACCAGTATCGAAGCAACTGACTTTCTCTAGGTAAATTCCATCTACAAACCACGGCACGCTGTATGTAAGAAAAAGAACAGGTATTAATTCCATAATCACACACCCACTGCACACTACAGGTCACTAAATTGCTCCACCCGTGCCTCTGTACTTACATGTGACCTACATATGAAGGCAGGTAGGAGATAGGCAGTCTAGTAGATGCAGTACCCATAAAGGAGTGTACGTGCCAATTGACTGCGTGGAAAATACTCTCTCCCTGAGAGCATGTGCAAATCCGGAGAATAAGTAAAACAAATAGGTAGGTGTGATACGTCTCACACCCGCTATGAGAAGGTGGGTTGGTATATGCCGTCTACTAGTTGAAGTGGACACCTTGTACCGGGCCACACGACCCTTATGATGCATGAGGTCAAAGATAACCTTCAGAAAGCTATCCTAGTGGTAGCTCTGGAGAGCAGCCATAAGGCTTAATCTTGAAGGAATGTAAAGCAGCTTGTTTTACCAGAATATCACCTCCTGAATGACTAAATGAAAGGAGAACCACACAGTAGTTATATAAAAATATGTATTTATTAATATAACTATCTCTACTAATCTCTACACGAGATTAGAAAATAAAGCACACAGTACTGTAACCATAGAACATTCGTAAGTAGCAAAATACACAGCGGGCTCTGGTGGGAGACCAAACCATATACTACAAAAAATGGGATAACAATCACGCCTTCAATAGACACAGTGTCTAGAGCACGTAGAATCACTGGGACCCCAATGAAACACCCAGAGGAGTGACACAGGGAGCCCTCGGGGGATGGGTGCAGTGAGGAAACACGACCACGTGCTCTGTACACCTCTATGGGAAAGTCGCGGTTGGAAAGTTAAAGTTTAAGGACACTTCTACGAGGACTTTGAGCAAATCCTTTGGAACAGGAGCTTCTAGAGCCAACCTACCAGTGAGTACCGAGGTACCCGTGTTACCTATCCCAGAGGAGCTGAGTGCATAGGGGTCAAGTGGTGTCGGAAACCTTTGTCGTTTTCAATGGAGAGCTGCAAAGAAGTACTGCTGCCAAGAACGCGAGGAGTGACCGGTGGAATCCATGCCTGGATTTGAGGTGAGAGGAACCTGAAAGCAGAGGGGACAGAGTCTGAGTCACGGCAAGTGACCAGGGGCTCTGTAGTCGAATGCCTACTGATGTTGGGTGCTTCAGGTGTGAAGAAGGGAAGCTTGACTCTGCAGCAACAGGGACCAGAGGATGTCGAGGACGATCAGGATCCTGAGGTGAGCTGTCCCACGAAGGATGTCGAGTGCTGAGGGTTCGGTGTACGGCTGGAGCACCAACAAGCCTTTTGTAAATTCAACCCACGTGGTCAAAGGAAGCAGGTTATGGTGTGGACCAGCAAGGTCCAGGGGACTCTCCAAGCAATGGAGAGTCAGGGCACGTCTGGAGCAACCAGGAAAGCCTAAGAATAAACAAGGTGACCCTCGCCAGGACCCACAGGCCAACGGACTAGGGATCGTGAGGAGACCTCAAGCAAGTGTGCAAAATACCAGCCCACAGAGCACAAGGTGAGTGGAGGCTGGATATCTTTTGTGCAAATACTGCTCGGGTCAGGACTACATGGAGTCCAATGATTGCCAGAAAGCATATCCACTTGCAAATGTACATGGTGCACAGGGGTTCGGGTTGCACGGCCCCCATGAGGGGTACTGGTCTCAGAATAGCTGAGAGGTCAGATCTACCTCAGGGACTTTCAGGAACCCACCTCCTGTGTTGCTGAAATCTTCTGAGTCCGCAGGAGCTCTGGAGAAGCAAACCAGTCAGATGCGTTTAGGTGCCTGCTGCTGCAGGGGAGTAACTCCTTTACTCCAAGGGAGATTCTTCAATCGTGCAATCGATGTGCAGGCAGTTGAAGTACGTGGTTTCTTCCTAGCAGAATCTTGTCCAGGTAAAATCTAAAGTCCTGTAGTCAGGTAACCCATTTTATACCCTGGGAAGGGGTTGGACGGATTCTGTGGACCCTCCTAGGGCACGGGCAAAACAGAGGGGTGGCTACACCCATGTCCTTTGTCCAGTTTTGCGCCAGAGCAGGAGCCAATGGTTCCCAGAGTTGGTTTGTGCTGGACTATGCACAGGGACACCAAATGTGCCCCCAGTGCAGACTTTCTGGCACTCTCAGAGTGCACCCACCTAGCCCCAATACACTAAGGGCTATATTCACAAGAACGTGTGCTAAACATCACCCAAAAATGTAAACGCAACTTTGCACATCGCAGCCTATTGCAGGAAAATAACCCTGTGTCAACGTGGAATTTACAACAAGGCGGTACCGTGCAATAGTCTGCCAAAACCGCGTACAATGTCCGCGATACAATCACCTTGATGGAGATAAAAACACAAACCTCAACACATAAAAACCTGCGATGGGCCAAAGCGCAATGAGGAAATCAGCAATAAGCAGCGCCAGGCCTGCAACACACAACTGGCTGGCGGGAAAAAATCACCATAAAAGTAGAAAAAACAATCAAACACAAACTGACCAACACCCAAGCACAATGGAGGCAGCCAGAGCAGGCGCAGAGGACAAGGGCAACCCCACAAGCACCCCGGATGACCAGCCTAGGACCTCGGGGACAGGGAAGGGCAAGGACATGAAAAAGAGGAAGATGAAGTTCAGTCAGCAGGCGAACAGGATCATAGTCACGGAGGTGATGGAATACCATCAACAACTGTTCGTCACCTCCAACGTGTCATTGGGCACCAAAACTGGAATATGGCGGGACATCATGGACAAGGTGAATGCCATCAGAGAGCACAAGAGGACAATGGACAAGGTCAAAAGGCGATGGAATGACATCAAGCGGAAGTCCAAGGAGAAACTTGCAGCTAACCAGAAGGCAGCAATGCAGACTGGAGGTGGGGGCCCAGCACCACGGCTGGAGCTGGATGACATGGAGGAGCTGGTGTCGACAGTCATCAGTGTGGATACTGTGGCCGGAGTCGGGGACCGGACACTGCTCGACAGGACACAACACAACCGCAACAGGGTGAGTGACCACCAGATACTGGGGGGATGGGTGGAGATGACCACGATGGCACACATACACAATCAAGCAGAGCACAGTGCACACCCTCAATGACTCTGGTTCATCGCCCAGATCCATAGACTGTCACAATGTACAATGCCATGCTGTCTGAATGTCAACATGTCCAATGCGGCTACATACATGTGGACACATTGCAATACACCATCTCCCCTTCACATTGCAGGGTCAGCGTCAACACCACCTGCAGAGTAGTCCCAGCCACTCTTCACTGATGACAAGGAGGACAACTCCAGCATCGACACCCAAACCCTCCTAGACATCATTGACATCATCCGCGACTCACCCCCAGGATGAGGGCTGACCAGCTGCATTGAGGAAACCCCACCCACCACCCAAACCACCCAGCAGGAGGCACGCACAGCCCCACCAGTCTCCCAAGACCCCCAGGAACAAAACATGGCCTTCCAACACCGTGTGTTGGAGGGCCAGAGGGAGACGGCTGAGCAGGTGCGGTGGGGTTCGACCTCATGGCTACCAAACTGGATGCCATCCTTGGGTGTCTAGGCCTGCTCCATGGTCTCCTACAAGCCCTGACTGACATCGCTGGAGTCATGACACGAAGAGAAGAACAAGGCCGCTCAGAGTGGCTCCAGCGATACCAGCCGTGAGCTGGCACGCATGCAGAGGCTCATGGAGGACATGGTGCGGATAGAGGGGAAAAGGATGGCAGCCACCGATGCACATCAGAGAAATGTAGCTGGGATCTACCATGCCCTGCAGATCTTCATCATGGCATTGCTGCCACAAGGAGTGGCACTGTTGAATACTGCTGCCCCCACTCCATCCACATCTCTGCCCCCTGGTGTGTCAGTGCCTCACAGTGCGGCTGGCGTATCCACTTCGGCACCTGATGTGTCACTGCCACACAGTGCGATCGACAATCCTCCACCGGTCCCTGATGTGTCAGTGGCACACAGTGCCACAGCCAGGACTGGTTACTGATAACCGGCAATTGAGTTGCAACGAATTTACTGACGTTCGGTCGCTTTTGGGAAAGACAATGAAAAGACACTTTCCACCCACGACTAGCTATGTGTGATTAACCCCAAACAGTCGCTGACATAAAGAGTCGAAAGAAGTTGAATTATATACAGTGTCCAGTTAATATTTTCATCTTACACAAACATACATTTTTATATACAAGCATTGAATTGCATTTTGCTTGTTCCCTTCGTGCAAACAAAATTGTCTGGTGGGATGCTCAGTTATTTATCTGTCCTAAAGATGACCATGTACTTATGACAAAGGTCGAAACGTCGTTGACTGAATTGTGGCCGCATTTTATGGAGGACACATTGTTTTGTGTGTTGGAGTTCCAGTGTTGTTTTGGAACTCTGACTTCTATGTAACCTATTTTTGTGTGCCACTTGTCTGGTCGTGTATGTCTATTAATTGTTATATGTACCAGTTTATATGTCCGATACTACCTTTTTATTAAATAAATAATTTTTTATGTGTTTCTTTAAACAAATTTGTTTCCTATATAAGGGCCGTATTTTCTATTATTTTTCTCTTCTTTTTTTCACTTTTAGGTGTGTAGTGTTGTTTGACTTAAGTATTTGTGATCCAAAAATATGTGTGTGTTATGATAATTTTGTGTACGCTGTGAACCATTGTTAGGATAAAATACTGATTGCCCCTGGTTCAGGTGGTTAGGGCTGCCCATGTGATGGTTAATTACAGTCAGTACTGCAACAGCCACAGGTGGGGCAGAGCACACATCCGAGGACGAGGACGTGGATGGAACTATGGTCAGAAGGATTAGGCAGTAGCATTCATTTCCGCCACCTGGCCTGTTTCCGCTTGGTGCCGCACATGGCCCCATGACCTTCTACTGACCCCCGACACACTCCGCCGCACTCACCTTGGACCGCGACATGGACTGCCATAACCTGTTTGATGACCAATGACACGGTGACCAGACTGCGGACTGTACCCTTCCTCTCCCACAGTACTTGTCATCCCCGGATGGACTCTGGCTGGCCCTCCACGGGCCCATGTTGTGTAGTGTGCTTGGCATTGCTCTGTACCGCTCCAGCTGCAGAACTGCACTGGATGTGCAATAAATATCCAGTGACGCACTGCTGTGGTATGTCTTTCACCATTCATGTATGAATGTGTGGGTGAATGTAGGGACAGTGATGTCCCTTGCGTCAATGATGCTCATCCTGTGGGATGCCAGTTAAAGGGTGCTACATTGCATATTGTGTACCGGGTCCCGTGAACACTACAACAGGGACACACTCATCAGTCACTTCCATGTCCAGACATGGACAGAACCATGCCCAGATCCCACGAGTCATTGTTGCAAGCCCTGTGCTGGTCCGGCGTACGGCAGGCCATACCACTCCACTTACACTCCAAGGGGGGGTCCTCACTACTACCCCTCGCAGGCGTAGTCGCTGGTGGTGTGCAGGTCACTGGTCTAGTTGTCAGCATGTCACAGCCACTCCCTGAGGGCAGGTTTGCTTGCACACCACACCCATCCGGCACAGGCCTCAGAGGCTATGTGACTCTGCCAACATAATCGGCAAATGACATCCCCTTTTCCGGTGGTGACTGGATGACGGACGCTCCACGGTTCTCAATCATAAAGTGCCCATGAGTTGTTGCGCACAGGGTTAGTGGCATCCAAGGCCTTGTGAACGTCACAGGCCTACCACCATGTGGCGCTGACTGTGGTTGCACTGGGTTAGTGGTACCTGGAGCATTGCAGCCGGCACAGGCACCCCGCCACGGGACGGTGACTTTGGGTGCACTGAGTTAGGGGCACCTTGAGCTGCTGAGCAGGTGTGCAGCCTGCGATGATGCCTCGCCCCGGAGGTCTGGACAGCTCAGGTTTTGCGTGCCCTGCTAGGCCGCAGTGTAAGCCAGAGCCAGCGGGCAGTGCGGGCCTACCGCCACGTGGCGTGGCCTTGCAGGTCACAAAGTTAGTGGCACCTATTGGGATGAGCGGGTGTGCAGCCTGCGATGATGCCCTGTGCACTGGTATGTCCTCTGCCATGGAGTAATCAAGACCCAGCACCAAACGTGAGACCTGGTGGCCTGCGGAGTGCAGCAGCATGGTGTGGAGTGTGCCATGTCCGCGGGCCTGGGCTTGTGGCTTGCAGCGGCACGTGGTGGGACCTCCTGTCTGCACGCCGGTGGCGGAAGGTGAGCAGTGCGGCCTGGGTGTGCATGGGTGGGCATGCTCCGATAGGCTGTGGGAGGGGCTGGGGTGCCTCTGTCTGGGTGTGCTTGGGTGGGCAGGCAATGTTGTCTTGTGCAATTGTGTGTACTGTGCCAATCATGTATCAGGACTCTGTTTCAGATGACGGTCCTGTCTCAGATGTGTGACCTAATGAACTAAACTACATACCGGCAAGTGGTTGGAGACACACCGGTAGCAGCAGGTGAGCAGAGTGGCCTGGGTGCCCAGGGGCAGCACCTTCTCGCTCCCCCTCTCTTCTTCTCTCTCTCTCCCCCTCTCTTCTTCTCTCTCTCTCTCTCTCTCCCCTCTCTTCTTCTCTCTCTCTCTCTCTCTCTCCCCCTCCCTTCTTCTCCCTCTCTCTCTCCCCCTCTCCTCTTCTCTCTCTCTCTCCCCCACTCCTCTCTCTCTCCCCACTCTTCTTCTCTCTCTCTCTCTCTCTCTCTCTTCTTCTCCTTCTCTCTCTCCCCCTTTCTTCTCTCTCGCTCTCTCTCCCCCCTCTCTTCTTCTCTTTCTCCCTCTCACTTATTTTCTCTCTCTCCCCCCTCTCTTCTTCTTCTCTCTCTCTCTCTCTCTCTCTCTCCCCCTCCCCCTCTCTTCTTCTCTCTTTCTCTCCCCCTCTCTTATTCTCTCTCTCCCCTCTCTTCTTCTCTCTCTCTCTCTCTCTCTCTCCCCCTCTCTTCTTCTACCCTCTCTCTCCCCTCTCCTCTTCTCTCTCTCTCTCCCCCACTCCTCTTCTCTCTCTCTCCCCACTCTTCTTCTCTCTCTCTCTCTCTCTCTTGTCCTCTCTCTCTCTCTCTCCCCCCCTTTCTTCTCTCTCTCTCTCTCCCCCCTCTCTTCTTCTCTTTCTCCCCCTCTCTTCTTTTCTCTCTCTCTCCCCGGTCTTCTCTCTATCCCCCCTCTCTTCTTCTCTCTCTCTCTCTCTCTCTCTCTCTCTCTCTCTCTCCCCCTTCCCCTCTCTTCTTCTCTCTTTCTCTCCCCCTCTCTTCTTCTCTCTCTCCCCTCTCTTCTCTCTCTCTCTCTCTCTCTCTCTCTCCCCCTCTCTTCTTCTCTCTCCCCCTCTCTTCTTCTCTCTCTCTCCCACTCTCTTCTACTCTCTCTCTCCCACTCTCTCTCTTTCTCTCCCTCTCTTCTTCTCTCTCCCTCTCCCCCTCTCGTCTTCTCTCTCTCTCTCCCCCCTCTCTTCTTCTCTCTCTCTCTCTCCCCCTCCCCCCCCCCTCTCTCTCTCAGCTGGTACTGGGTAGACCGGTGACCCACAGTAGAGGTTCTAGAAGGGTGAAATCATACCTCCCACACCAGTATCTGGTGTGGAGGTATGATTCCAAGGTGTTTGACACCAAACACAACATGTTTCTAAGCAGCCAGTTTAAAGTTAGCATTTACAGCGAGGTTATAATGCACTTAAACTTATATGTCTGACTGCATCACAGACAACCCCGGAGAATGGTCTCCAAAGGCTGCAGAGGGGCTCTGCTCATGCAGGAGCACCCTCTCACATAAAACCCAGCACCCTTCCTTCAGATTGATAAGGCCTGCAATAGGGGTGACTGATAGATTTTTAAGTGCAGTGATTTAGATAGATATAGCGAACCTATATCTCAGTAAGTGCTGCAAGCACTATCTTACACACTCTGCTGTAGCAGGCCTGTCGTGTCATTTTGAATGGCCTCTCAGGGGTGGCATAATACATGCTGCAGCCCATGAGAGGCCTCTGTGGTACCCATGCCGTGGGTACATGGTGTACCATATACGAGGGACTGATAAGGATACCTCAGTATCCGATCTGTAGTGTACCTAAAGTACACATATATCAATTTAAGGGAGAAAGCAGATAGGCTGGGGTCCTGATTAGTAGGATCCCAGCAGACTAGTGAAAAACAATGATACATCAGCAAAAAAGTGGGTGTAACCATAAGAAGCAGATCATACTTTCCTACACCCGCTTACAAGGCAGGAGAGAAGTCCATGCGACAGCAGAGCCTCAGTGGTCAACGAAGTCGGGCTCCGCCTTCGTGAGATGTCTCATGTCGAATCCAGAAGGAAACCCCAGGGAATAGGACTGGCAAAGTCCCAACGACTACTGAAGCGAGTGAATTTAGAAACAAAACGCTCCTCGCTAGGAGCGAACAAAACAAACACTCCCGAGGGACTTGGCAGGAGGCTATGACGTTAGCAAAGTGGGACTCCCAGAAAGCCACGAAGGAATCAGGACCAAGCAGGCGCGCTTGACAACATTGCCTGGATGCAGCTTACGTGCTGCTAGAGACTCTCCGGCTCAGGAAAGAGCCACCAAAGCTTCCGTGGCGTCTTCCTCGCGCTTGTAGTAATAGCTCAGTCTGCTGGCTCCGCCTGAAGATAATCAATGGAGCAGGTGACAAGCACCGGATCCCCCTAGAGGAATGCCTTATATTGCGGCTCAACCTCCAAGGCAAGACACAGCTGTCGGCACAATTGCATGCTGGGTCTTGTAGTCATTCACTCTCTTCCTACCCGCTTACACACTGTGCCACGGGAGATCATGACACTGATAAATACTGCAAACTTTGAACTGTCTCCAGTGAACCATTCAGAAGTAGCTAAAGGAACAGGAGTGGGTACAGCAACTGTGTCTTGAACCGGGTTAGAAACCTCACTAACAGGGGGTGGAATAGACATTTTGCTACGTATGTTAAAATCAAAAGAGTTTTTACCTTTCATACTGGGTGAAAGGTTCTAAGAATTCCCTCTGGGCTTAAACCATACCGCTTCTTTACCCAATTCCTCATTCTCTGTACGTAACCTGAGCATTTCTAACTGTAAATTGCTTACCAGTTGGGTTATATCCTGATTCTCTGCAATATCTGCCGCTAGTGCCTGAGCCATGTCATGAACGTCAATCTGTTCCTGGTCCATGTCTCCCGAAAGGAAGATACATTTTGTGGCTTGGCCTACTGTCAGAGCCACTCACCTGAAATCCAGGCCTTCCTTTAGGGAGACGATTGAACCCAATCCCCCCCCGAAGCTCCCCTCAGCAACAAAGCTTTATTGTAACTATGGAGCTTAGATGTGCGTCAAGGGGAAGGGGGAATTGGGAGAAAGAAAGAAAATATTTGGCAGTGCTTCTCAGGACATCACACTCTCTCAGGATACAATGAGAACCTTGTTGAGAAACTCATCTGTGTCATTGGTTTATGGAATTATCTGTCGTATATTGTAATAATAAGAACAAGTAATAATAACCTTGACTGCGAAAGATTATTTAATTAAAATTCTCACAGTAAACAATGTTCGCATTTGTGCCTCATTATGTATACTGTAGGTCTTGATCATTCTAGAAAATCGCCTTTGGAAATCAAATATGAATAATCGAATAATACAGGTAAATTATGAGAGAGCAGCGTCTTTAAATAGTTTTACTCACAGTTTTTTTTAAAGTTCTTTATTTTTCTTGTTTCTCAGCTGAGAACACATAAAACTGACTACCTGACTTCAGGACCAGAGGAAGACAGGCAGCCAACGTGAAGCAGGAAGGAGAGACCACCGGAAGATATTCGCGTCACACAGTTGGGATGCAGGAATCCAGATGAGGACATGCCATTGCGGATTCAGGTAAGGCTCAGAATGATCCGAGGCCAAGCGTTGACTTACTGCTTGCCTTGTATTTGTAGATGTTTTACACATGCCAAAAGGCACACAGAGAACAGGGATGAGTTGACAGTTTGCACAGGAAAGGAGGGAGGTTTGGCAATTGTCTTTTATGAGCGCTGGTTTGCAGTTGGTGCGTGTGAGCGCTAACACGTTTTCAGAATATGTAAATGGATCTTGCTACACCTTCAGCTGCAAGATTCTGCCAATGCATGATTACAATAATGTTCATGAATCAAATTTAAAGAAAAAAAATATTTTAACTCATACAAATAACAGTTGTCCAAAAACATAAACGTCTATACATCCTTTGACTTCCCAAAGCTAGAACGGATACAAGTTTGTGCTGAAATGTGTTACACCCTAACAGACTGACTCTCCCCCATTGTTCTTCTGTTTTTTTTAAAGTGTTGACACCTGGGAAAGGCAACAGGCCCTTTTCTTCACCTTGTCCACCACTGTTTTGTCATAGCCCCTCTCCAGGAACCGATGTTCAATATCTTACATGGCTATATAAAAATCTGAATTCTCACTACAATTCCTACGGCCCCTTATCATTTCCCCGAAGGGGATGGCATTCATTTGCGATTTGAGATGAGATCTAGTCGCATGTAACACAGAATTGCATGAAGTTCCTTTTCTATGTATTCTACTACAGATTCTTGTAACCTGAATAAACAGTTCTAAATCTAGGAACACCATCCTTTCTTGACTCTGTGCAATTGTAAAAGACAAGTTCCAATCATTCCTATTTAGGTAAGTGCAAAAGTCATTAAGGAGTTCTGAGTACCCGGTCCAGATCATAAAGCAGTCGTCAATGTATCTGTCCCAGTAATTATTGCTGTCAATCCATTTAGCTCTTTTCACACCCCAGATCCACTCTGCCTCAAACCATCCCCTACAGAGATTAGCAAAAGACAAAGCGAATCTGGAGCCCATCACGGTACCATGTAGCTGCATATAGCAACTACCATTAAACAAAAAAACATTATTCTCAAGTATAAGTCTGCTCATGTCAAAAAGCATCTCTGTCTGTTCCAGGTATTCAATAGCTTGAGTGTTAAGAAAATATCACAGGGCTTTAATGCCCAAAAAGTGTGCGATATTTGTACCTAGAGAGATATAGGACGGAATATTCCTTTCGTAAGTCCTGAGAAAAACAAATGCATACTGTACCTCTCTGTGGGTCCACCTATTCCAGCCACTATAGGTCTACCAGGGGGCAACTGTACATTTTTTATGAACCTTAGGTAAGGTATACAGACCTAGATCTTCCTAGATGAACCCATAACACCCTCTACAACAGGGAACTCCACTGACTCCCTGTACAGAAAAGATGGCCGTTAAAACTCCTAACCCATTCAGACAAGGCAGTCTTTCTTGAGAATATGGCCCTAAGTTTCTTAAATCTCTCTACATGAGATGCAGCTTAACCTATTTCTTTGATGTCTGCTGATTAGTAGTTGAGAATACTTTCCACCTTGAAATGCAAAGGTTTTATGCTTATGCATTGTTTCTCTCATCAGAACTCTTGAGTGTCTGAACTGACACCTTATATTAACTCATACCAATTTAATTTACATTACAGAACTTCCTTTATCAAACATGCTTGCTGTATTATTACTATATTAACCCATATTGTATTCTTCCTTATATTGATATATCGATTATTGGATTTATGAACTTTTAACGCTGATACTTGAAAGACTAATACTCATTGAATAAATAATGAAAAGCTAAAGAATTGAAGATATAACCCTTTAACTCACACAACATTTTCTCTTCCTTGACTACTAAAAGCCTTTAATGATTTATTCCTATGTGTTAGATGTAGATAACTGTTCCTTTTTACTTTTCCTTGTCGACGAACAAAGGTCCATATGACCAATTATTTAAAGATGACGCACTAAGAATGAGAAATAGAAAACCCTTTACAGTCATACCTCATACTATACTAATGCTTGTTAATTTGTCCCTTGTAATATTTACATAATATTTATAGTTTCATGTGATTCCACCTTACACCATATACCCTTTGCACCAACTTTTGCTGTGATGTTAAGCACTCAGCTGCCCTATTGCTCTCGATCAGGCTATATAAATCTGAAAATAAATACAATTTTAGGATATTTGGTATATTCTGCCGGGCAATCCCAATGAACTTAGAAGCCTAGAATGCTGTTATCTAATTGGTTATGATTTTGATTCTTAGTAGTGGACTGTCCACTTATATAATTTGTGATACCTTAAGATTAGTCTTCAGACAAGATTTCCTTACCGGCTAATACAAGGAGGAATATGCTCTTTCTTTACGTCCTGTCCTGGCAAAACAGGCATTTAATTCAAGTTCAGTCACTGGCTCTCCAATTACATCAAAGGCAAAATCTGCAAACTACAACTTAGAAGCTATTTCAAAATGTAGGGGGTGATTAGCATGGCGGTCGGAAAACCACCCTGACCGCCATGGAAGCGGAAATCAACTGCCAAAAAACCCCGACCGCAGCGGAACGGGGCCAAGAAAAACTGCCCGTAGCGGGGGAGACGGCCAAAATCCGTCCACTGCGGTCGGATTCGCGGCGGAAAAAGACAAACCAGCCGCAAGTATAGCGGAGAAACCGCATGGGAAATTAGGATATCCCTGACGGTCCCGCGGTACGTTCCGCTGTTTCCGACCGCCGAGGTCGCAATTAGTGATGAATGGGAGAGCCGGCAGAAGACCTGCAGAATAGCCACCGCTGCGGACGATCCGTGAAAAATATGGCGGACGAATGAAAAAGCCCACAGGAATGCCAAAAAGTGCACACAGCAAACTAGCCATGCCACCCAAAAACACAAAACACACCCCAAAGGCACAACCACCTGGCAATAAGAAAAATACAATTCCCAGGACAACACACACAACACACCTGACATCAATACCCCATTTGGACACACCCACATAGCTGAGTATAAAACCAGCCCCTTCCAGGACCACAATTCTTTGCACTACCCCACAACTGAAGGGCCCAACCCCTGAGAACAAATGATAGGCAAAGCAACACACCATTACCACTCACACCACACACAGCACCACCACCACTTCCACACCTGCACCACTAACCCCCTGCACATCACACACCATACACATCACAACCACACCCACCACTCACACCTCTGCACCCACTACCACTTTGCACACCACACACCATGGCAGCACATAAAATGCCCAAATTCACAGACACTGAGTTGACAGTCATGGTAGATGAGATAGTCAGAGTGGACCCACAACTGTTTGGTAGCCTGGTCCAACAGACACCATTAAGATGCTATAAACGGGGGCGATTAGAGTCATAGATTTTCCTCTCAGTTTATGAATTCACAACTTATGGTGAAGTTGACTTTGGCCATGTAAATTGTCTTTATTAATTGGACTGAAATGTCACCCACTCACCTTTGGGTCTTAAGTTCCACTACCGTGTTGTTGTGACATTATCATTAAGTACAACATGTTTTTTAAGAAAGAGACAATACAGTTCTTTAATCTCTTTTGCAAACACAGCCTTGAAAAAGCCGCGGGACCACATTCCCATGTAGCGACGAAACACGTGTTGGCTGGCTGTTATGAACCACGGAGAAGAATGACAATGAATAAAAGAACCCTCTAGAAGAAAAAGACTAAACCATTTTTTTGTACACTGGATTGAATTGCATTGTGAAAACACGTTACATTTTTACTTTATATAATTAGTACGTGTGCTAAGGATTGCTTTCTCAACAGACACCATTAGCCACAATACCGCAAATGTGGGCAAGGATAGTCGAGAAGGTCAATGCAGTAGGGACCACCCCGCGATCCAAAAAGGAAATCATGAAGCGGTGGCATGACCTGAGGAGGGTTGTCAAAGAGAGGAGGAGCAAGAAACGTGAGCTGGCTCAGAGGACTGGCGGTGGCCCTCCCATTCCACAAAAAACATACACACCATGGGAGAAGGTGCTTGCCATACTGCATCCAGAGAGCCTCACAGGAGTAGCCGGGGGAGTGGAGGCTGGTAAGTACAAACACATGACTACCACCACACTGCTATGTACTGTCTTGCACAACAACAAAGCTACACCACTTAGGACAAATTCCATACATCTGCACCACACACTCACAAAAACATGTCTCACAGATCCAACATCCACTCACTCCCATACACCCGAAACGTAGCTAGCAACAGTACCATGGGGGCATGTGTACAGGCAGACAGCACTACAACTCCCACCAGCCACCCTTGTACCACTGCATCAGCAAGATGGAGCCCTCCCACCACCCCACCCAGAAGCATGTGTCAGCCATTACATAACCCACATCAAACTTACATGTAGGTAGCCATCTTCCCTGGGAGGGTGTTCGGGGGTGGGTGGGATGGAGGCCTATACTTCTACTCCCACCATGCCCCCTGTCCCACACCTCAGCAGGATGGAGCACTCCCCCACCCAGAAGCAGTTGGAAGCCATTGCAGCACACCAAACAAACTTGCAGGTAGGTAGCCATCTTCACAGTGAGGGTTTGTTGGTGGGAGGCCTGTACTATTACTTCTACCATGTCCCCTGTCCCACAGCCTAGCAAGATGGAACCCTCCCTCACCCCACCCAGAAGCATGTGTCAGTCATTATGTTACCCTCATCAAACTTACAGGTAGGTAGCCATCTTCCCTGGGAGGGTGTTTGGGGGTGGGTGGGAGGGAGACCTGTACCACTACTCCCACCAGACCCCTGTCCCACACCTCTGCAGGATGGAGCACTCCCCCACCCAGAAGCATGTGTCAGCCATTGCAGTACACCAAACAAACTTACAGGTAGGTAGCCATCTTCACAGCTAGGGTGTTTGGGTTTGGGAGGCCTGTATTACTACTCCCATCATGCCCCCTGTCCCACACCTCAGCAGGATAGAGCACCCCCCCACCCAGAAGCATGTGTCAGCCATTGCAGTACATCAAACAAACTTACAGGTAGGTAGCCATCTTCACAGTGAGGGTGTTTGGGGGTGGGAGGCCTGTACTACTACTCCCACCATGCCCTCTGTCCCACACCTCAGCAGGATGGAGCACTCCCCCACCCGGAAGCAGTTGGAAGCCATTGCAGTACACCAAACAAACTTACGGGTAGGTAGCCATCTTCACAGTTAGGGTGTTTGGGGTTGGGAGGTCAGTATTACTACTCCCATCATGCCCCCTGTCCCACACCTCAGCAGGATGGAGCACCCCCCCAAACAGAAGCATGTGTCAGCCATTGCAGTACATCAAACAAACTTACAGGTAGGTAGCCAATCTTCCCTGGTGGTGTGTTTGGGGGTGGGTGGGAGGGAGGCCTTTACTACTACTCCCACCATGCCCCCTGTCCCACACCTCAGCAGGATGGAGCACTCCCCCACCTAGAAGCAGTTAGAAGCCATTGCAGTACACCAAACAAACTTCCAGATAGGTAGCCATCTTCACAGTGAGGGTGTTTGTGGGTGGGAGGCCTGCACTACTATTCCCACAATGCCCCTGTCCCATAGCCTAGCAAGATGGACCCCTCCCCGCACCCCACCCAGAATCATGTGTCAGCCATTCCATTACCCTCATCAAACTAACAGGTAGGTATCCATCTTCATTGGGAGGGTGTTTGGGGGTGGGAGGCATGAACAACAACTCACCACAGGCCAACTCGTCCCACCGGCCCATCATTATGGAGCCTACCCTCTCACCCAGATGCATGTGTCAGACATTGTATCACCACCAACAAAATAACAGGTAGGTAGACATATCATGCTTGGTAGTCACACCCCTGAGCAGGATGCAAGCCCCCACCACATACACAGACAGATGTGTCAAGTCAAAGCCAAATGGGAAAACAGAACAGGTAAGTAGCCAGTATGTGCACACAGCCAGTGTCCACAAAAAACATGGTGACACATGACAACACCAGCCCCCTCATTGCACACACATACACACAAATCCTATTGCCACTCACAGTGTGCACACAGCTAAGTCAATTAGACTGTCACAGCAACCGAAGTGTGACACACCAATGCACATGTAGGAGAAAGTCTGGGAACAATCATACACAGCACTGAAATCCATGTCCAAGTGCCATGGGGCCAGGGCAGCAAGGACCAAATGTGAAACTAGATAGCATGGTTTGTGGTACGAATTCAGATATGCACGTGACAAGACAAAGGTATGCAGGAGATGACAATGGCTTTACATGGCCAGATGTAACGTCTGACAGGGCTGAGTGAGGAAGATAGAGTCCTCACAGATATTTTTCCTTGCGCTAGTCCCTAGATGGCAACATGTCCCTGGACTCATATATCATGCACGTAACACATGGTAGGTATTGACAACTCACACCATGGACAAGTAATGCATGTACCACAGCACCATGTCAGGAGGCACAGTAGTGCACACACAACAAAATGTGATGATCAGTCAATTGTGTTGTGTACAAACAGTGAATTACATACACCTAACAAAGCTTTCAGTGTGCACTGCAATGACCACCTCCCATCTGACACATAGGTGACCAAGATCTCACTGCAGAGGACAACACCAGCAACCTACAGAGCCAGTCTCCCCCCCCGATACATGGACTTTCTGATGTTGACTCCTGGGATTTTCTGGACGATGAGCTCGAAGCCAGCCCATCTGGTGTGCCAGGGAGCAACAGGTCCCAGGATCCCATCGTCCCCCCCACCACATCTGCTGCAACAACGTCACTGCAGAGCACTGCTGTTACGGCCTGTGCAGCCACTGTCACTGCCACCACCACCACCACCACCACCAGTGCTGCCTGCAACACCCTCCCTGTCACAGAGGATGACCACCCCACACCACCGACTGAGGACGGCAGGGAGAGGATGCGGGTGCCTACAGTGGTGAGGCAACAGGTCCGTGGCAGCAGGGAAGGTGGGAGGGGCAGGGTCACCCACAGACAACAGGAGGCTGGGACCCAATCCCTGGCCAACATCACCAGAGTCCTTGGGACATATGAACGGGCCCAGAGACAAACGGGCCAGTCGGACGAACTGTTACGCGAGCTCATCCTGCTGATGAGGTTCATCGATACCCTCATGGGACAAATTGTGGACCTCTTGGGCCAGCAAGTGGCGGCACTGAGGGACAGGCCTGCACCACAACTAACACCTCCACCCCCCTCTGGTGGTCTGCAGGATGACAGATCACCATCCTCCCCTGTGGCCACAGAGAGGGGTGAGTCCTCAGAACCCACTGGCCCAACAGCAGAGGCCCCCGCCAAGCGACGAAGGGGCCATCCAAAGAAAACCCTGGGAGTAACAGGAAGCAAGGCACCTGCCAAACACCAGTCAGGGAGCTAGCTATGATGGCAACCCTCTTCACTACTGCATTGACTTTTTTGACTGTCCTTTTCCATACTGCCTTGTGAATGGCATCTGTCGGTTGGACTGGGTCACCACATCAATGTGGTGACTACTCAATTATCTCATCTACCCCAACTGTCAACTCACTGCTCCACTAATCACATCAATGTAAATGTTCACCCCCTCACATGTCACCATTGCAATTAAAAATCCTTACACACATGTTGTGTCTGCTGCGTCTTTATTCCAGGATGTACAGTCTTCAACATGATTATAATGTTCCAGGAGTATGGAATGTCTGTAGGCAAGGAGATGTTGAAGGCACCTAGGAAAGCACAACAGAACAACATTCACTAGTCTGGGTGTAGAATCACAGACATCACACAACACTTCACAAAAAGCAAATCCCACATGCACACATCACAATGTGCAACAAGTGTCAACATACACATCCGTTAGATGTTCCTAAATTAACTGTCCCAGAAACATTGTCAGCCACCACTGAGTCTGCAACCGGCTGCTGTCACAAATCTCACATACACCTTCACAACAACTGCAACATCATCACACAATGGGTACGTTGTACATTGTCACCCACCTTCAAGTGTAGTAGCGGGTGAGGAGCTGTTGACGCAGGTCAACACCTTCCTCCTCCCCACTGTCCTCATCACTGGACACGGGTTGGTTTGCAGGCAGGGGCCTTGGGTCCTCATCATCATCCAGAATCAAGGGAATCTCCTTGCGAATGGATAGGTTGTGGAGCATGCAGCATGCCACTACAATCTGACACACCTTCCAGGGCGAGTACATTAGTGCACCTCCGGTCTTGTCCAGGCAGCGGAAACGTGACTTCAGCAGACCAAAAGTATGCTCAACCACACAACGTGTTCTCCCATGGGCATCATTCTAGCGGACTTCAGCCAGGGTCCTGGGATTCCGCAGTGGGCTCAGCAACGAGGGACGGTTGGGATATGCAGAGTCACCTAGGTGTGACAAACACAAATAGACATTGCAATGTCGCTGAGGCAGAGGGCAGCAGGTCACACACCCAGCACGCCATATGACTAGGCATACTCATCCACAATCCATGCACGCTCTGGAAGCAAATTAGCCATCAGCTGGGGAAAAATGCTGTTCCGCAGGATGTAGGAGTCATGGGCTGTTCCTGGGAATTTGGCACACACTTGGGAGATGATCATATCTGCCTGGCACACCAGTTGCACATTTATGGAGTGGTAATGTTTACGACTCCTGTAGATGTGCTCACGTGTCTGCGGTGGCACAAGCCCAACATGGGTGCAATCAATGGCACCAACGACATTGGGGATGTGTCCGAGGGGATAGAAATCTCCCTTCACAGCTGCCAATTCAGGATCCCTGGGGAAATGGATATATCTGTCCTTGTATATCATCATGGCGTTCAGTACATCCCGCAGCACCATGCTGAACATCGGCTGCGACATCCCACCTGCGCTGGCCACTGTCTGCTGGAACGATCCAGTGGCAAAAGAAGGCAGGGCAGCCATCACCTTATAAGTTGGGGTGAAAGCTGTTGGATATGTTCTGTGAGGCTGCAGGTGGGGCTCTAACATATCACAAAGGGTCTTTAGGGTGGCTCTATCCAGACGGCATTTCCAGATGATCGCCTTATCCTCCATGTCTTCCATCACTGTCAAGTGACGCAGCAGATTTGGTCTCCTCCTAGTTGAGATGAAAGTGGACACATGTCAATGCAACACATCATGAGATGGGCACAGCATCTCATGTTCTGGATGACACAATGCCAACACTGACCATCATCAAAATTGAGTTACAGACCAGTCTACATGTAAGGACACCTTCAGCCACACAATTGGTACACTTGTAAACTTACACAAAGCAAGTCCCTCAAACACCACCTCGATCAATGTAAATGCACATAGAGATATGACCACAATTATCATGTGCACGTCTGGGAGTATAGCATCCAGCATATGTGTAACAAATGAACCCCAATATCTCATACCTAGCTGCTGTACCTGATACACCTTCATGCGTCATTTGAACCTAGAACACATCAACAACGCAATGACCACAGTCTGAGCAGAATTGACAATTGTGTGCATGATCAGACATGCAAACTTAAACATCATTAATTGAGACAAACATTGCTGATTGTTACAGCACCTCAACACATTGACATGTGTACACATTGTAGAGTCCATAACAACACTGTCCTGTGTACAGGACCATCAATATCACAAGTGACATGTGGGGAGCACATGCCAATCTACGAAATCACATAAACAAACATGGCATGTGTAGTCACCAGTGGGGTAAATGGAACATCGACATTGTATACATGATGATATGCCATTTACCATGTGGCCACTGTGCACAGTTGATGTTTGCAAGATGGCCATTGTGAATGTATGGCACCCAAATCGCAGTAGCTACCGCCTGGCCACAGCGGTGTGTCACCAGCACTCCCCATATACATAAGTGCGGTAGTGATAGGCATGGAGACATGCCCAGATGGAGGTTGGCATAATCTGCCACCCAAATCGCGGTACATACCGCGTGGCCCCAGGGGTGTGTCACCAGCAAGCCACAATACACAAGTGCGGTAGTGATACATATCTATGTATTGCCAAATGGCGGTTGGCATGCTCCGCCACCCAAATGGCGGTGCCTCATGTGAATGTATGGCACCCAAATTGCGGTAGCTACCGCCTGGCCCCTGCGGTGTGTCGCCGCCATGGAGCATGCCATTACAGCCTATGGGAACCTTGATTGTGGTGGTATGATGGAATTTTGAAAATCGTAGTAGGCATGCTCCGCCACTGCGGAGGCGGTCATTGGATGCATATGAAAGATGCACCATCGCGGTAGCTACCGCCGGGCCCCTGCAGTGTGTCACCGCCATGGAGCATGCCCTAACAGCCTATGGGAACCTTGATTGCGGTGGCATGATGCAATTTTGAAAATCGTGGTAGGTGTGCTCCGCCACCGCGGAGGCGGTCATTGGATGCATTTGAAAGATGCACCATCGCGGTAGGTACCGCCGGGCCCCTGCGGTGTGTCACCGCCATGGAGCATGCCTTTACAGCCTATGGGAACCTTGATTGCGGTGGTATGATGCAATTTAGAAAATCGCGGCAGGAGTGCTCCGCCACCGCAGAGGCGGTCATTGGATGCATTTGAAAGAGGCAGACCTGGACCACCAATTGCTGCAGCTTGGCACCTTTGAAACAACCCCAGGGGGCTATATTTTTGTGGGAGGGAGCCTCACATTTCCACTGCTACCAGAACCTGCTGCCAGAGATCCCTCACCTGCTGCTGCCTCCAGAGCCTGCTGCCTGAGACCCCTCACCTGCTGCTGCCTCCAGAGCCTGCTGCCAGAGACCCCTTACCTGCTGCTGCCTCCAGAGCCTGCTGCCTGAGACCCCTCACCTGCTGCTGCCTCCAGAGCCTGCTGCCTGAGACCCCTCACCTGCTGCTGCCTCCAAGTACTGCTGCCAGAGACCCCTCACCTGCTGCTGCCTCCAGAGCCTGCTGCCAGAGACCCCTCACCTGCTGCTGTCTCCAGAGACTGCTGCCTGAGACCCCTCACCTGCTGCTGCCTCCAGAGTCTGCTGCCTGAGACCCCTCACCTGCTGCTGCCTCCAGAGCCTGCTGCCAGAGACCCCTCACCCACTGCTGCCTCTAGAGCCTGCTGCCTGAGACCCCTCACCTGCTGCTGCCTCCAGGGACTGCTGCCTGAGACCCCTCACCACCCAAATCCGCTGTTGTTGTCTCATGTCCACAGTGATGGCAAGGACAGAGAAGATCCGTGCCAGTCCCTTCACGAGCAAGGAGCTGTAGGTCCTGGTGGACAAGCTGCTCACACAGTACCCAAGGCTATATGGTGCCCCAAATGTCATGCTAAGTCCTCAACGGGGGGGGGGGGGGCAGGGGGGCACACATGTAGTTGGACTGATGCAGTATGTGCCTGAGAGTGTGGGGTTGTGTCATGCACTGTCTAACATGCTGTCTCCAGGGGGAAGGTGTGTGTACCCAATGCCACAGGTTTCCCTGCCTGCACATGATTATTTGAGTGACCTGTGTTGTGTTTTCAGCCATTCAGTGGCACAGAAAGTTGTTCATGCAGGAGTCAGGACAGTGATTGCTTGGCTGAATGGCTGTGTGTGCCCCTGTTGTCCATCTCAGTGTGAGCCCAGCTGATCTGCACAGTCCCCGTCCAAAAAGACAAGGACACATCACTTCACTTACAGAGTATTACATCAGTCTTTCCTCATTGCACTCCAGCTATGAGCCATCTCAGCAATGTAGATTGCGCACAACCGGCCTTGTGATGAGGATTTTTGATTTGTGAGATCATGTTCCTCAATGTGACATCCATGACACAGTTATCTATTCACAGGGCAGGGACATTGAGGGCTGCGCAGTCTTGGACACAGTGAATCTACCCCCAAACACAGGTTGATATGTGATGTATGTGTTGCTCAACCTAAAAATGGACTGGAGATGTGGGCAGGCTACATAGGGGTTTCAGTGCTGGCATCCTGCATGTGTGTGAGATGTGCAGGGACTGTGTTCCCCCTCACACCTGCATGCATTCAAATCAGCTTTTCCCATGCAGATGTACCATGTGAGATGTATTCTTGTCTCTGTTAGATATATCTTTGGATATGTGATGATTTTGTATCTTGCTGCTGTACTGAAAGATGTAGGTACATAACACTGTGTCACTGATCATTTCCCCCTCTTGTCTCCCATGCCTGCAGCTCAAGGTACACCAGCGTAAGGGCATGTGGAGGGCCATTGCGGCCAAGGTGTGGGCTCTGGGTGTCTCAAACCGACAGCGCACCCACTGCCACAAGAGGTGGGACAACATCAGCCAGCTGGCAAAGAAAATGGCGCAGATGACCTTGGGGCTGCTTCCTCGCACTGGGCGTTTGGCACAGCGCAGCATGACACCACTAATGGGCCGCATCTTGGTGGTGACACATCCGGAGCTGGCATCAGCAGCAAGTCAGGGGTGAGCATTTGGGGAAGGGTGACTTTGGCTGGGAGTGACTGCATGTGTACAGAGCTTGTGCCAGCTTCGGTCTATGTGATGTTGGTAGTGTGATGCAGTGGCATGTAAGTGGCTGCTGGGCTGGGTGCATGTGTTACGCATTTGCTCTACCTGTACTTCCAAAGGTAATTTGAATGCTGTGCTGTTGCATTCTGAGTCGTGGTCTTCCGGTATCGTCAGCATTGGGGTAGTCTGGGGAATCCCATGGGGGGGAACGGCAGTGTGCCCGATCTGAGTGTGCCTTCATCAATGTGTCCATTGCATGCACTCAGATTTGGGAGGCCTAGACATCTGACAACAATGTGCACCAGTCTTTGGGCCCCAAAGTACAACATGGTGGGTTGCATGGGCTCATGACCATTGTGGAATGTCATGTTGTAGTCTGTGTCTGTGTTGTCCACTCCTGTTCCATCAAGATCTGTCAGTGGCAACAAGTAGTGTGCCCCCATCATGTCCCTAGGTGTGCTCAGAGCTAGTTGTGTGTCTGGTTGAACGGAGCCACTAGCAGGGTGTTGTGCTGTGTGGTCATCACATGGCTCACTTGTGCCTGAATTTACAGTTTCCACGCACTGTTTGAGTCAATATAGTGAGTTAGCACAATGTAATTGTACAGGGTGGTGTGCAATATGTAGATTTAGTCATCTTGTATTTTGCATTGCTTGCATATGTTTGTTCTGTTGCTGCCACTGAACTGACCCTACATCTCTCTCTCTCATGCAGCATCTCCTGTGGTCACGGAGGGACACGAGATGGACACCAGTGGGGGTGAGACAAGCACGACAGCTGCACAGGAGCTCAGTGACACAGATGTCACCAGCGCCTCAGAGGAGGGACAGACGTCTGCTGGAGGAATCCCAGCCTGAGATGCAAAGTATCACATCATCTGATGCCAGTGGGGATGCATCCATGTTGGCAGGCACAGGTAACGGGGAGTCTGCATCATCTTCCACCACATAGCGGCCAGTGCCCACCCTCCCAGCCACTTCCTCTGGTGTTGCCCGTGTCCGTCTCAGTAAGAGGGGAAGTGTCCTTCACCCCTGGCACCGCTGCCCCTGTTCCCTCTGCTGCCCTCACTGCTGAGTCTGTTGAGCTTTTGCGGCAGCTTTGTGTAGGCCAGACAGCTCTCCTCAATGCCTTCACTGACCACGACAAAAAATTGGCACAGGTGGTTGCTTTCATGGAGGGCATACATTCAGACGTGGGTGGGCTGCACTGGACTGTCCAGGCTTTGTCATCCACAGTCACGTCAGCCCTTCAACAGGCACATACTCACAGTCCAGCTCCGGTCCCATCGTCCACCCCCCTGGCATTGGCCACGTCTGACTATAGTGACCACGGTCCACATACATCAAAGTCACGATACAGCACATGAAGCACACAGCAGCAGCAACCCAAGTGCACAGACACCATCCACACAGAAAACCAAAGCCACCCCAGAGCGCAGAGAGAAAAGCCTGTCAGGCGACACCTGGGGCCAAAGATCAAAGAAGCAGACCTCAGGCTCACATGCCTCAGAGGCATCCCCATCTAAGGACTCTCCTGTCCCTAAAGTATCTCACAAAGAGAAGCATACAGTTTCTGTGCCCACCGAGAAGGTGGTGCATGCTAAGGGAACACCTAGGGAGGGCTCCAAGGCAGATACACCCACCACCTTGACTCCCATTCCAAGCCCAGTGAAGCAGGGGAAGGATGGCACTGTAGGGGTAACACCTAGTAAACAGGGGAAGGAGGGGCAGAGGGGAAGCCAGGAAAGCGTTCCGCTGGATCCAGCACATCAGCAGAGGGAGTGCCAGCGTCTGCACCTGATGCAGCTTTTGTGGTGAGTGTGCCTGTTGTGTCCACACCACTTCGCATTGATCCAAAGTCAGTCAAGCCAGTTAGGATAACCAAGAAGTGGAAAGGCACCCCTCCACAATCTCCCAGCCACACTGTGTCTCCCATCTGCATGACTCCGCCTCCACGTGCCACTACACCACCTGGTCCAAGCAGCCCTCTGGCTTGCCAAGCCACTGATAGCTCTACCTCAGCTGGTCCGCTCTCTCCCCGGTCAAGTGCCCCGACAGACCCCGAGACACAGCCATCTCCCAGTCCGCCTGACAGCCAAGTCTGAGTGGTAGTCACCCTCACACATTTGTCTCTCACACAGGTGGGACTGTACTGCACATTGTTACCCCCTGACTGTGTTGCTGACCATGGAAAGGTACAGTCACACACATTCCCTGTACAGCTTCTCCAGGACATACTCTGTACCCTGGACTGACCACTGGCCTTGTTGTTCACAGCTGTTTTGCCCTTGCCTGTGCAGCTTCTCATGGACATACTCTGCACTTTGCCCTGGCCACTGGCCTTGTTGTTGACTGCTGTTTTGCCCTTGCCTGTGCAGATTCTCATGGACATACTCTGCACTTTGCACTGACCTTGTTGTTCACTGCTGTTTTGCCCTTGCCTGTGCAGCTTCTCATGGACATACTCTGCATGCTGTGCCTTGCTCTTCTCTTCTCATGGTGCCTATCTGTGCAATATGTGAATAGAGACAGTTGCTCCTGTTGTCTGTTTTGTCAGTGTCCTTACTGAATAAATTTCTTTTGCTGTGTGTATATGGTTTACTGTGCCACATGGTCTGTGTGCCACTTCAACATAGCCAATGTCTTGGCTCACTTACTCTATTTTTTACAGGGGTGACAGGGACTTCAGTTCTTCCTGACCCAGATACTTGTGGGGGCAACGGTGTCAATTTTAAATGAAATGCAGTTGTCATCTTCTTAATTAGTTCATGCTGACTATATTGTACACAAGTTGGGAGGCACTGCCAGCACAGAGTGTGATTCTATCCACAGTATTGCAGGCAGGCTGGCCAGGGTCATAATGTATGTGTGTTCTTCCTTTATGTGTGCCCAGTGGTGTATGTGTGTGGTCATCTTGTGATGGCCAGTCATCCTAGTCTCATGGCTTGCTTTCAATGTGTGCTCTTGGTTGGTCAAAACGTGTGCAGTGTGAAGGGGGTGAGTTTGTCGGGAGTGTTGATGTGTGCATGCCCCTGCATTGTCAACGACACACATGTCACCCAGGAGTTGTATGCCTGTTGTTTGATTGTTCAGCCCTGTGATTGTGGTTGTATGCACATGTGTGAGTTGTATGTTGTGCACTGTGCAGCTAACCCCAGGGTGTGTGATTGTTTGTCTGTGTATTGACTGGCAAGTATTGCCAGCCTTCAGTGTGTTTGACACTGGTGTTGTGTGCTGTGGGTGTGAGGGGTTAGGTGTGTAGATTCCTACTGGTGTTTGGCAGTCATGGAGTGTGTCAATGGGCCCTGTGTGTTGTGCTGCTGGTGTACTCCTGTGAAGTAGTTATATACTTATGTGTGGCTGTTCACAGTTTTGCCTTCAGGGCCTTCCTTTCATCCCTGTGCCTATACATGGTTTGCCTTGCTGTCTCCCTGTGTTGTTGCACTGAGCTGTCTGTATTTTGACTTTACTAACTGTACCAGCCATGTGTGCTTTGATGGTCTGAGAGTGTTGTTCTATGTTCCTTGTCTTGTTGTGATGTACACATGCTTGTTGTTTGTCTCCATGTCCTTCCATTTGTTTGCACCCCACTTTGGCTTTCCTATTTGTTGTGCTCCATTGCTGTTGGCATGTGGTGTGTGTATGTGTCTATGTGTCAGTATGGAGTATATATGTGTGACTTGGCAGGATGTGTGTCCAGTAGGATGTTTGTTCCTTGTATGTGTGTATGTTCCTCCGCAGTGGCTGTCTCCCTGGTTGCTTGTTGTGTGGTGCAGGGTGTGGATACACCTGGCTTGTTGTGCATGGGGGTGCACAGGAGGGGCACATGACATGTCCCTTCGGGGGGGCTTGTGTGTGGACGGTGGAGGTGTGGCTCTGTGTTGTTTGTGCCCTGCCCATGCCTGGCGCTGGCCCTGCCTTTTGCATTGTGCGCAGTATTCCCTTGTCTTGACCCTGTATACGCCCATGTGTTGTGTGTTATGGTTGTGTTATTGCGTACCTGCGGTGGCGTCCGCGGCGGTCCACGAGTTGCTCATGATGTAGCAGGTACAGCCCTGGAAAGACATGTAGAGCTGGATCCATGGCGGTCGCGACCGGGTGGTGTGGACCGGGACTCTGGTTTCGCGCTCCGCTGTCGAGCTTCCGCCGTCTCTGGTTGTGCGGTTTCTCCGCTGTAGTGCAACTGGTTTTTTGGGGCATCCTAATTTGTGGAGCGGGGCGGACGTCATTCCACACGGCGGTGAGTCTCCATTGGCTCCCACCACTGCGGTGGTGGGCGCACTGTGATGGCGGTTTGCGTCGCACTGCGGCGGACAGGAAATGGGCTATGTTTGGCCATACTAATTTTGAGGTAATTCAGTTTTCCGATCCCGTTCGTATTTAGCTACCATTTTGTGTCCCGCCGCCATTTTGTGTCGCCCTCCCTCAGGCAGCACGGTGAACGAGGTGTTGTTTTCCCTCTTCCTACTGCAAAGTGCCAAATAACCTCCTGCCTCTGTTTAAAGCTGGTGTCAGGGTCTGGCCGACTCCACTAATCCTCGTCTGGTTTGACTGATCCCTGTCTCGACTATCTGTTGGTTCGCACCATTCTTTCCTGACTTTATCTTATCCTCTGGCCTTCGCTATTCTTTACTCGTATTCTCTCATTTCACAACTGTCCTCCGGGGCATACAAATGTGTCCTGCCACCTGCAAGTCGAATTATAAACACTACCACTGATTAACTTGTGGGGAAGGGTGACAAACACAGTTGGAAGAGAGGCTTATTTGAGTTACTTAATATCTTGTTTTCACATTCTTCTCATTGGTTAACCCTGTATGCATTGGGAGTGTTCTTTGTGAATATGTGTGTTATAAAAGATTGTGCGCCACAAAGTAAAGTGGCAGTCTCCTAAGAACATACCGAGTGTACTTCTGGGACAACTGTACTTAGCTGCAGCTAATAAACCTTATCTTCTACGCCTAACGGAGTGTCCCGTGTCTCTGTTCGACAAAGCAGGTGAACTCAGGAGATTAAGGCGTACCCTGCGCCGCCAGGCCCATAAGGTCAAGGTTCTTCAATTAGCGCCCGAACGTGGGCCGGCTTCAGAGGTAGCAGTTCTGCCCGAGGATCGTGAGGAGCCCCGCAAGAAAATTCTGGAGGAATCGCGAACCATGTCAAGCGACCCCTGTATGTCGAAGTGGTCCGAAGGTCTTTTGCAGCGCGGTTTCTCCTTTCTGACGGCTGCTGACGACTGCTGCCCTGACTGCCGCCCTGCTTTGGTCCCTTTGATGATGTTTGGTATCGCGAGACATTAGACGGGCCTCTGTTGGCGTAAGAAGACACTTAGTTAAGTATTGGTGGGTAGCTTCCACCATTTTGTTTTGATTTGTGCCTTTAATTCGGCTATTGCAAAAGCCGAAGCCGAGGGGTGAGTACGTTTGTGCTGTATTATTTGATTTAACCCCTTGATGTTTGTGAACAGTCCAGTGAAATAACGATGCCTGGTCTGAGTAAGTTTAGGAAGTTCTGTTACCTTGGTTGTAATAGGGATTCCCGGCTGGAGGACTCTTGTCCGATTCCTCCGGTTGGAACTCCCACCTATGAGCTTTATTCAAAACAAACATGGTGTCGGACCCATTGCCTTTAATAAGGCATGGATCCGATACACAAAGAACGATGGCGTTCTACAGTGGCCACAGAATGGAAGTTTTGAGCCTGACATATTAGAAAATTTGGAAGCGATATTGTTCAAAAGACAAGCCCGGCCGGCAATGTTTGACTCTTTCCGCCTCTGGCGTAAGGAAGCCAAACAGAAAGAAATTAAGCAGGCAAAACGAGATAAGAAAGCACAAAATATGACGATTATACAGGCTGCCCAGCAGTTGAAAGATAATGAGATTGATAATGCAATGGAAATTTCAGAGAGACAGCATCGTATGGCAATAGATAGATGCTATCCGGTGTTCCCTAATTCCCCTTCTGATAAAAGTAAGGATCTGGAGGAAGACCCTTTGATGTCTCACCTATTGAGATTGCCTCCACCCTATGTACAAGGTGCTAATACACCCCCGTTGTTACAACCTGTTCAGTTGCCTGTTGTCCCCCCACCTGTTCCGGTTCTTCCACATTTGCCCCTTCCGCTATTGCCAATCCCACCTCCTGTGCCGCCGATTCCTTTGTCTCCATCTCCTGAACATCAATCTCCTTTGCCTTCGGCTCCCCTTATAACTGCCAGTTCCTCTCCTGTATCGCCTAATACCTTGTCCCCTGTCCTTATGTCTAATTCTCCTACTGTGCGCAAACGAATAACAGATATTGTCTCTGGTTTTTTTGTCCCCTTTCTTTGGGACTCTGAACATGTCTCCGGCTTTTTCTCGAAGACAGTCTCGTAGTCAACTTCCAAGTTCCGACGAACGGGTGGCGTTGGACTCTCTCGCTCACAAATGGATCGAGAAGGGTCCCCAGTATAGTGTGAAAGATATCATGATCACCTTTCATCAGTGGGATGCGCCCACGCAGAGATATGTATTTAATGTTATGTGTGACACTCTTGCTAAAGGATGGGAGATTATGGATTTGGGTTAACTTCCCCAGGGTCTGTTGGATGTTCAGGCTAATTTCGATAAAGGACTCATTGTGGGTTCTAAGGTTGAGTACGCCGTAAGGACACTTGTTACTTTTAGGTCCTTATTTTCTTCACAAACTTTTCTTGATTCTGATCCTGCTGTTCGGCAGACATTGAAACATTACCCAATGAGAGACGTTCCTCCGATATGGAGGGAAGAGGTTGGGCAAGCAGGTAATAATCCAGCTATTCCCGCTCACTTCCAGCGTATATGGGTACATGTGCCCTGGAAGAGACCTGATGTTTTGGTCCTCAAACAATCTTTACCGGATCCCCGTAAAAACCCTGCTGGTTACTATAAAGAATTGTCCCAGACTGTTGATGCCTGTATTATGAATTTAGCCGATATTGACATGTTGATGGGAAATGTAGTCCCACAAGCGTTATGGGCTCGGATTAGTAGAGAGGATCACGTTCAAGAATTGGGTGGTACATGAGCTGCTATAACTGCCTCGGATAAAGCACAAGTGGGTGGTGCTAAGCCTGATGTTTTGATCACAGAACTCCCTGGTAGGATTATTACTGTAATGAAAACAATGATGCCCGCCTTACGAGTTAATTGGGATAAATTAGCTGCGTGTAGACAGAAGAAAGATGAGAGTGCCTCCGATTTCTTCACTCGTTTTGAGGAGACGTTTATTGATCACAGTGGTCAGGATATGACTACGGAGGGTGGACAGCGATTATTTGTAGATAAATTCGTATTTAATTTGCTCCCCGAGTTGTGACATAAATTAAAAGACTCTGAAAGTTCATGGGCTGTTTCTTCTTCTGCTCAGATATTGGCTACTGCTCAATATTACGAAAACAGGGACAAAGAGGAAAAAGACAAGCAAGAGAAAAAGACTAAAGAATTCAAAACGAAGGTTCTTCTGCAACAAGCTTATCCTCTTCGCTCTGCTCAGCGCCAGTTTCAACAGCCTCCCCAATTTCAGAGGGTGTTTCAAAAGCCTGAGCCCTATATTCCGCGGCCTTTGTTAGGTCCTAACCAATGCGCCTATTGTAGGGAGGAAGGTCATTTTAAGAATGGCTGCCCGGTTTTATTACAGCGTAATGGAGGACTATCTACTCCACGAGGTCGTGGTGGTTCCCAGTTAGTGCCCAGGGGTAGAGGTCGAGGTATGTCGCCCCAGACACAGCGTTCCCTTCCACCTACCTCCACATTCTATGAACTACTTTGATCAGCAAAATACTCAGTCTACACAGTATTACAATGATGATTACTATGTTGAAGGTGAGAATGACGGTCTTCACGCTAACTAGGACAGCCATAGACAAAGTGAGGGAGTTGTATCGATTCCAGTAGATCAGATTGGGCCTTATGTTAATGTCACTACGATGGGTGTTTCAGAGCCATTTCTTTTAGATACTGGTGCGATGAGAAGTTCTATTATTCACTCCAAACTCCCTGGGGCACCTTTGTCTGGCTTAACAAACGTATCCGTAGGATTTTCTGGGGCCCCAGTTCATAGCCCGGTCTCTTGTCCTCTGCCTATTTCAATCGGTTCTTATGATTTGTAAGCTCCGCTTCTTTTAACGACTGGTTGCTGTGAAAATCTGTTGGGTTTGGATTTAATGAAAAGATTGCATGCAACGATATATTGTTCTCCTTCTGGTGTACATCTCGCTTTGGGGCAGAAACTGACTTCTCCAATGTATTTGTCTAAAGATCAATTTCCACCTGAATTGCTCTCTCTCCCTGCAACACTTTGGGCTACGGGTCCAAATGATGTTGGTTGTCTTGAGATCCCACCCTATGTCGTTACCCTCAAGCCCAATGCTAAATTGCCACACATCCCTCAATACAAAATTCCCAATTATGGTGAAAGAGCGCTTTTTGCTATTATTTATGATTTGGTTCAGAAGGGTGTGGTTGAGGAGACGAGGGTAAATGTATGCAACAGTCCTGTTCTCCCGGTTTTTAAACACATTGATCCTTCTCAGCCTCCTGTTCATCGCTTTGTTATTGATCTCCGGGAGGTTAATAAAATTGTTGTACCGCAGTTTCCTGTTGTTCCAGATATCACTGCCCTGTTAACTATGATACCTGCCTCGGCAGCTTGGTTTTCTGTTATTGATCTGAAAAATGCTTTCTTCAGCATCCCCATTGCTGAAGAGAGTAGGGATATTTTTGGCTTCTCTTTAGGAGGCCGAAGTTTCCGGTTCAAGCGCGCACCCAAGGCTATTGTGAAAGTCCCTCCATCTATAGCCAAGCTCTGAAGTACCAGCTTGATGCTTTTCCTTTGCCGCCAGGTGCTACCCTTATTCAGTATGTGGATGATTTATTGATTGCTGCTGATACAGAGGATATTTGCAAGAACGTGACTATTGCACTATTGCGTCACTTGCCTGACCTTCACCATAAGGTTTCACTTTCTAAATTACAATATGCCCGCCAAGAGGTTACCTATTTAGGTCATCTCTTGTCGAAGGAGGGAAGGCGACTGACCCCAGAACGTATTCAAGCAATTGCACAAATGTCTGTGCCATCCACACAAAGAGAAGTGTGTGCCTTTCTGGGCATTACCTCTTATTATAGACAGTGGATTCCAATTTTTTCTTTGTTGGCTAAACCTTTGTTGGCACTCACTTTGAAAGACACACCCCAACCCCTTCCTTGGACTGACAAAATGTCAGAAGAGTTTTTCTGATTTACGTGCTGCTCTGTGGTCTGCTCCTGTGTTGGGTACTCCGGATTACAGTAAGCCCTTCACGCTCTATGTCCATGAAAGAGAGGGTTGTGCGTTGTCTTAACACAACGATTTGGAGACAAGCAGCGACCATGTGCCTACTTTTCGGCTACATTAGATCCAGTAGCCAAGGCATTGCCTAGTTGTCTTAAAGCTACAGCAGCAGCAGCAATTTCTATTCGTCAGTCTGCTGGAGTGGTGCTAGATAAAACTCTTATTGTTATGGTACCACATGCAGTGGATACCTTGCTAAATAGGACGAAAACGCAGCATCTTACAAGTGCTCGCTTGTCTGGGTATGAGCTGACGCTCTTGGCTAGTCATGTGCACATCAAACGATGTAACACTTTAAATCCAGCCTCATTGTTACCTCTTCCAGAGGAGAAAGGTATTCAGGAACAACATGATTGTTTTCTCCGTACTGAGGAGGAGACAAAAGGTAGGATTGATTTGAAAGATACACCACTAATGGACCAGGATGGGATCCTATGGGTGGATGGTTCTTGTTTTAAACTCCCTAATGGTGAAACAACTTCAGCTTATGCCGTTACCACCTTGCATACAATCGTGGAGACAGCACGCATCAGACATAATTCAGCTCAGGCAGCTGAACTGATAGCTTTGACCAGAGTGTGTGTGTTATCTAAGGGGAAGAGAGTGAATGTATATACCGACAGCCAGTATGCGTTTGGTGTGGCACATAGTTTTGGTCGTTTGTGGAAGGAAAGAAGATTCTTTACCTCCCACGGTACAGCATGGTCAGTTGGTAACTGATCTTCTTGAGTCACTTGCTTTACCTACCCAGATAGCAATCATAAAGTGTAGTGCGCATAAGAGGATTACTGATGATGTTGGTCGCGGGAATGCTTTTGCGGATGAGGTAGCGAAAGAAACAGCCAGAGATGCTATAAGTCGCATGTATGTTGCGGGCACTGCAAATTGGGTCAAGTAAAAAGAAATGTGTGAGGATACAATAGAAAGTGTGAGATCGATTCAAGGAGAGGCTACAGAGAAAGAGTTGAGTAAGTGGAAAGAGAGTACAGGAATGTTAGACGCGATGGGATGTTGGATAGAATTGTCAGAACATCAGCGTTGGCTGTTACCAGATGCCTATGTACTGCCTGTAGTTGCTATGGCACATGGTCCAGCCCACATCAGTGCGAAAGGAATATGTAAGCTTCTGGCTCCAGTGTGGCTGAACGAAGGGATTCCAAAATGTGCAGATAATTTAGTGAAGCATTGTATCGTTTGCTTGATGCATAATCCAGGAAAGGGAACCCCAACTCCAGCAGGTCATTTTGCTCCCCCAACATATCCTTTTGAGGTGTTGCAAATTGATTATATTCACATGGAACGATGCAACAATCTCAAATATGTTTTGGTGGTGGTGTGTGCCTTCTCCAGATGGATAGAGGCCTACCCCCTGAAAGACAACACTGCTTTGTCCACGGCCAAAGTTCTTCTGAAAGAGTTCTTCCCTAGGTTTGGTTTGCCACGCATTGTCTGGATTGACAATGGAAGTGAATTTGTGGGCCAAATTATGAAAAAGGTGTGTGCCGGTCTTGGTATCAGGCAGAAATTCCATGCGGCGAACCATCCCCAATCAGCGGGTTTGGTAGAGTGCTATAACGGCACTCTCAAACTTAAGCTTGCAAAGGTACAGGCTAGCACGGGACTTGCCTGGCCCGATGCTTTACCTTTGGCTCTCCTATCCACTAGAACAGCTGTACATTCTCGTTTGGGACTCAGCCCATACGAGGTTGTTTTTGGGCGCCCGGCTAATGTTTGGGGAGTCCCTCGCCCTAAAAAGTATTCTGACATACAGTATCCAATGCTGATTGACTACTTACATGACCTCACCACTAAATTACGTGTTCTCCACCAACAGGTTCAAATCGCTTTACCAGAGGCCTCCACAGACTCAGGTCATTCTATCCAACCGGGAGACTGGGTCTGTGTGAAAATTTTTCAGAGGACAAGGAATTTGGAACCTCGTTGGAAGGCGCCTCGACAAGTTCTTCTGGTGACACGTACAGCAGTGAAAGTCGAAGGGAAAAAGAACTGGATCCATGGCGTGCACTGCAAAAAGGTGCCCTTGCCCTTGCCTTTTGACCAGTGGGTCCGTAAGGGTGTAGGTGATTTTGAAGGCGAAAGGGTCCCCCGGTTTGTACCTTTCAGTAGTGCACACCTAGATGGAACTCGGTCAGAGAAAGAAGATGACGACGTTTTACAAGAAGCCGTACCACCACATCTACGATTGAACACTACAGATCCACAGACACTATTTCAGGACCAAACTGTACTGAACAGAACTTGATATAATTTAAGGCCTAGACTGGTCAAGGACACCTGAGATTTTCATCTCTTTCGTGACATGTATCATCTGTCCAGGTTGCAGGGTCACGGTAGGAGTCTTGGTTCGTGACCTGTATAGTGGCTAGGCCCCCAGGACTTGCAGTGTCATAGGACGGCTAATAATCACAGCCAAGTGAGTAAGGAAGATTGCCGTGAGCAACAATTTTAGAGGATGGATGTCAAATTGGGAAAGAATAATAAGAAGGAAGAGATGAGAAAGAAATATTGTAAATTAGTGTACAGTCAATGTGGCATAACATTGTGTGTTCTTATGTTTTTTAGTACCTTATTGGCTTGTGTAGGTTGGATTGTTCATGCTATGCAGCACAAATCTGTCCCTACTTTTATTTCCTTGCCTCTTCATTCTACTATCTCCCCACATCAATTACATACGCTTCCCCAACATGAACTAATCAGGAGAACAGAATATTTTAACAATTCATTTGTCCAGTTGTTGCATCAACACCAATTGGTAGTCAACACAACCGACTGTTGGGTGTGTGGACTTATGCCTCATACCACAGACAAAGGGATGCCATATTTAGCCCTTCCATTTTCTTATGAAGGTTCCGCTTGGGCCTATTTTGTGATGTTTTCAAATGCGTATCAGAACCAATTTAGACGTCCAGTTGGTTCATATGGTAGTGGACAAGATTTTAGTCATAGTTCTCTGATAAAAGGAATAGTGGCTATGGCTAGAATTGTGGAGAATAGTAGGGTTCCTGTTGATGAGAAACGGGAATACGATGGTTGGAACGTGACTCGTTACGTTACTAGCCTTACAGATAGAGTTAAACAGGGAAAATCTCCACCAATTTGGACTGTGCCTCATCGAGGTAACTTTTGTTTACAAATGAATGGCCAGACTACTGACACCGGACAAGGAAAGAGTTTTTGTTCCCATACATACATTTACACATCTCAGAATTCACCACCGTTAGTGCCATCCCAGGGCACGTATTTTGTCTGCCACGATAGAGCCTACACGTGGCTACCGATGGATTTTTCAGGAACGTGCTATATAGCCTTTCTTCTCCCTCCTACATACACTGCTCCTTCGGGACATCACAGAAACAGATATGGCAGAGGGATTATTGATTCTAAAGACACGGCAGGACAAGAGGGAGGTGATTTCCTTAAAGGATTTCTCCCTTTTTGGGGCCCGATGGCCAACAGTAGAAACATGAGACAATTGGTTTGTGTTGTTGAGACTACCACAGATGTCACTGTGGGAGCCTTGAGTAATCTCACAGCTGAACTTCAGGCGGATCGTCTCATGACATTGCAGGACCGGATTGCTCTGGATGTTATTCTTGCGGATCGTGGTGGAGTTTGTAAATTGATCAGATCTAGCTGTTGCATTTATATACCTGACGATGCCCCTACGGTATACCAAGCCATCTCCAAATTACATGTGATCTCCGAGTCGATTCATCAGGACGAAGGAGATTGGTCTTTATTGGAATGGTTTTGGGGAGTACTGTCCAAATGGGGATGGAAGGTATTAACCTTCCTTGGAGTGGTTTTGGCCATCATTTTTTCCTGTTGTCTCTGTATGCAGTGTGGCCCCACCATCTGTGGTCTTTGTGCCACTATGTGTGTCCCAAGGCCTGTGTCATGGAAGACGGAGAGCATTAAAATGATGTTGCAGCAACAGCTTGATGACCTCATGGCCATTGACGTCGACTCAGATTAAAATGAGTCTGTGCGTCTTGCCTGAGTAATGGCAAAAGGAGGGTCTGAGGTAATTCAGTTTTCCGATCCCCTTCGTATTTAGCCATCATTTTGTGTCCCGCCGCCATTTTGTGTCGCCCTCACTCAGGCAGCATGTTGAACGAGGTGTTGTTTTCCCTCTTCCTACTGCAAAGTGTCAAATAACCTCCTGCCTCTGTTTAAAGCTGGTGTCAGGGTCTGGCCGACTCCACTAATCCTCGTCTGGTTTGACTGATCCCTGTCTCGACTATCTGTTGGTTCGCACCATTCTTTCCTGACTTTATCTTATCCTCTGGCCTTCGCTATTCTTTACTCGTATTCTCTCATTTCACAACTGTCCTCCGGGGCATACAAATGTGTCCTGCCACCTGCAAGTCGAATTATAAACACTACCACTGATTAACTTGTGGGGAAGGGTGACAAACACAGTTGGAAGAGAGGCTTATTTGAGTTACTTAATATCTTGTTTTCACATTCTTCTCATTGGTTAACCCTGTATGCATTGGGAGTGTTCTTTGTGAATATGTGTGTTATAAAAGATTGTGCACCACAAAGTAAAGTGGCAGTCTCCTAAGAACATACCGAGTGTACTTCTGGGACAACTGTACTTAGCTGCAGCTAATAAACCTTATCTTCTACGCCTAACGGAGTGTCCCGTGTCTCTGTTCGACAAAGCAGGTGAACTCAGAAGATTAAGGCGTACCCTGCGCCGCCAGGCCCATAAGGTCAAGGTTCTTCAATTAGCGCCCGAACGTGGGCCGGCTTCAGAGGTAGCAGTTCTGCCCGAGGATCGTGAGGAGCCCCGCAAGAAAATTCTGGAGGAATCGCGAACCACGTCAAGCGACCCCTGTATGTCGAAGTGGTCCGAAGGTCTTTTGCAGCGCGGTTTCTCCTTTCTGACGGCTGCTGACGACTGCTGCCCTGACTGCCGCCCTGCTTTGGTCCCTTTGATGATGTTTGGTATCGCGAGACATTAGACGGGCCTCTGTTGGCGTAAGAAGACACTTAGTTAAGTATTGGTGGGTAGCTTCCACCATTTTGTTTTGATTTGTGCCTTTGATTCGGCTATTGCAAAAGCCGAAGCCGAGGGGTGAGTACGTTTGTGCTGTATTATTTGATTTAACCCCTTGATGTTTGTGAACAGTCCAGTGAAATAACGATGCCTGGTCTGAGTAAGTTTAGGAAGTTCTGTTGCCTTGGTTGTAATAGGGATTCCCGGCTGGAGGACTCTTGTCCGATTCCTCCGGTTGGAACTCCCACCTATGAGCTTTATTCAAAACAAACATGGTGTCGGACCCATTGCCTTTAATAAGGCATGGATCCGATACACAAAGAACGATGGCGTTCTACAGTGGCCACAGAATGGTAGTTTTGAGCCTGACATATTAGAAAATTTGGAAGCGATATTGTTCAAAAGACAAGCCCGGCCGGCAATATTTGACTCTTTCCGCCTCTGGCGTAAGGAAGCCAAACAGAAAGAAATTAAGCAGGCAAAACGAGATAAGAAAGCACAAAATATGACGATTATACAGGCTGCCCAGCAGTTGAAAGATAATGAGATTGATAATGCAATGGAAATTTCAGAGAGACAGCATCGTATGGCAATAGATAGATGCTATCCGGTGTTCCCTAATTCCCCTTCTGATAAAAGTAAGGATCTGGAGGAAGACCCTTTGATGTCTCACCTATTGAGATTGCCTCCACCCTATGTACAAGGTGCTAATACACCCCCGTTGTTACAACCTGTTCAGTTGCCTGTTGTCCCCCCACCTGTTCCGGTTCTTCCACATTTGCCCCTTCCGGTATTGCCACTCCCACCTCCTGTGCCACCGATTCCTTTGTCTCCATCTCCTGAACATCAATCTCCTTTGCCTTCGGCTCCCCTTATAACTGCCAGTTCCTCTCCTGTATCGCCTAATACCTTGTCCCCTGTCCTTATGTCTAATTCTCCTACTGTGCGCAAACGAATAACAGATACTGTCTCTGGTTTTTTTGTCCCCTTTTTTTGGGACTCTGAACATGTCTCCGGCTTTTTCTCGAAGACAGTCTCGTAGTCAACTTCCATGTTCCGACAAACGGGTGGCGTTGGACTCTCTCACTCGCAAATGGATCGAGAAGGGTCCCCAGTATAGTGTGAAAGATATCATGATCACCTTTCATCAGTGGGATGCGCCCACGCAGAGATATGTATTTAATGTTATGTGTGACACTCTTGCTAAAGGATGGGAGGATATGGATTTGGGTTTACTTCCCCAGGGTCTGTTGGATGTTCAGGCTAATTTCGATAAAGGACTCATTGTGGGTTCTAAGGTTGAGGACGCCGTAAGGACACTTGTTACTTTTAGGTCCTTATTTTCTTCACAAACTTTTCTTGATTCTGATCCTGCTGTTCGGCAGACATTGAAACATTACCCAATGAGAGACGTTCCTCCGATATGGAGGGAAGAGGTTGTGCAAGCAGGTAATAATCCAGCTATTCCCGCTCACTTCCAGCGTATATGGGTACATGTGCCCTGGAAGAGATCTGATGTTTTGGTCCTCAAACAATCTTTACCGGATCCCCGTAAAAACCCTGCTGGTTACTATAAAGAATTGTCCCAGACTGTTGATGCCTGTATTATGAATTTAGCCGATATTGACATGTTGATGGGAAATGTAGTCCCACAAGCGTTATGGGCTCGGATTCGTAGAGAGGATCACGTTCAAGAATTGGGTGGTACATGAGCTGCTATAACTGCCTCGGATAAAGCACAAGTGGGTGGTGCTAAGCCTGATGTTTTGATCACAGAACTCCCTGGTAGGATTATTACTTTAATGAAAACAATGATGCCCGCCTTACGAGTTAATTGGGATAAATTAGCTGCGTGTAGACAGAAGAAAGATGAGAGTGCCTCCGATTTCTTCACTCGTTTTGAGGAGACGTTTATTGATCACAGTGGTCAGGATATGACTACGAAGGGTGGACAGCGATTATTTGTAGATAAATTCGTATTTAATTTGCTCCCCGAGTTGTCACATAAATTAAAAGACTCTGAAAGTTCATGGGCTGTTTCTTCTTCTGCTCAGATATTGGCTACTGCTCAATATTACGAAAACAGGGACAAAGAGGAAAAAGACAAGCAAGAGAAAAAGACTAAAGAATTCAAAACGAGGGTTCTTCTGCAACAAGCTTATCCTCCTCGCTCTTCTCAGCGCCAGTTTCAACAGCCTCCCCAATTTCAGAGGGTGTTTCAAAAGCCTGAGCCCTATATTCCGCGGCCTTTGTTAGGTCCTAACCAATGCGCCTATTGTAGGGAGGAAGGTCATTTTAAGAATGGCTGCCCGGTTTTATTACAGCGTAATGGAGGACTATCTACTCCACGAGGTCGTGGTGGTTCCCAGTTAGTGCCCAGGGGTAGAGGTCGAGGTATGTCGCCCCAGACACAGCGTTCCCTTCCACCTACCTCCACATTCTATGAACTACTTTGATCAGCAAAATACTCAGTCTACACAGTATTACAATGATGATTACTATGTTGAAGGTGAGAATGACGGTCTTCACGCTAACTAGGACAGCCATAGACAAAGTGAGGGAGTTGTATCGATTCCAGTAGATCAGATTGGGCCTTATGTTAATGTCACTACGATGGGTATTTCAGAGCCATTTCTTTTAGATACTGGTGCGATGAGAAGTTCTATTATTCACTCCAAACTCCCTGGGGCACCATTGTCTGGCTTAACAAACGTATCCGTAGGATTTTCTGGCGCCCCAGTTCATAGCCCGGTCTCTTGTCCTCTGCCTATTTCAATCGGTTCTTATGATTTGTAAGCTCCGCTTCTTTTAACGACTGCTTGCTGTGAAAATCTGTTGGGTTTGGATTTAATGAAAAGATTGCATGCAACGATATATTGTTCTCCTTCTGGTGTACATCTCGCTTTGGGGCAGAAACTGACTTCTCCAATGTATTTGTCTAAAGATCAATTTCCACCTGAATTGCTCTCTCTCCCTGCAACACTTTGGGCTACGGGTCCAAATGATGTTGGTTGTCTTGAGATCCCACCCTATGTCGTTACCCTCAAGCCCAATGCTAAATTGCCACGCATCCCTCAATACAAAATTCCCAATGATGGTGAAAGAGCGCTTTTTGCTATTATTTATGATTTGGTTCAGAAGGGTGTGGTTGAGGAGACGAGGGTAAATGTATGCAACAGTCCTGTTCTCCCGTTTTTTAAACACACTGATCCTTCTCAGCCTCCTGTTTATCGCTTTGTTATTGATCTCCGGGAGGTTAATAAAATTGTTGTACCGCAGTTTCCTGTTGTTCCAGATATCACTGCCCTGTTAACTATGATACCTGCCTCGGCAGCTTGGTTTTCTGTTATTGATCTGAAAAATGCTTTCTTCAGCATCCCCATTGCTGAAGAGAGTAGGGATATTTTTGGCTTCTCTTTAGGAGGCCGAAGTTTCCGGTTCAAGCGCGCACCCAAGGCTATTGTGAAAGTCCCTCCATCTATAGCCAAGCTCTGAAGTACCAGCTTGATGCTTTTCCTTTGCCGCCAGGTGCTACCCTTATTCAGTATGTGGATGATTTATTGATTGCTGCTGATACAGAGGATATTTGCAAGAACGTGACTATTGCACTATTGCGTCACTTGCCTGACCTTCACCATAAGGTTTCACCTTCTAAATTACAATATGCCCGCCAAGAGGTTACCTATTTAGGTCATCTCTTGTCGAAGGAGGGAAGGCGACTGACCCCAGAACGTATTCAAGCAATTGCACAAATGTCTGTGCCATCCACACAAAGAGAAGTGTGTGCCTTTCTGGGCATTACCTCTTATTGTAGACAGTGGATTCCAAATTTTTCTTTGTTGGCTAAACCTTTGTTGGCACTCACTTTGAAAGACACACCCCAACCCCTTCCTTGGACTGACAAATGTCAGAAGAGTTTTTCTGATTTACGTGCTGCTCTGTGCTCTGCTCCTGTGTTGGGTACTCCGGATTACAGTAAGCCCTTCACGCTCTATGTCCATGAAAGAGAGGGTTGTGCGTTGTCTTAACACAACGATTTGGAGACAAGCAGCGGCCATGTGCCTACTTTTCGGCTACATTAGATCCAGTAGCCAAGGCATTGCCTAGTTGTCTTAAAGCTACAGCAGCAGCAGCAATTTCTATTCGTCAGTCTGCTGGAGTGGTGCTAGATAACACTCTTATTGTTATGGTACCACATGCAGTGGATACCTTGCTAAATAGGACGAAAACGCAGCATCTTACAAGTGCTCGCTTGTCTGGGTATGAGCTGACGCTCTTGGCTAGTCATGTGCACATCAAACGATGTAACACTTTAAATCCAGCCTCATTGTTACCTCTTCCAGAGGAGAAAGGTATTCAGGAACAACATGATTGTTTTCTCCGTACTGAGGAGGAGACAAAAGGTAGGATTGATTTGAAAGATACACCACTAATGGACCCGGATAGGATCCTATGGGTGGATGGTTCTTGTTTTAAACTCCCTAATGGTGAAACAACTTCAGCTTATGCTGTTACCACCTTGCATACAATCGTGGAGACAGCACGCATCATGCATAATTCAGCTCAGGCAGCTGAACTGATAGCTTTGACCAGAGTGTGTGTGTTATCTAAGGGGAAGAGAGTGAATGTATATACCGACAGCCAGTATGCGTTTGGTGTGGCACATAGTTTTGGTCGTTTGTGGAAGGAAAGAGGATTCTTTACCTCCCACGGTACTAAAATACAGCATGGTCAGTTGGTAACTGATCTTCTTGAGTCACTTGCTTTACCTACCCAGATAGCAATCATAAAGTGTAGTGCGCATAAGAGGATTACTGATGATGTTGGTCGCGGGAATGCTTTTGCGGATGAGGTAGCAAAAGAAACAGCCATGTATGTATGTTGCGGGCACTGCAAATTGGGTCAAGTAAAAAGGAATGTGTGAGGATACAATAGAAAGTGTGAGATCGATTCAAGGAGAGGCTACAGAGAAAGAGTTGAGTAAGTGGAAAGAGAGTACAGGAATGTTAGACGCGATGGGATGTTGGATAGAATTGTCAGAACATCAGCGTTGGCTGTTACCAGATGCCTATGTACTGCCTGTAGTTGCTATGGCACATGGTCCAGCCCACATCAGTGCGAAAGGAATATGTAAGCTTCTGGCTCCAGTGTGGCTGAACGAAGGGATTCCAAAATGTGCAGATAATTTAGTGAAGCATTGTATCGTTTGCTTGATGCATAATCCAGGAAAGGGAACCCCAACTCCAGCAGGTCATTTTGCTCCCCCAACATATCCTTTTGAGGTGTTGCAAATTGATTATATTCACATGGAACGATGCAACAATCTCAAATATGTTTTGGTGGTGGTGTGTGCCTTCTCCAGATAGATAGAGGCCTACCCCCTGAAAGACAACACTGCTTTGTCCACGGCCAAAGTTCTTCTGAAAGAGTTCTTCCCTAGGTTTGGTTTGCCACGCATTGTCTGGATTGACAATGGAAGTGAATTTGTGGGCCAAATTATGAAAAAGGTGTGTGCCGGTCTTGGTATCAGGCAGAAATTCCATGCGGCGAACCATCCCCAATCAGCGGGTTTGGTAGAGTGCTATAACGGCACTCTCAAACTTAAGCTTGCAAAGGTACAGGCTAGCACGGGACTTGCCTGGCCCGATGCTTTACCTTTGGCTCTCCTATCCACTAGAACAGCTGTACATTCTCGTTTGGGACTCAGCCCATACGAGGTTGTTTTTGGGCGCCCGGCTAATGTTTGGGGAGTCCCTCGCCCTAAAAAGTATTCTGACATACAGTATCCAATGCTGATTGACTACTTACATGACCTCACCACTAAATTACGTGTTCTCCACCAACAGGTTCAAATCGCTTTACCAGAGGCCTCCACAGACTCAGGTCATTCTATCCAACCGGGAGACTGGGTCTGTGTGAAAATTTTTCAGAGGACAAGGAATTTGGAACCTCGTTGGAAGGCGCCTCGACAAGTTCTTCTGGTGACATGTACAGCAGTGAAAGTCGAAGGGAAAAAGAACTGGATCCATGGCGTGCACTGCAAAAAGGTGCCCTTGCCCTTGCCTTTTGACCAGTGGGTCCGTAAGGGTGTAGGTGATTTTGAAGGCGAAAGGGTCCCCCGGTTTGTACCTTTCAGTAGTGCACACCTAGATGGAACTCGGTCAGAGAAAGAAGATGACGACGTTTTACAAGAAGCCGTACCACCACATCTACGATTGAACACTACAGATCCACAGACACTATTTCAGGACCAAACTGTACTGAACAGAACTTGATATAATTTAAGGCCTAGACTGGTCAAGGACACCTGAGATTTTCATCTCTTTCGTGACATGTATCATCTGTCCAGGTTGCAGGGTCACGGTAGGAGTCTTGGTTCGTGACCTGTATAGTGGCTAGGCCCCCAGGACTTGCAGTGTCATAGGACGGCTAATAATCACAGCCAAGTGAGTAAGGAAGATTGCCGTGAGCAACAATTTTAGAGGATGGATGTCAAATTGGGAAAGAATAATAAGAAGGAAGAGATGAGAAAGAAATATTGTAAATTAGTGTACAGTCAATGTGGCATAACATTGTGTGTTCTTATGTTTTTTAGTACCTTATTGGCTTGTGTAGGTTGGATTGTTCATGCTATGCAGCACAAATCTGTCCCTACTTTTATTTCCTTGCCTCTTCATTCTACTATCTCCCCACATCAATTACATACGCTTCCCCAACATGAACTAATCAGGAGAACAGAATATTTTAACAATTCATTTGTCCAGTTGTTGCATCAACACCAATTGGTAGTCAACACAACCGACTGTTGGGTGTGTGGACTTATGCCTCATACCACAGACAAAGGGATGCCATATTTAGCCCTTCCATTTTCTTATGAAGGTTCCGCTTGGGCCTATTTTGTGATGTTTTCAAATGCGTATCAGAACCAATTTAGACGTCCAGTTGGTTCATATGGTAGTGGACAAGATTTTAGTCATAGTTCTCTGATAAAAGGAATAGTGGCTATGGCTAGAATTGTGGAGAATAGTAGGGTTCCTGTTGATGAGAAACGGGAATACGATGGTTGGAACGTGACTCGTTACGTTACTAGCCTTACAGATAGAGTTAAACAGGGAAAATCTCCACCAATTTGGACTGTGCCTCATCGAGGTAACTTTTGTTTACAAATGAATGGCCAGACTACTGACACCGGACAAGGAAAGAGTTTTTGTTCCCATACATACATTTACACATCTCAGAATTCACCACCGTTAGTGCCATCCCAGGGCACGTATTTTGTCTGCCACGATAGAGCCTACACGTGGCTACCGATGGATTTTTCAGGAACGTGCTATATAGCCTTTCTTCTCCCTCCTACATACACTGCTCCTTCGGGACATCACAGAAACAGATATGGCAGAGGGATTATTGATTCTAAAGACACGGCAGGACAAGAGGGAGGTGATTTCCTTAAAGGATTTCTCCCTTTTTGGGGCCCGATGGCCAACAGTAGAAACATGAGACAATTGGTTTGTGTTGTTGAGACTACCACAGATGTCACTGTGGGAGCCTTGAGTAATCTCACAGCTGAACTTCAGGCGGATCGTCTCATGACATTGCAGGACCGGATTGCTCTGGATGTTATTCTTGCGGATCGCGGTGGAGTTTGTAAATTGATCAGATCTAGCTGTTGCATTTATATACCTGACGATGCCCCTACGGTATACCAAGCCATCTCCAAATTACATGTGATCTCCGAGTCGATTCATCAGGACGAAGGAGATTGGTCTTTATTGGAATGGTTTTGGGGAGTACTGTCCAAATGGGGATGGAAGGTATTAACCTTCCTTGGAGTGGTTTTGGCCATCATTTTTTCCTGTTGTCTCTGTATGCAGTGTGGCCCCACCATCTGTGGTCTTTGTGCCACTATGTGTGTCCCAAGGCCTGTGTCACGGAGGACGGAGAGCATTAAAATGATGTTGCAGCAACAGCTTGATGACCTCATGGCCATTGACGTCGACTCAGATTAAAATGAGTCTGTGCGTCTTGCCTGAGTAATGGCAAAAGGAGGGTCTGAGGTAATTCAGTTTTCCAATCCCGTTCGTATTTAGCCACCATTTTGTGTCCCGCCGCCATTTTGTGTCGCCCTCACTCAGGCAGCACGATGAACGAGGTGTTGTTTTCCCTCTTCCTACTGCAAAGTGTCAAATAACCTCCTGCCTCTGTTTAAAGCTGGTGTCAGGGTCTGGCCGACTCCACTAATCCTCGTCTGGTTTGACTGATCCCTGTCTCGACTATCTGTTGGTTCGCACCATTCTTTCCTGACTTTATCTTATCCTCTGGCCTTCGCTATTCTTTACTCGTACTCTCTCATTTCACAACTGTCCTCCGGGGCATACAAATGTGCCCTGCCACCTGCAAGTCGAATTATAAACACTACCACTGATTAATTTGTGGGGAAGGGTGACAAACACAGTTGGAAGAGAGGCTTATTTGAGTTACTTAATATCTTGTTTTCACATTCTTCTCATTGGTTAACCCTGTATGCATTGGGAGTGTCCTTTGTGAATATGTGTGTTATAAAAGATTGTGCGCCACAAAGTAAAGTGGCAGTCTCCTAAGAACATACCGAGTGTACTTCTGGGACAACTGTACTTAGCTGCAGCTAATAAACCTTATTTTCTACGCCTAACGGAGTGTCCCGTGTCTCTGTTCGACAAAGCAGGTGAACTCAGGAGATTAAGGCGTACCCTGCGCCGCCAGGCCCATAAGGTCAAGGTTCTTCAATATAGCGGTCGTGGGTTCCGCTGCTCACGGGCGGAAAAAATGCATTTTTCCGCATCGCCAGCACCGCGGTGGTACCACCGCCCGCCATCCTGATGGACCCCCGTAGAAGGGTCTGGATACAAATTACAGTTCCTTTTTCTCCTGCAATTTAACCTCTAGCTACTGAGATGATAACCTGCTATCAAAAACATCCCTCATTTAGTTAGCTTCCATTTCGGCCCAGAATTTCTCCTTAATTACCAGCTTTGCATTGTGTGACAGAGCCAATAACTCTCTAATCGAAAGAATTCATAGATTTTTTTTGTACCTAGTGCTTTATTGATATAGTCAAGAATCACACATATACATGATGGCTAAAGAAAATCCCTGGGAATAGATATAAAACATTTGAATTGAGATTGAGATACTGAATATAGCAGAAAAATGCTCCACAAGTGTTGAGAGCACTTAAAGTAGATCTTGTGAAAATCTCCTCCTGCATCAGATTTTGTATTCAAACTCACATACATTTCTATCCAGCCTACCAAATACCTTTCAAATTTTATATCAATTAAGACAGTAGGCACACGTATCTTCTCAGCCAGTAACCATTCTGGTATATCTTTATAACACACTCAAAAACTGGACCTCTGAAATCTTGCCAACGATTCGTAATTCAATTTGTTGCCATACTCAAGCTCAGGGCCACCATTTAATATTGCATGGACCTATGTTTATGACACTGGTGTAATCCCAGTATCACATTGTTTTATATTCATTGTATCAGTTAGATTGTGAATAACCTCTATCACTCTCTCCCAGAATCCCTGTACTAGAGTTCATGACTAAACCGTGCGACACCTGCAGCATGTTCTCGAAAGTGTAGGGAATATATTCTGTACTAGGACAAGTGTGCAGGTATTTAAAATGCAAGAGGCAAAATCATGTATTGCAGAACATCTTCCTTTCCATGTTATTTTCCATTCAGTGACTGTAAGCTGCATTCCACAGTATCTACTACATTTATCTCGGTCCTGTAGTTCTTGACTCAAGTTGTCTCAACAAAGGGCTTTGTATGGACAGGGGGCAGCCACCTTGTATCCGTGCTCGAAATGTCCAACAGTGTTTTAGATTCCAGGGTTCTTCATGGGAAAGCCTAGGATGGGCATGATCTGCTTTCGACTTTCTGCCATACTGCAAGAAATGTCCTGTCTTTGTACCCAAGTGTGTTCTTTCATCCTCAAATGTGCATAGCGTTATACCTTTCTACAGATTTCCCAAATTTTACCGCTCTGATCTCTGGGTCATTTATGGAATTGGTGCAGTCCTCATAGAGGATGTTGACATGTAAAGGGTCTTTTCTTCAGTACTGTCAGACATAAGTGTGACCAGATATGATACTACCCGGCCTATGTTTTTAGGGGCTAGGAGTAAGTATTTGAGATCCATGCCTCTGTGGCATACATCTATACATTCCTTTCCAGGGCTCTCAGATAATCACTGTAATTGTGCCTCTATCTACCACGATTCTACATCTGGTACCACTAGACTTCTTTCTTCATTCAGCAATTTTAAGACACTGAGTTTTATCCTAGATTGAGAATAATCCCATATAATGGATGTCAAGATGCTTTTGGGAATGGGGCAGAATGTCAACCTGGAAAACCTATAAACATGTGGGTAGTATTGGCATCTTTCCACTCGCCTTAACATAAAAAGGAGACGTTTCTTACAGAATTTAATCAATTCAAGAACATCTTCCAGTACACTATCAATATTCAGCTTAAATATATTGTTCATGAGCATGTGTTGCAATAATGCTTAAGTCTTTAACATGGGTGGTCTACCATTGCATAGCTAAAGCAGGGAATAAGGAGCACTCAACATGAGCACATGAACCTAGCGGAAATAAGCAGAATTTTTAACAGCTTTTATGAAATACGAGTAGACTTCTGTATTCACCTAAAATATCCAGCATGTAGGGGACAGATGTGTTGGGGTCCCTAAGAAGGTTATTGTGAGAAGGTGGCCTGATATATGCTGTCCACTAGTTTTAGTGGGCACCTTGTATCCGTCCAAACAACCCCTTATGGTGATAGGTTAAAGACAACCTTTATTGAAAGCTATCCTAGTGGTAGCTATGGAGAGCAGCCTTCAGGCTAAGTCTTGAAGGAATGTAAAGCAGCTCGTTTTACCAGTCTATAATCTCTTCAATGATCAAATGAAAGGACAACCACACCAGGTATATATTCAAAATATATCTATTTAAGATCAAACACACCCCTTCTAGTCTCTTTATGAGACTGGAGTTCGAAGTACTTAGTTTACAAGATAGCAATCATCAGTAATAGCACAAATACACGTTTGGGCCCTAGGGGCGTACCAAACCATATACCCAAAAAGTGGTATAAGAAGCGCAACTGGGATAGGCACTAGGCCTATAGCCTCTAGAATCGCTGGGACCCCAAGGAACCACCCAGGGGACCCATGGGGACTGTATGCAGTGTGTAAACACAAACGCGGGTTCCCGTTATCTTCTATGGGCAATGTCGCGGTTGGAAATTTAAAGATTAGGGACCCTTCTAATCGAGTCAGGACCAAAACTATTTGGACTTAAGAAGTTCTAGAGCTAGCACACACGACAGCACCGGAGTACTCGAGATACCTCACCCAGGGAAGCCGGGTGCATAGGTGTCTTTTGGTGTCGGGTCGCGTCGTCGATTCCAATGGAAGCCTGCAAAGAACTGCTGCTGCCGTGAAGAGGAGAAGTGTCCGTAGAGATCCAAGCCTGGATCTGGGATGGAAGGAACCTGAAAGCAGAGGGGACAGAGTCTGGGTCACTTGCCAGTGACCTAGGGCAGGATGGACCAATGCCCACAGATATTGTGTGCTTCAGGTAAGTTGATGGGTGTCTTGACTCTTCAGCCACGAGGTCCAGGAGGCGTCGACGAAGTCCACGAGCCGGATTCGAACTGTCCCTTGAAGTCTGTCGAGTGCTGCGGTGTCGGCGACCAGATTGGACACAACAAGCCTTGGCAACAGCAAGTCATTGGAAATCAGAGAAAGGACTGCGGTGCAGACCAGCAAGGTCTGAGGAACTCACCCAGTGACGGTAAGTAAGGGTACAACTGGAGCAACCAGGAAAGCTCAAGCAGAAAAGGAGTTGCCTTCATGGGGACCTGCTAGCCAACGGGCTAGTGATTGCAAAGGAGCCTCGAGCCGTCGCACTTGAAGCTGGCCCACAGGTCACTCGTGGAGTGGAGGCCAACAATCTTCGCTGCAGGAGGGGCTCAAGGCTGGGGCTACTCGGAGGCCAAAGCACAACTTCGAGGAGGACCAGGAAGATAGTGTTGATGCAAAAGTTCACGATGACCAGGGGTCACGGTTCCACGTCACCCACAATAGCCACGGGCCTCAGCTTTGCTGTGGACTCAGGGTAGCCTTGGGGAAGTCTGAATACCCAACTCTGGTGATGCAAAGACTTCGGCGTCTGGCGGGAGCTACAGCGATGCAGACCGGTCAGTTTCTTCTTTGGTGCCTGCCAAGCAGGGAAGTCACTCCTTGACCCCAAGGGAGATTTCTTCTGTCTTCTAGTTGTGATAGAAAGTCGAAGGTCCAGGATATATGTTGCAGAGTTTCGTCCAGGGTAATCTAAAGTCTTAGGGACTGGATTCCTATACTTATAGTAAGTTTAGGGGATGGACTAACTCTAAGGCCCCGCCGATGGGTGGGCTTGGAAAGAGGGGTGGTTACACCCATTTCCTTTGTGCAGTTTTACGCCAGAGCAGGGGCAGGTAGCCCCTGCAACCGGTTTGAACTGGAGTATGCACAGGGACACCAAGTGTGCCCCCAGTGCAGGACTTCAAAGCACCAGAGAGTGCTCCCACCCAGCCCCAATACACATCAGCCTGTCTGGGGAGGTGGTCACACCTCCCTTCGACAGGACACCTATTGTCCAATCCTCCCCTGCTGGAGTTTTGGTCAGCAGCAAGAGGCCAAACCCGTGTCTGTGGCAGAGGCATCCATTTTTTGATGCCAGGGCTCAGGAAAGTTCTACCGGGTTTAGCCAGTGTGAACATGTCTCTCCCTCTAGAAGGGTGGAATGTTACACCCGCCGCCAGAATTGGCGGGGGGTTGTATTCCAAAGCGTTTGATACCAAACATGACATGTTTTGATGCAGTCATTCCAAAGTTAGCATTTACCGCGAGGTTATAATGCACTTAAGAGTATATGGTATGGCTGTATCACAGAACAGCCATAAGGAAGTATTTCCGAAAGCTGCAGAGGGGCTCAGCTCATGCCTGGGCACCCTCTCACATAAAACCAAGCACTCTGCCTTCAGGATTGTCAAGGCCTGTCATAGGAGTGGCTTATAGGTTTATATGTGTCTGTATAGGGTAGTGATATAGGTAGCCTATACCACAGTAAGGGGTGCAAGCACACCCTTACCCAGGCTGCAGTAGAAGACCTGTGGTGCCATTTTGGAGTGCTTACCAGGGGTGGCATAGTACATGCTGCAGCCCCTGGCAGGCCTCTGAGGTGCCTATGCCCTTGGTACATAGTATACCAAATACTAGGGGCTTATAAGGCACTCCAGAATCCAATTAGATATGTACCTAATGTACATGGAAACCATTTCAGAGAGGAAGCAGCTAGGCTATAGTCCTGATTAGCAGGGCCACAGCCAGACTAAGGTCGAAAAACAGTGAAACACCAGCAAAAAGTGGGGGTTCCCATGTGAAGCAGATCCTACTCTCCTACACAACCCCCCCCCCCAACGCAAGGACATTAAACTAACCGTGACCAGTTGAGTCTTCATGTTCTAAGTGGAAATACCTAGAGAGTTCATCTGCATTGGCATGGTTACTCCCAGGTCTATGTTCCACTGTAAAGTCCATCCCCTCAAGGGAAGTGGACCACCTAAGCAGTTTGGGGTTTTCACCCTTCATTTGTTTTAGCCATAAGAGGGGCTTATGGTCTGTCTGAACAAGGAAGTGAGCACCAAACAAGTATGGCCTCAACTTCTTCAGAGCCCAAACCACAGCAAAGGCCTCCCTCTCAATGGCTGACCAACGTTTCTCTCTAGGGGTCAGCCTTCTGCTAATGAGAGCTACTGGCTGATCCTGACCTTCTTCATTCAATTGTGACAGTACAGCCCCAACCCCCAATTCAGATGCATCAATTTGAACAATGAACTTCTTGGAGTAGTCAGGACTCTGCAGAATGGGAGCAGTGCACATGGCCTGCTTCAGGTCATCAAATGCCTTTTGACAGCTAGCTGTCCACTGAACCTTTTTGGGCATTTTCTTAGACGTCAAGTCATTCAAGGTTGTCACTATTGATCCATACCCTTTGACAAATCTCCTATAGTACCCAGTCAGGCCTAAGGAGGCTCTCACCTGAGTCTGGGTAGTTGGAGCAGTCCATTCCATTATGGTTTGGATTTTGCTCTGCAATGGTTGAACCTGGTCTCCACCTACAAGGTGGCCCAGGTACACAAGCTGACTCTGCCCTATCTGGCACTTAGTAGCCTTGATAGTTAGGCCTGCTTTTTGCATGGCCTCCAAAACATTCCTTAGGTGGACCAAGTGTTCCTCCCAGGTGGAGCTAAAGACAGCAATATCATCTAGATATGCTGCACTAAAGGCTCCAGACCTGTGAGAACTGTATTCACCAACCTTTGGAAAGTGGCAGGTGCGTTCTTCAAACCAAAGGGCATTACCACAAATTGATAGTGCCCACTAGGGGTAGAAAATGGTGTCTTTGGCTTTGCATCATCAGCTAGTCTGATCAGCCAGTAGCCAGCTGTCAAGTCAAATTTGCTAAGGTACGTGGCTGAGGCCAAAGTATCTATAAGCTCATCTGCCCTTGGTATTGGATGGGCATCAGTCCTAGTGACTGCATTGAGACACCTGTAGTCCACACCAAATCTAATCTCTCGTTTTCCACCACTGGTGTGAGGTTTTGGCACTAGTAGCACCGGACTAGCCCAAGGGCTATCTGAGGGTTCAATGACACCTAAATCCAACATTTTCTGGACTTCTGTCCTGATACAGTCCCTGACATGGTCAGGTTGCCTATAAATCTTGGGGCAGATTTATGTTCCCTGGCGCATCCCTGCAAATCAGCATGGATGCGCCAGGGAAGATGCGTCACGCAAGTTTGCCCTTGCGCCACCGCAGATGCGCCGCATTTACAATGCGGTGCATCGTGGCGCAAGGACAAGCAGATACGTGACGCATCTGCCGGCGTAAGGTTGGCGCAGTGCTGAAGTTGCGTCGCAAGCGCGACGCAACTCCAGCACTGTTCCAACCTACCCTATGCCTAACATGGTGCGTCAAGCCTTACGCCTGCTTCAAGCAGGCGCAGGATTTTGACGCATCAGCGTTGGGAAAGTGACTCAGTGAAATCTTATAGATTTCACTGAGTCACTTTTCAGGGGCGTTCCTGCGACGGAATGCCCCCCCTGAGTAGAAACGCCCACATGAAACCTGGCGCAGGTTTCATGTGGCGCAGGGCTTTACACCGTGATGCATCTCCATAGATGCGTCACGATGTAAATGGGGCGCAACATGGCGCAGGGTTTACGCCGCCGCTGCGTCACAAAAGTGACGCAACGGCGGCGTAAAAGTGGCGCAAGTCTGATATAAATCTGCCCCCTTATTTTTAATAGGCAGACTGTCCCCAGTGTCCACTTCATGAGTGCACCAGGTAGTCTGACTTGGAGTCAGTGAGAACATGTGTCTGAACTGATTGAGCACCTGTCTGCAATCAGCTTGTTGTTGGGCAGTGAGGCTGCCTGCCAAGGCTACACCATCAACTGACCCATCATCAGGGTTCTGTGAGAGGAGGTCAGGGAGTGGGTCACTCTCTTCCTCCTATCCCTCATCAGTTGCCATGAGCAAGCCCATGTCAGCCCTGTCCACATATGGCTTCAGCCTGTTGACATGGAGAACCCTATGGGGACTCCTGGGAGTTCCTAGGTCTACCAAATAAGTAACCTCTCCCTTCTGTTCAACAATAGTGTGGGGTCCACTCCACTTGTCCTGGAGAGCTGCTGGGGCCACAGGCTCCAACACCCACACTTTCTGTCCTGGCTGATAAACAGTCAGTACAGCCTTTTGGTCATGCCAGTCTTTTTGCAGTTCCTGGCTAGCCTCAAGGTTTTTGTTTGCCTTTTTCATGTACTCAGCCATCCTGGAGCAGAGACCAAGTACATAGTCCACTATGTCTTGCTTTGGGGGCTGGAGAGGTAAGTCCCATCCTTCCTTCACCAAACACAATGGACCCCTGACAGGGTGACCAAACAGAAGTTTAAATGTGCTGTAGCCAACCCCCTTCTGAAGCACCTCCCTGTATGCAAATAAAAGGCAGGGCAAGAGCAGGTCCCATTTTCGCCTAAGCTTCTCTGGGAGTCCTTGAATCATGCCCTTTAAGGTTTTGATGAATCTCTCAACTAAACCATTGCATTGTGGGTGATGGGGTGCGGTGAACTTGTAGTTCACTCCATACTCCTACCACATTGCAGTCAATTAACTTGACATGAAGTTTGCACCCCTGTCAAATACTACCTCCTTTGGAAAACCTACTCTTGAGAACACACTCAAGAGAGCTCTTGCCACTACGGGTGCTGTAGTGGTCCTTAGGGGAATTGCTTCTGGATACCTGGTGGCATGATCCACTACCACCAGTATAAATCTGTGCCCAGATTCTGTTTGGGGATCCATGGGACCACCAATGTAAATCCCTACCCATTCAAAGGGCACCCCCACCACAGGTAGTGGTATCAGGGGGGCCTTTGTAGTGCCACCTGCTTTGCCACTGGCTTGGCAGGTTACACAGGAGCGACGAAACTCCTTTGTGTCTTCAGACATGTGTGGCCAGTGAAAGTGAGGAACAATTCTGTCCCAAGTCTTGTTCTGGCCTAAGTGTCCTGCTAGGGGAATATCATGGGCTAGTGTCAATAGGAAACCCTTAAACTTCAGAGGTATAACCAACCTCCTGGATGCACCAGACTTGGGGTCTCTACTCTCTGAGTATAGGAGTCCATCATCCCAATAAACTTTATGGGTGCCACTAGCATTCCCAGCAGCCTCATCAGCAGCTTGCTGTCTGAGGGTTTCAAGAGAGGGGCAGGTGTTCTGCTCCTGGCTCAGATCAGACCTGGAATGGCCCCCTGTCCCCAAGAACTGAACCTGGTCAGGTTCACGCTCCTCTGGGACAGTTCCTTCTGCAGGCTCAAGATCATCTCCCTGAGGAGACTGATCAGTATCCTGAGACAGGTGGGAAGGCTCTGCCTTAACCCTACTGCTCCTCCTCTTGTGAGGCACCTGGTCCATTATTCCAGAATCCAGGGCCTGTCCAGCTTTTGACATTTTTGCCTGTGACCTGGTCACAGCAAAGACATGTGCAGGGATCCCTAACATTTCTGCATGTGTCCTGAGCTCCACTTCAGCCCAAGCTGAAGTTTCTAGATCATTGCCAAGCAAGCACTGTACTGGTAGGTCTGCACTTACCACAACCTTCTTAAGGCCAGTTACCTCTCCCCAGGAGAAGTTAACAACTGCCAGAGAATGGTCTGTTCTGACATTGCTAGCATTGGTCACTTGGTACATTTCACCAAGTATAATCTGCCCAGGATCCACAAGATCTTTTGTCACCATTGTGACACTTGCTCCTGTGTCCCTGAATGCCCAAGCTTCTACTCCATTAATTAAAGGCTGCTGTCTGTATTTGCCCAAGTTACTGGGACTCACAAAGGGGGACATATCCATGCCCCCATCACTGACAAGCACAGCCTGAGTTGGTACTCTGACTAGGCCAGAGTCCATCTCAGAACCCAGGGTCAACCCTATGTGAGCGTGTGGGGAATCCGGGCCGGATACACAGATGCGGAGGCTGTATGTAGTGAGCAATTTTCTATGGATTTTATTGGCAATCGTCAAACAGTCTTTGTCATGTAGAAAACATGAGGGCTTCTTGGTTCTTTCTCTTGTTGGTCTTCGTTCGGATGGACCTCTTGTCTCGTCCCGGGGTTTTCTTTGGCATGGACCAGGTGGTGGGCTTGCAGAGGCTTGCACAAGAGAAAAGAAACAAACAGGAGCCGTCAGCCTTTGTTTCTACAATGCTCAGTATTTAGCGTGAACCTTCACCCCACCCGGTAGCTCATACAGTGCAAAACGCGAACCGTAAGGCACGGGGCGCGAGGCGTCGCATAAATGGCGCGAAGGGTCATGAGGGCAAAATAAAGGGTATTTCTCGTGGTAAAGAGGGAGTAAGGGCAAGTCGGTGGTGGGTGCCAAAAGGGAGTGATGAGGAACGACAAACAGTGGTGCAGTGCTCGGGACTTCTGCGCTGTACACCCCCAATGCTTTCTATCCCACCCTTGCAATGCGTTCACCTCCCACCTCCCTCGTTTCCCGCTACTCGAACTTTCCTTCTGGGGGACTCACCGGCTCCGCCGCAACTCTCCAGAGTTGCGGCCGCTCTCCAGCGTCCTCCGGTGGGCTCCACCAGTCCTCGCTCCACTCCTCGTTTTCTCCTGGGTCGTCTACTTCCTCGGCTGGGCTCGCTCTCGACTCCGGTTCTTTCCGTGGATGATCCGCTAGGGTCGCACTTCTCGTGGTTTCCTCTCCTGGGTCGCAGGGCTCAAACTCCTTTCTCTCCCAGAACGTACCACCGTATGTCCGTTCTTGGTCTCTATTTACCGGCCTGAGGTGTTTACTTATGGGGTCACTTCCATCCACTTCCTCAGATTCCGGCCTCACGATTGGCTCCTGTAGAGACACATGACAAGGGGGCGGGGTTAGTCTCGCCGGCATCAGATGGTAGGCTTGGTGATTTTGCAGGGATTTCGGATTGCTTGGTGCAGAGCGGTCAGGATCCCGAGGTATTGTTCTGGAGAGGTCTTTACTCCTCTCATATCCCCTTCCCCTAGCTGTCCTTCTTGTAGAGGTTGTCTCCATAGGGTATCTCGACAGAAAGTCCACGTTAGTTTGTTCCGTCCCCTTTCTATGTTTTGTTGTGAATCTATATGGTTGTAGTGACAAAAACCACCTAAGTACTCTTTCGTTATGACCTTTGTTTAGTGCCAACCTTTCAAGTGGAGCATGGTCGGTATAAAGATTGAACTCTCTTCCTTCTAAATAATAGCGCAGTGACTCAATGGCCCACTTTATAGTGATGGCCTCTTTCTCTATCACTGCGTAGTTCCTTTCACAAGGAAAGAGTTTTCTACTGATGTAGAGTATGGGCTTCTCCTCTCCCGTACAGGTGCGCTGTGAAAGGACTGCCCCGAAACCCTGATCTGATGCGTCAGTTTGCAAGATGAAGGGAAGGGAGTAATCAGGACTGGTGAGTACAGTGTCCGTTGTCAACGCGATTTTAAGGGTCTCGAAAGTTCGGATCAATCTTGGGGTGGGTTGTTTTAACAGGGCTTCCGTTTTTATATTTTTCTGCAACAGATCCGTGAGTGGGGCTGCGGTTTGGGAAAAATTCGGTATGAACCTTCTGTAATATCCCAACAGGCCTAAAAAGGCTCGGGGATCTTTTTTTGACTGGGGGAATGGTACCTGGGCTATGGCGTCTATTTTGTTACTTTGGGGTCGAATGATACCCTCTCCCAAAAGGAAACCCAAATATCTGACTGTTTGGGCTGCTAAGTGATTTTTAGCTGGATTTATCTTAAGGTTGTGGCAGCCTAAGGCAAAAATCACATTATAGAGGTGAGTGAGATGTTGTTCCCAGGAATCGCGATAGATAATAATATCATCAAGATAGGCTCCTGCGTAGTTCTCATGGGGTTTCAACACCAGATTCATGGATTTTGTTGACTTTGCGAAAATCAATACAAAAGCGGACTGTGCCGTTAGGTTTCGGTACTAACACTGTAAGGGAGTTTCAATCGCTCTTGGATAGTTCGATTATCCCCATATCTAGGATCTGCTTCACTTCTTCCTTTATGGTGGTCCTACGGGCCTCAGGTATACGGTAGGGGCGAACCTGTACTTTCCTACCGGATAAGGTCTTTATGGTATGTTCCGTCACAGTGGTCCTTCCTGGGGTAAAAGAGAAGATCCACTTTAGGGGACGGAGTTTGTCTAGGAGAGACTTCTTGTGACCTACGGGCAATTCTGGATCAATACATTGTTCGATCATGGGGTCGTTTTCTGATCCTTGTCCTAACAAGACTGGGTGAGGGCCTATCCATTCCTTCAATAGATTCTCGTGGTAAATTTGTGAAGTTGCTCTAGTCAGATCTATTTCCACTCTGTAGGTCACTGGGGTTACTTTCTCCAGGATAGTGTAGGGGGCCTGCCACTGTCCCAACATTTTGTGATCTGAAGACGGCATCATAAGAAGCACTAGATCTCCTACTGCAAACGTTCTCTCGTTTGTCCCCTTGTCATATTGTTTTTAGTGGGCTGTCTGAGCTACCTCCAGATTCTGTTGGGCTATGGCACGGACCTGCCCCAGGTGGGTTTTTAGGTTGTCTACATATTGTAAGAGGGGTTTGCTTTGGTTGGGTTCTGCTTCCCAAGACTCTTTGGCCATGTCAGAAAGGTACGAGGCTGATGCCCGTACAAAAGTTCAAATGGTGAGTAACCTGTACTCTTCTGTACCTTACACCGAATGGCGAATAGAGCCAGGGGTAACATATCCTCCCACCATCTTGTTTCTAGGGACAGTCGTTTTTTTAGCGCTGCTTTCAATGTGGCGTTATAACGCTCAACCAATCCGTCTGTTTGCGGATGGTATGCTGCCGTGCGGATTTGTTTGATGCCTAATTGGTTACACACCTGTCGCATCAATTTTGAGATGAAGGGGGTCCCTTGATCCGTGAGGATCTCTTTAGGAAAACCGACACGAATGAAGACTGTTATCATGGCCTTAGCTATGTTTGCGGAGTCCGGGCGTCTTAGGGGTATTGCCTCCGGAAAACGGGTGGCGTAGTCCACTGGGACGAGGACATAGCTTCTAGACGGCAACAGGTGTCCTATTATATCCATCCCTATCCTTTGCTAGGGTACATCAATAACGGGAAGAGGCTGTAGAGGGACCCGGGAGGGCTTATATCTACTGTTTTTCTGGCATATTGGACAACTCCAACAATAGGCACGGACCTGTCGATGGATACCTGGCCAGTAGAATTTCTCCAGAATAGCTTGTTCAGTTTTTTCATCGCTAAAATGTCCCCCCAATAGATGACTGTGGGCAAGGTATAGCACTTTCTCACGAAAGGGGCCAGGAATAAGAAGCTGAGCGGGTTGGGTAGGGCTACCTTTTCTATATAACAGGCCGTTTTTCTTAAAATAAATAGGGACCTACTTTAAGGGGGTCTTCGTTCTCCAAGGCATTATCCCCGGCCTCCTGCAGAACAGGGTCTTCTCTCTGTGTAGCGTGAAACTCTCTATCGATCTGCCAGGGGTGCTCCTCTATTCTGACGGGGTATGCTACATGGGTTTTTCTTTTTTCCTTTCTTCTCTGTGTACGAGTCTTTCTGGCTTTGAACAGGGGCCATTCGGGATTCTCTTCTTGAGCATAGGGGGCTTCCCTCCACCAGTCTGCGGGGCCGGGAGCAGTCCCCTTAATTAGGTCGGTCAATTGTGAATAATCATTCCCCAGGGTGAGTTGTTCAGGGAGTCGGGGAATGAGCCCAACTTTCAGTGAGGAGCCTGGATCAGTTGGATGTTCTATCTGTACATGCGTTGTAGGATATTGTTTCGTATCACCATGTACGCATTGTATAGCCACGGTCCCACCACCCATTCTTGGCTATTGATCTAAGTCTTGGGGTCATAAGACGCTTTGGAAGCATCCCGTGTCTGCTAGAGCAGTGAAGGAGGGAGTGGTCTTTCATGTTGGGTGCAGTAGTAATTGCAGGCTATTCCGACATCCATAGGCTCCTCTTTTTGGGGACAAAACCGCGCTATATGTCCTAAACCTCCGCAGTTGTAACATTGGGGACTGGGTATAGGTGCTCTAAAGAGGGGTGTTCCAGGCACTATGGTGATTGGATCTGTTTTTTTTGGTAAGGGAGCTCGTGGTGGGTGGTGTGATCCGCTGGCACCGCCTTTCCAGGGTATCTCTTCACGCCCCTTCTGTACCTCATGTGCCCGGCTAAAGGCACTGGCGATTTCAACAACAGTCTCTAAAGTAAGATGGGCATGTTGACGTACCCACCTCTGTATGGGTGGGTGTAGAGAGGACAAGTATTGCTCTAAGTAGACTTTAGACATCATTTCCTCCTTGGTTGACGTGGAGGGCTTTAGCCATCGGTCGGTTAAATCTTTCACGCGGAAGTATAGAGCTCTTGGCGTTTCCTGGGGTCCCACTTTTATTTGACGCAACCGTATGAGATAGGTCTATTCACGTTCAAGGATGCACTGTTTTATGTTCGCATAAGGGGTGAGACCTTGTATGTTGGCGGCCTGATACGTGGCCTTGAGATCGCCTGAGAGTAAGGGACCTAGGTACTGTCCCCATTTATCCGCGGGCCAAGAGGCTGCCTGGGCCATCCTTTCGAAATTGCTGAAGAAATAGTCCGGATCTTCTCCACTAACATATTTCTGTAACACTAGGGACGGAAGCGTTGTGGTCCCTCTCGGTTGGCTGAGGGTTTCGGCGAGTTTTCCTAGGGCTGTTTCCTGGGCTTGACTCTGTCCCGCCAGAATTTGCTGCAGCTTATCGCGGTCTTCTTCTATGACAGTGAGGACGCGCTCCATAGCTCTTCCCAGGCTTTCTTGGGTGTTGGCCATCTTTTTAATTGCAGCCTCCATGTCTACGGCAGATCCCACTTCTGACACCACCTGTGAGCGTGTGGGGAGTGCGGGCCGGATACACAGACGTGGAGGCTGTATGTAGTGAGCAATTTTCTGTGGATTTTATTGGCAATCGTCAAACAGTCTTTGTCATGTAGAAAACATGAGGGCTTCTTGGTTCTTTCTCTTGTTGGTCTTCGTTCGGATGGACCTCTCGTCTCGTCCCGGGTTTTCTTTGGCGTGGACCAGGTGATGGGCTTGCGGAGGCTCGCACGGGAGAAAAGAACCAAACAGGAGCAGTCAGCCTTTGTTTCTACAATGCTCAGTATTTAGCGTGAACCTTCACCACACCCGGTAGCTCATACAGTGCAAGACGCGAACCATTAGGCACGGGGCGTGAGGCGTCGCATAAATGGCGTGAAGGGTCGTGAGGGCAAAATAAAGGGTATTTCTCGTGGTAAAGAGGGAGTAAGGGCAAGTCAGTGGTGGGTGCCAAAAGGGAGTGATGAGGAACGACAAACAGTGTTGTAGTGCTCGGGACTTCTGTGCTGTACACCCCCAACGCTTTCTATCCCACCCTTGCAATGCGTTCACCTCCCACCTCCCTCATTTCCCGCTACCCAAACTTTCCTTCTGGGGGACTCACCGGCTCCGCCGCAACTCTCCAGAGTTGCGGCCGCTCTCCAGCGTCCTCCGGTGGGCTCCACCAGTCCTCGCTCCACTCCTCGTTTTCTCCTGGGTCGTCTACTTCCTCGGCTGGGCTCGCTCTCGACTCCGGTTCTTTCCGTGGACGATCTGCTTCCTCAGCTGGGGTCGCACTTCTCGTGGTTTCCTCTCCTGGGTCGCAGGGCTCGAACTCCTTTCTCTCCCAGAACGTACCACCTTCTGTCCGTTCTTGGTCTCTATTTACCGGCCTGAGCTGTTTACTTCCGGGGTCACTTCCGTCCCCTTCCTCCGATTCTGGCCTCATGATTGGCTCCTGTAGAGACACATGACAAGGGGGCGGGGTTAGTCTCGCCGGCATCAGATGGTAGGCTTGGTGATTTCGCGGGGATTTCGGAATGCTTGGTGCAGAGCGGCCAGGATCCCGAGGTATTGTTCTGGAGAGGTCTTTACACCTCTCACACCCTACTACACCCTCATTCTGTGTATTCTCACCACCAATTGTAACTGCACTAGGGGGAGCAGGTGCCTCAGGGGCATTGGTGGGGGCTGGAGTATTTTCTTTGGCCTTGGTGCAGTCACTAGTCCAGTGAGTTTTCTGCTTACAGATTTTGCACCAAGGTTTCTTTTGGCCTTTACCCTTTCCTGACTGTGAATCCCCACCTGAAGAAGATTTTTGGGGCCCTTGAGAAGACTTCTGGTCTTTACCCTTGTCCCCACCCTTATCAGAGTTTTTGGAATCTTGCTTCTTTGGGTCACCACCTTGGTTCTGTACCTTCTGCCTCACCCTGGTTCTGACCCATTTGTCTGCCTTCTTTCCCAATTCTTGGGGAGAGGTCAGATCAGAGTCTACCAGGTACTGGTGCAACAGCTGATTTTGACAGTTATTAAGAATCTGCTCCCTCATTATCAGATTGTACAATCCTATGAAGTCACACACTTTACTGTCCAATAGCCAACCTTCCAGAGCCTTAGCAGCACAGTCAACAAAGTCAACCCAGTCCTGATTTTGTGCATTTTGGGTGTCTCTGAACTTTAACCTGTATTGTTCAGTGGTTAGGCCAAACCCATCTATTAGAGCACTTTTCAAGAGTTTGTAATCATCAGCCTCCTCTTCTCTTACAGTGAGGAGCTTATCTCTGCCTTTGTCTGCAAAGGAGAGCCATAATATTGCTGCCCACTGACCTTGAGGGACCTTCTGTACTTTACAGGCCCTCTCCAAGGCAGTTATCCATTTGTGGATGTCATTCCCACTCTGTTAGGGAGGGACAATCTTACTTAGGTTTCTATTGTCATAAGACCTCTCCCTATCTCTGTGGTACTGAAAATTCTGGACCCGTGTTATAAACATCGTCGTATTGTGACAATTTTGGTATCAGCAGACCGCAAATGATTAGGATACTATGCATAAGCATTTTCGCCATATTCGGGTGAAGAAATCACCCTGAAATCATAGTTTCCGTCCTGATCCCTCGGTTTCCATTGAACGGATGCCATTTTGTGATTGCCCTCACATAGGCCAATGACTAGGCCAAAAATCGAGTCTGAAGGACACATACACCTTTGCTGACTCCTCTGTGACCTGGGCAAGCTGCCTCCACTGCCTGAAGCCAAAACCTGTTCGGCCAGTTCCTTTCCCAGTGGCCGAATGTGATTAGTATCAAGGCACAACATATCATAAAGCCTTTCATCACACACAAACCATGCTTAATCTTACACACACCTGTCCCTGTTTCTTACTTTATGACTTGCTTTACGAGGAGGAGGTGCCCGTTTTTATTGGGGGTCCGTCGATATCTGATGAAAGTACTGAGCCTCGCCGAGTAATTGATTGAGGGCTGGACAAACTGAAATATGGGCTTGTCATCATGACTCTGCTTTTTCTTTGTAGTGAAAATATGTGAATGGTCAACTGTAAAATAAGGAATGTTTGCCTAAAGCACAATATTTTGTATAAAAGGAGAAGGCTGGCTTTGTAAGTTTGAGCAGTCTCCTGAGAATATACACCGTGTTGTACTTCTAGGATACCTGTTACTGGTTGCAGCCAATAAATACGATCTTTGACTTCACCAAGAAGACTCTGTGTTTCTGTAGTCTGAAACAGGAAGAACTCGAAGTCTTTGGGTGTGCTCCCTGGCACCGCTGGGTTCTGAAAAACCCAGTACTTCAGTTGGCGCCCAACGTGAGGCGATTTCAGCGGTACCGGTCCAAGCCAGAGGTTCGTGAGGAGCTTCGTGTGAAAATTCTGGAGGAAGGCCGCCACTTCATCCACCCCTGCATGTCGACGTGGTCCGAAAGCCTTTGCTGCGAGGTTCCCCGCTTCCCGACGGCTACGAAGGACTGCTGCCCTGACTATCGCCCTGTTTTGGACCCTTGATGATTGGTAGAGCGAAACGATAGACGAGTCTTCTGGTGACGTCATCGATACCTCAGTTAAGTATAAGTGGAGCGTCTCCCAGTCCTTAGTTTGGTTCTTAGTTTGGTATCCCCTTGGGATCTTTGATTTGGAACTTGCAAGTACCAAAGCCGAGGGACTCGTGTATTCACGAGACTATCGTATTCGATAATCCTTTGAAGTTTGAAGCTAGACTAGAGAGCGAAGATGCCTAGTCTTAGCAGACTTGGAAATTTGTTTTGTCTTGGTTGTAATAGGGATTCCCGATTGGAGGACTCGTGTCCGGTTCCTCCGATTGGAACTCCAACCTATGAACTATATGTGAAACATGGCGTAGGCCCTATCACATATAATGAAGTATGGATCCGATACACCAGGAAAGATGGTGCTTTACAATGGCCCCAATATGGTAGTTTTGACACAGAGATTCTGGATAATCTGGAGGTTAAACTTTTTAAGAAGAAAGCCCGGCCGGCGATGCTTGACTCTTTCCGCCTATGGCGTAAGGAAGCCAAACAGAAGGAAATTAAATTAGCAAAGAGAAATAAGAGAGAAAAGGGTATCTCGATAATGCAAGCTGCTATGCAGTTTAAAGATAATGAAGAAGAACAGATGAGTGAGCAGTTGCACAGGCAACGTAAAATGGTGATCGATAGATGTTATCCAGTTTTGCCGCTTCTTCAGCAAGATGCAGCAAAAGAAATTGAGAAAGATCCTTTAATGTCACACTTGTTGAGTTCGCCACCCCCTTATGCGCAGAGTGCTACAGCACCTCCGCAACCTTTAGTTGGGCAACCTCCGGTTATTGTGCCTCAGGTTCTTCCACAGCCGCCAGCTCCTATTCAGTTGGCTCCTACTCCTATGGCGCAGCCCCCTCAAGGGCCGCCGACTTTGCTACCTGTTTTACCTGTACTTCCTACGACTTCGTCTACTACATCGACTGCCTCTTCTAGTGTTCTTTCTGATACTGCCTCTGTGTCTGCATCTGCGTCTGCCTTGCCTCCCTCTGTTTTTCCTCCTGTTCTTTTGTCAACTTCTCCTTCTATCGGACAGAGAAAGACTGATACTGTTGCTAGCATTATATTTCCTCTCTTCGGGTCAGCTGGTGTGACCCCTGGTTCGGAGCGTAAGCAGTCGCGTAGTCAACTGCCTGATTCTCGAGAGAGAGAAGTGTTTGATCATATGGCGCGTAAATGGGTTACTTTTCCTTTTAGATATGATGTAGAGTCTGTTATGGATGTCTTCCGTCAATGGGAAGCACCAAAACAAAGATACGTTTTTGAGAAAATGTGTGCTTTCCTTTGTGAGGAATTGGAGGATAATGAGTTAGAAACAAATCCGCCTGAGTTGTGACGTGTACGGTTTGAGTTTTCAAAGGGCACGATTGTGGGCTCCGATGTTGAGAAAGCAGTTGCGACGTTGTTGTCCTTTAGGAATAAGGATCCTTCCCACTCACTGTTTGAACAGGACCCAGTACTTCATCTCTAGGGAAATTGCTACCACCAAGGGACTCTAGTTCCTCCTTTTTACTAGCTCTGTAGAGCTACAGGGCTTCCCTATCTAAGGCCATCTGCTGCTTTCTGAGGTTGAACTTGTCTTGCTCATACTTCAGCAGTCTCTCTCTCCTCTCCTGGGAGGTTTCCCTCCCTCTGTGAGAAGAAACAGAGGTTCCTATAAAGGAGTTGGACTGGATGGATCCCCTTGACAGAGATCTATCCCTTCTAGCCCTGTTGTCAGGCCTACCAGGAAGAATAAAGGAAGTGGCATTATTGTCATCCTCCTCATCCTGGTGGTCTGTGTTCACCTGAGTCTGGTCATTGTCACCAGTCTGGTCAGTCTGGTTAGAGTTAGGGTCAGGGGAGTATCCACCCCTGGACCCACCCTCAGGAGCTGCTCCACCCACACTGTTTAAATCATCAGGCCCACTAGGCCCTGTGATATCATCCAGTTTCAGTATCATTATGAGATGCTGGGTGGATGGACTTTTGCCTGTCTTCAGCTTCCTAATGGAACATAAGGCCCTAAGCTGAGCAAAGGAGAGATTCTCATATTTATAGGGAAGGAGCTCACTGGTTCCTGGTAGGGACCCACTGGTTCCTGGCTGGTTAGACATTACTAATGTGGTGTGGTGTATTGCACTACCCCCTTAACACACAAGTCTAAGTTCAGTAGAACTTACTGTAGCTAAACTTGATATTATATGTACCTAAGGTACCTTTAGTGGTTTTCAGTTGATCAATTCAATTGAGATTATCTGGTAAAACAATAGCAAGCTGGAATACCACACGCTGCACACCAATGTGAGAAGGTGGCCTGATATATGCTGTTTACTAGTTCTAGTGGGCACCTTGTATCAGTTCAAACAACCCCTTATGGTGATAGGTTAAAGAAGGAATGCAAAGCAGCTTGTTTACCAGTCTATAATCTCTTGAATGATCAAATGAAAGGACAACCACACCAGGTATATATTCAAAATATATGTATTTAAGATCAAACACACCCCTCTAGTCTCTTTATGAGACTGGATTTCGAGGTACTTAGTTTACAAGATAGCAATCATCAGTAATAGCACAAATACACGTTTGGGCCCTAGGGGCGTACCAAACTATATACCAAAAAAGTGGTATAAGAAGCACGACTGGGATAGACACTAGGCCTATAGCCTCTAGAATCGCTGGGACCCCAAGGAACCACCCAAGGTAGTGACACAGGGGACCCATGGGGACTGTATGCAGTGTGTAAACACAACCACGGCTTCCCGTTATCTTCTATGGGCAATGACGCGGTTGGAAATTTAAAGATTAGGGACCCTTCTAATCGAGTAAGGACCAAGCCCTTTTGTGCTTAAGAAGTTCTAGGGCTAGCACCCACGAGAGCACCAGAGTACTCGAGTTACCTCACCCAGGGAAGCTGGGTGCACAGGTGTCTTTTGGTGTCAGGTCGCGTCGTCCATTCCAATGGAATCCTGCAAAGAACTGCTGCTGCCGTGAAGAGGAGAAGTGTCCGTAGAGATCCAAGCCTGGATCTGGGATGGAAGGAACCTGAAAGCAGAGCGGACAGAGTCTGGGTCACTAGCCAGTGACATAGGGCAGGATGGACCAATGCCCACAGATGTCGGGTGCTTCAGGTGAGTTGATGGGTGTCTTGACTCTTCAGCCATGAGGTCCAGGAGACATCAACGAAGTCCACGAGCCGGATTTGAGCTGTCCCACAAAGTCTGTCGAGTGCTGCAGTGTCGGCGACCAGATTGGACCCAACAAGCCTTGGCAACCACAAGTCACTGGAAATCAGAGAAAGGACTGCGGTGCAGACCAGCAAGGTCTGAAGGACTCACCCAGCAAGGGTAAGTAAGGGCACACCTGGAGCAACCAGGAAAGCCCAAGCAGAAAAGGAGTTGCCTTCGTGGGGACCTGCTAGCCAACGGGCTAGTGATCGCAAAGGAGCCTCAAGCAGTCACACTCGAAGCTGGCCCACGGATCACTCGTGGAGTGGAGGCCAACAATCTTCGGTGCAGGAGGTGCTTAAGGCTGGGGCTACTTGGAACCCAAAGCACAACTTGGAGGAGGACCAGGAAGATAGTGTTGCTGCAAAAGTTCATGGTGTCCAGGGGTCACGGTTTCACGTCACCCTCGTTAGCCACGGGCCACAGCTTTGCTGTGGCTTCAGGGTAGCCTCGGGGACGTCTGGAAATCCACCTCTGGTGATGCAAAGACTTTGGCGTCCGGCGGGAGCTTCAGCGATGCAGACCAGTCAGTTGCTTCTTTGGTGCCTGCCAAGCAGGGGAGTCACTCCTTAACCCCAAGGGAGATTTCTTCTGTCTTCTAGTCGTGATAGAAAGTCGAAGGTCCAGGATATATGTTGCAGAGTTTCGTCCAGGGTAATCTAAAGTCCTAGGGACTGGATTCTTATACTTATAGTAAGTTTAGGGGATGGACTAACTCTAAGGCCCCCACCTATGGGTGGGCTTGGAAAGAGGGGTGGTTACACCTATTTCCTTTGTCCAGTTTCGCGCCAGAGCAGGGGCAGGTAGCCCCTGCAACCGGTTTGAACTGGAGTATGCACAGGGACGCCAAGTGTTCCCCCAGTGCAGGACTTCAAGGCACCAGAGAGTGCTCCCGCCCAGCCCCAATACATATCAGCCTGTCTGGGGAGGTGGTCACACCTCCCTTCGATAGGAAACCTATTGTCCAGGGCTCCCCTGCCGGAGTTTCGGTCAGCAGCAGGAGGTCAGACCAGTGTCTGTGGCAGAGGCATCCATTTTGTGATGCTAGGGCTCAGGAAAGTCCTACCGGGTTTAGCCAGCGTGAACATGTCTCTCCCTCTAGAAGGGTGGGATGTTACCCTGCCGCCAGAATTGGTGGGGGGTAGTATTACAAAGCGTTTGACACCAAACACGACATGTTTTGATGCAGCCATTGCAAAGTTAGCATTTACCACAAGGTTATAATGCACTTACGAGTATATGGTATGGCTGTATCGCAGAACAGCCATAAGGTAGTATTTCCAAAGCTGCAGAGGGGCTCAGCTCATGCTTGGGCACCCTCTCACATAAAACTAAGCACTCTGCCTTCAGGATTGTCAAGGCCTGCCATAGGAGTGGCTTATAGGTTTATATGTGTCTGCATAAATTAGTGATATAGGTAGCCTATACCACAGTAAGGGTTGCAAGCACACCCTTACCCAGGCTGCAGTAGCAGACCTGTGGTGCCATTTTGGAGTGCTTCCCAGGGATGGCATAATACATGCTGCAGCCCCTGGTAGGCCTCTGAGGTACCTATGCCCTAGGTACATAGTATACCATCTACTAGGGGCTTATAAGGCACTCCAGAATCCAATTAGATATGTACCTAATGTGCATGGAAACCATTTTGGAGAGGAAGCAGCTAGGCTGTGGTCCTGATTAGCAGGGCCACAGCCTGACCAAGGTCGAAAAACAGTGAAACACCAGCAAAAAGTGGGGGTACCCATGTGAAGCAGATCCTACTCTCCTACAGTTATGTACTATGTATTGAGAACAAGAAGTGTAGTTGTTCCTACTGGAAAGCTGCATCACTGCAATCGATTTTTCAACATTCAAGTCAAGGGCATCCCTGATGAATCAACACTTCACAGGGATCCCCCCAGAAAGACCTAGAAAATTAAGCTGCAAAGTCACAGAGTCAGACTTGATCATCGGACTCACATCGAACCAGCTGGAACCCAACAGCAGCATGAACCTCAGCATCAGAAACTCCAACACCTAGATCTCAGACTGTACCAACACCCTTGCACCGGTCAAGCACCCCAAACCAAAAGAAGAACAAATAAGCAAGCAAGACGGTATATATCGAAGACGTCAGGAACTCCAAACGCCACTGCAAACAACTAGGGAGGAGATGGAGAAACAGAAAAAACACCACTGAAATGATCACGTACAAAACGTCACTCAAGCATCAACTATGGGAAACAAGGAATAAAGCCCTTGCAGCAAGAATGCAAATCCCAAAAACAACAAGGTACTATTTGTGATCATCAAGGATTTTTCCAACCCCTCAGCCTCAGCAAACAACATCACTCCTTCACAAGAATTCTGCAACAACCTTGCAGATTTCTTCCACAAGATAGCCAGGATCTACAGAAACTTCAAGCCTAATCCAAACCGTCTGTTTCATCAACCAATCCAACACCACCACCGGCATGACAGACACCCACTTAACGAATGGAAACAACTCACCCACCGGGACACATCAGCCATCATGAAGACAGTTAAATCAGGTGCCGCCATCAACACCTAACCCAACCACATCTTCAATCTCCGAAGACCCAAAATCAGCCTCAAACTAACCAACATCATCAACTCCTCAATCTCCACTGCTACCTTCCCAGAAAACCGGAAACATGAAGAAGTTAATCCCCTCCTAAAGAAAGCATCGGCCTGAACCCAGCAAGCTCAAAAACTACTGACCCATCACACTTCTACCTTTCCCAGCCAAAGCCATGGAGAAAGCAATCAAAAAGCAAATCGCCAAACACCACCACTACCTACTCCTGGACCGCTCACAAACGATATTTTGCAGCAACTATAGCACCGAAACGGCCCTCATCACGGCCACGGACAACATCCATGTCATAGTCGAGTGAGGCGAGGTACACTCCTCCTCCTCGACCTCTCTGCTGCATTCAACACCATCTTACACCACACATTTGTCGCCATCTCCACCACACAGGATCCAGGGAACACTACTCAAATGGATCACCTCTTTTCTCACAGGAAAAACCCAAACCCCGAACTTCCGAACCAAGGAAATCATCTGCGGAATCCCACAGGGATCGTCTCTCAGCTCCACCCTATTCCACACCTACATGACACCACTAGCCAACATCTTCAAATCCCACAGACTCAAAATCATCTCCTATGCTGACGACAAGCAACTCCATCTCTCCCTCTGTGAAACCCCCCACCAACACCAGCGACAACTTCCACAACTGCATGACCAGTGTTGTAGACTGGATAAACGCAAACTACCTGAAGTTCAACACTGACAAAACAGAGGTGCTGATCTTCGGAAACAAGAACTCCCCCTGGGACTCCTCAAGGTAGCCCTTATAGCTCAGCCCCACAACGACCCTGACTGAATGTGCCAGAAACCTTAGAATCATCCTCAACAGCAAACTCCCCATTGGATCACATATCAGTGCTAACACATCCTCTTGCTTCTTCATGCTGTGCATGCTACGCAAGATCTTCAGGTGGCTCTCTCCACTGGCAGACTGGATTACAGTAACGCACTCTATGCAGAAATACCAACCCAACTCCTACAGACTCAAGACCATCCAGAAACCCACTGCAAGACAAGGGGCTCATTAGGATGGCAAGCGGAGGCACCTCCGCGATGCTGGCAGAAAATGTAATTTTCCGCCTTCCAACAACGGTCCTCACGGCCACCATATTACAATGGGCAAACATAGCCCATTTCCCGTCCACCGCGGTGCGACGTGAACCGCCATAAAAATGCGCCCACCACCACGGCGGTAGGAGCCAATAGAGACCCACCGCCGTGTGGAATGACGTCCTGTCCGCTGTAGAAATCCGGATGCCCAAACAGCCCGTCACACCGCAGCGGAAAAACCACCCAACCAGAGACGGCAGAAGCACGACAGCGGCGCGTCAAACCAGACTCCGGGTCTCCTCCACCCGATCCGGACCGCAATGGATCCAGCTTTACAAACCTTTCCGGTGCTGTACCTGATCCACTACTAGCAAATAATGGACCGTCACGGACAATGCCGCAGGTACGCAATCACACAACTCTGCACACAACACACAACTCCTGGGCTGATATACGGTTCCTGTCCACATCAGACACTCTGGTGGGGACAGGAACACATCCCCAAGTGTACCCACACATGTCCTGCCTGTCACAAAATCACCCTTCCGCATCCGGGTCACCCATCAACCGCGAAATCACAGCAATGTCCCGGTCATGTCACTGCAGCGGTGCAGACGCGGGAAAACCTGCAAACAATGTAGTAGGCAGGGCCAGCGCCAGGCATGGGCAGTCCACGAAGATTAACAGGTCCCCACCTCCACCCTTCACACACTACGCCCCCCACAGCCATATGGGGACATGCTGTGTGCTCCTCCTGTGCCCCCCTGCACAATTAACCAGCCAGGTGTACCCATACCCTGCACCACACACACCAAACAATCAGGGAGCCTGTCTTAGAAGGTGGGGGTGAAGAGGAACACCCTGCACAGAAGCTATGGGGCAGGGCATTCCTCCTCCCCCACCTACCCTCCACTCATGTCAAGCAAACTGAGTCCAATCACAAAATGAAGACACACTGCATGTGAACAACCACTGAACTGTCCACACTGCCTGTCAAGTCACACACAAACACCCAACACTGACACCCTGACACATACTCATACCATAGGGCAGCAGCAATGGAGGACAATAAATGGGCTCCCCAAAAGGGTAATGGACAGTGCTGGAAAGTCATGTGGAATTCTCTCCCATTGGTCATAAAAACTTCCCCTACCCTTACCATTTTTCGCAAGCTCTTGAAAACTTGGTTATTCAACCAGTGATCCGTTCAGATGCCTCTGTCTTTGGAAGTTCTTATGCGCCGAGACACCCGAGGGTATTTGCGCGCAATAAAAATTTCAAAAACATAAACATAAACATAAACAAAACATGTGTACATCACACACAAGAGAAGGAACATATCATACCACCCTTAGGCCATCAAATAAGACATGGGTGGCCCAGTGAGTGGAATCAAACCAAGGTTACCTCTGTGCAACAACTCAGGGAGATCAATGAGAGCCATGCATAGGCACAGGAATGATAGGAAGTGTTTGAAGTCAAACAGTGATCAGCCACACATCTGTCTCAACTTACTTGACAGGTGTATTTCATCAGCACAACACACATGGCTCATTGTCACACTCCCTGACTGTCAAACACAAGTTGGATCCTTCACGCATACCCCTCCTCTACCCAACTCACACCTGCAGCACTCAACACGAGTGTTAAACACACGGAATGGTGCAAATTATGTCCTGTCAGTACACTGACAACCAATTACACTCCCTGGGGTGCATCCACAAACATCACACACACACTCAGGGATGCCTGAAACAATGCTGACACAAAAACAATAGCCAAACACAAACCTCACAAACAACATACACAGAAGTACAACAACCCCACATATGGCCAGCCAAACAGTGGAAAGGCAACAGGGACCCCAGACAGAACAGGAGTACACAACATTGTCACCCAGGACCAAAGCACAGACACCATACCCCACACAAACAAGAATTGCATCATCTCAAAACAATCATGAACACAAACTGGGATCACTGGGACAACAAGCTAACACAGACAGAGACACCACACCGCCCATCAAGTCAACATTGTGTCATAGTGTACCACAAGCATACACATGCACAATCCTGACAAGTGACAGGTCAAAGATAGGAGGACATAACAATAGTGTGCACTCAAAGCAAGCCCAGTAACATGAACACACCTTGCTGCTTGTGAGAGACACACAAGCAATGCACACTACACTTGCAACACACATCAGAATGTATCACAATGCACAAATGTTATGTTATGCCGTTTTATATAGCGCCCAGCTGCCCCGGCAAAGGGGTGTCCCAGGGCAGATAGCAGAAAACTGCAGAACTATAGACAACAGAAGCTGCCTATAGTGGAGGAAAGAGGTGAGTTTTGATTGGATCCCTGATTAAATATCGATGTAATTAACATCAACCTACAAAAATTACTATTCCAACTCCAGTGAGAGCAAAAACAGGGAAAGTGTTGGATAGCGGAGGGGTAAAAACTACTATTCCAACTCCAGTGAGAGCAAAAACAGGGAAAGTGTTGCATAGCGGAAGGATAACAATTACTATTCCAACACCAGTGAGTGCAACAGTTGGCAAAGTGTTGGATGGCAGAGGGATAAAAACTACTATTCCCACTCCAGTGAGTGCAACAGTAGGGAAAGCGTTGGATAGCGGAGGGGTAAAAATTACTATTCCAACTCCAGTGAGTCACAACCAGGGAAAGCGTTGGATAGCGGAGGGGTAAAAATTACTATTCCAACTCCAGTGAGTCACAACCAGGGAAATTGTTGGATAGCGGAGGGGTAAAAATTACTATTCCAACTCCAGTGAGAGCAAAAACAGGGAAAGTGTTGGATAGCGGAAGGATAAAAATTACTATTCCAACACCAGTGAGTGCAACAGTAGGGAAAGTGTTGAAAAGAGGAGGGGTAAAAATTACAATTTCAACTCCAGTGAGTGCAACAGTTGGCAAAGTGTTGGATGGCAGAGGGATAAAAACTACTATTCCCACTCCAGTGAGTGCAACAGTAGGGAAAGCGTTGGATAGCGGAGGGGTAAAAATCACTATTCCAACTTCAGTGAGTCACAACCAGGGAAATTGTTGGATAGCGGAGGGGTAAAAATTACTATTCCAACTCCAGTGAGAGCAAAAACAGGGAAAGTGTTGGATAGCGGAAGGATAAAAATCACTATTTCATCTCTAGAGAGTGCAACAGTAGGGAAAGTGTTGGATAGCGGAGGGTTAAAAATTACTATTCCCACTCCAGTGAGTGCAAAACCAGGGAAAGTGTTGGATAGCGGAGGGGTAAAAATTACTATTCCAACTCCAGTGAGTGCAAAAACAGGGAAAGTGTTGGATAGCGGAAAGATAAAAATTACTATTCCAACTTCAGTGAGTGCAAAAACAGGGAAAGTGTTGGATAGTGGAGGGGCAAAAATTACTATTTCCACTCCAGTGAGTACAACAGTAGGGAAAGTGCTGGATCCCACAGCAATAAAAAAAGAAAACAAAATTTTTATTAAATTTTATTTCCAATATTAACATAATTAATATTTAAATTTAAATATATTATTATTAGAAAAGATAATAAACATTTATTAATTACACATTATTTAACACTATAATATCCACAACACACACCTAAAATTTATTACACAATTACAATTAATAATTAGTAATTAATTAATGGAAATTAATTATCAAATAATTAATAATTAGTCAATAAAAAATAAATTACTTCCCACCCTTTCCTCCATTTACAACTAGAAACACCACAACACACACCTACAATTAATTAAACAATTATCATAATTAATTATTAATTAATTAATTGAAATTAATTAACAACTAATTATAAAACAAATATTAATAAATTAATTTAGACATTTAACTCTATAACATCACAATTATACATATTAATTATTGAATACATTTGATATAATTAAATTACTTCCCACCCTATTCCCCTATAAACCCACAACACGCTACGGAACTAAAAACGCAAAATTCAACTTAAAAAAAATTAATAACTAGTAAAATTTTACCACATATAATAAAATAACAAATACTTCTCATACAAAAAACTAAAATACACAACATTAATAATAATTCGATATTTTAAACAACAATGTGGTCCATTAGGATGGCGGGCGGATCTCCACCGCAGGGGGCGGCGGTGCTCACCACCGGGCCGGCAGTGGAGATCCGCCCGCCATATGTCCCTGGTTCACCCCCGCCATATTAGTATGGCGGGGGGCACCGCGGCGGACGGGAAGACCGTCTGCCACTTTTCCGCCGGTCGAATCATCAACCGTGCGGAAAAGGGTCTCAATATGGGGGCGGTGTCTGCAAGACACCGCAATCCATATTATTATGGGGCATTTCTCATGCCTTTCCATGGCGGAGTCTCTGCTATGGAAAGGCATGCGGTAAATGCTACAGGGGTCCATTGCGGGCCCTCAGGGGTGTTGGGGGCTGCACTGGGGGGTACCCCCCAGCATTGGCATGGACAAGGTGGCAGGCACCGCGCGGTGCCTGTCACGTTGTTATGCCAATGCACCATGTCCCTTCACAACATTGTTGCGGGCGGTGCTGTGAGCACCGCCCGCCACAATGCTGTGAATGCGGGATGCCACTGCCATGCCACTGCCACCGTGGCGGTGGCATCCTAATTGACGGTGCGGGACCGCCGCACCACTGGCAGCTGGTCCTGGCACCGCTAGGGTAGCGGGCGGACAGGTGTCCTCCCGCCATCCTAATGGGGCCCTGTATTTTTGTACACAATATTTAACACTTCAATATTTTTGCAATCAATATTAATTACCTGACAATGGATATTCTTGTTCATGATATTTTTGCTATCGATATTTCTTCCCCACGATATTTTTACGTCGATGTTTATGTATATCGATATTTCTACATCGATATTCTAGCTCTGCACCTTTTGGTCGCCTTACAGAATGCCAAGTAGTTTTTCCTGCTGCGAATAGCGATGGGGAGCGCATTCAAGAGTTTGGCTGCCAATACAAAGAAGGAACGTCCACCAGCACGACCTCTCCTCACCCGCGGAACAACCTCCAGATACTGCCCCATTGACCGGAGTTGGCGGGAGGGGATGTGGAGTGTAAGCAGATTGGCCAAGATGTCTGGAGTGGAGAGATTTTAAATTTTGAAAGACATGCAAAGGACCTTAAACTCTATGGGGTCTATTTGGATGGCGGGCAGATCGCGATCCACCCGCCAAATGACCCCGGTTCACCCCATCCATATTAGTATGCCTGCCTTTACGTGGTGGAGACTCTGCCATGGAAAGGCATGAGGAGATGGGCATTGGGGGCCCGTTGTGGGCCCTCTGGGGGGTGAGGGGTTGGTGGTTGCACTGGGGGGTACCTATGGTACCCCCCTAATTGGAATACACAGGGTGGCAGACACCATGCAGTGCCTGCCACGTTGTGCATGCTAATGCACAACATGCCCTTATTGCATTGTGGGGGGTGCTGCTTACAGCATCGCTTGCTACAATGTAATATATGCTGGATGCGACCTCCAGGGTGGTGGTCACATCCTAATTGCAATAGCGGGACCGCCGCACCTCTGACGAGTCGAAAAACCCTAGCAACGGTTTGAGCCCCTGTAGAATGCCAAAGCATGTTCCTGCTACTTTCTTTGTTTGCATCTGAAGGCTGAGGGCGGAGTCTATCCACGCACCCAGATTTTTTACCACCTGTTTGGGGACGGGTGCACAGCCCAACTTGGCAGGCTACCAGCGCTCGTTCCACAGCTCAGAGTCTCTTCCAACCAGCAGTACCTCAGACATGTTGGCATTAAGCTGGAGACAGTTGGCAGTCATCGACTCAGAGATTCTCTCCAGATCTCTCCGAAACTTGCATGCGTCCTGCCCGGAGTCATACGAGAGTGCCACTACCAACTGTGTGTCATCCGCATATGACACTGCTGTGAGCCCTCTGCTAACGGTTGAACATATAGATTGAACAGTGTTGGGCTCAAAGCTGAGCCCTGCGGTACCCCATATTTGATGTTATGGATCTTGGAGGCAAAAGGGGGGACTGCAACCTGGAAGGTCCTTTCTGCTAGAAAGGAGACAAACCACTCCAGGGCAGAGTCCACGTTACCCACCTCCTCCAGCCTCTGCAACAGGATCTGGTGGGAGACAGTGTCGAACGCGGCACTTAGATCTAACAAAATCAGCGCCGATGTGCGACCCTCGTCTAGAGCCCCCCTCAAATGCTCGGTCACAGCTAGCAGGGCTGATTCCGTACTGTGACCCGGCCGAAAGCCATTCTGAGAGGGGTCCAATAAGTTGTTCTCCTCCAGATAACCTGTCAGTATGGAGTTGATATAGGCCTCCAAGATCTTGGAGACCCAAGGCAGGAGAGAGATGGATCGAAAGTTCTCTGATTTTGTAGTGTCAAGGTTGGGCTTTTTTAACAAAGGGACCACCCTGGTTTGCTTCCAAGATCTAGGGACAACAGATGTAGACAAGGACAGATTGCAGCATATGGCTCAAAGACTGTAGAAGCACGGGTAGAGATTTCAAAAATTGGTCCGGCTTAAGGGGGTCAACAGGAGAGCCTGATTTAATCTTACGGCAGAGCACAGCGAGCTCCTTCTGAGAAACTGGCGGAAAGACAGACAGAGTTTGCCTACATGAGGGTCTAAACACAGGACCCGGATAAGCTGGGTGTTGAGGGAAGGATCTATGTATTGTTTCCACCTTCTTCACAAAGAAGGAGGCAAGGGCCTCACATTGCGCATCAGATGATACTGAAGGTGTTGCAATATCTGCCGAGGTTTTAATTTCCTTCAATATTGAAAAAATACTTTTAGAGGGGTTGCTACTATTTCTAATCACGTCAGAATAGTATGCTGCCCTCTCAGACTGGATCGCTCTATGATATTTTTTGATGGCCACCTGGTAAAATCCCTTTTGAATAGGGTCATAATCTCTTCTCCATGCACGTTCCAACTTTTTCCTACCTTTACGTAGGGAGGCTAACCTATCATTGTACCATACGCTTGATTAGGTGCTTTGACATTTAGACCACCTTGCAGGGACCAGGGAATCCAAGGAGTGGGAGATCCAGCCCGAGAATGCTCTGTCAGCCCCCTCTAGGTTGAGTGGCATCTTAAACGTGGTAGTAAAAAGAAGATCATGGAATTGAGCAATGTTGAGTTTGTGCCAAGGGCGCCTAAGAAAAAACTTCTCAGGAACCCTCCTGACCGGCTCGACTTCTGCCAGTGTCATAGATATTAAGAAATGACCAGACCAACACACCGGTAAGGGGGTGTGGACGGTGAGGGAAGACAGATTGGACATAAAACGGGTCTAGTAAATGGCCTGCGGAGTGATTAGAGCCCTGGACACGTTGGCTCAGTTGGCGCGGCGCGAGATCGGCTAGAAAGTTGGTGACGTCCATGTCCTGAGAGCTTTCAAGGTGCAGATTCAAATCACCAATAACACTGAAGTTGGCAGCTCTCATAGCTAGGGTGCTTACAACTTCAATGAGGCCGGCTCTAAACTCCTTAGAGGGTCCTGGCAGGCGGTAGATTAATAACCCAGACATAGTGTAAATTGCGTGGAATGAAATCCGAAAGCGTCCGCATTCACACCCGACCACAGGCTCCTTTACCAGACTACACATGTAACAGGACTTAAAAACCACCGCTATGCCACCCCCCCCTAGAATCTCTGTTAAGCGTCAGAATACTGAATCCCTGGGGGAGAGCCAAACCAGTTTCTGCCACTATGTCCTCTGATAACCATGTCTCAGTTAGAAAGAGAACATCAGGAGATTCGTTCTGGAGCAGGTTGTAGACATCCAAAAAGTGTTTGACTAAAGAGCGGCAATTTAGGCTCAAAAGCTTTATAGTGGACCTGTGGCTAGGCTGGGGACAAGAAGGTGCAACCAATGGCCAGGACTTATAGCCACAGGATATGCAACAAAACAGGCCCTCATAGCAATTGCAGGGCAGGCAACTACACGTGCTAAGCCCCTTCCCGATCTCCAAAAGGTCATCCACAGAGTACTGCACTGTACCTCACTGTATACCTACCAAAACCGGCAGCATACCTGGCGTCTGGCGGCGACCAGGTGCGGACGGGCACAGACGGGCCTGCCTTAGGCGCGCCTTTGGCACGCCATCTTCCAACCCGGTGCGCGCGTCCGCTGCGCGCATCCGCTGCACGCATGCCACGCCATGGGTTTATGTAGGACAGAACCCGGAAATGCCGATAGTGCGAGACAGGGAGAAACTGGCAGGCGGTACAGGGCGGATGTTTGGTAAATGCTGAAATAATCTCCAACTGTGCAAAAATGCAGGTACGTGTCCCGTAGGACAGACAAGCTTAGCGCCACAGTCTTCCCCCAGAACTAAAATCACAATACAAAGCAGCAAAAAACAAATGGCAGCAACATGTATAAGACAGTCAACAGCTGACCTCAAACTACTCACACACAATGTCATGAAAATAGAACATCACACACAGAGCATCTGTCAGCAGAAAGAGTCAACACAGGCCAAACACTGCTTACATCAACAACAAAAACACAACAGATGCACATGCCAATCCATCACATTGCAAACTCAGCCGGACATCAGGGGGATGCACACCGGACACGTACAAGGCAACATACACTCACAGCACTGCATGCAGGCCAAGCAGTGCTTACACACCAACCAAATCAGTAGCATACACATCTCAGTGCCACAACATGTACACCCACAACACAAATCAGCACAGCACACAGACAACATCACACTCAGGAAGGGTAGCAGTATCTCAGCAAACACACATACAGCTAACCCAACACCCACAGATGCACATTGAGGGACACCCAGATGCAAACAACATGACCAGAGGACTGTGCTGCCTAAACAGTTGCACTGCACATGAGCAACCAGTACTGCAAACCAGTACAAGAAAATAACACATAACTAATTGGGAAACTGTCCTGAGTGGCACATTGGTCATGTGCACAGATCAGCACCACAAAGCATAGTGTAACAAATTAAGTGGTGGGGAGGCTCACAGACTGGCAACCCAAGGGGTAGGTGACATGAGATTGAAGTGGTTTGTACGTCAGTAGTGGACAGGTCAGGAGTGTACTGTACATGAACACATGGAGGGTCACTCACAATGGGTAGGCATCAGAAGCACAGATAGGGGATGGTATGACTCCACATCCCACATACCATACTGGAGCCAAAAATGGCTCAAGTGACAGAAATGCATGAGAAAACTCCCCAAACATGTCAGTGTGGCTGAGCAGGTCTGCACAGTGAGCACAAACAGTATCAAGACACATGGCTGATCAATAAAACACAACACAGACTTGGCAGTCACACACTCTGCATGCTCACAACTGGCAGCAACAACAAGTAGGTGTCCCCCAGGAGTGCAAGGACACACCAACACACTACACAGTGCATAACCTCCAACTCCTACATGTGCACACAATTACAAGCACATGGCAGACAATTGAAACGAACAGGCACCCAGCTCCTGGGTCATACATGTGTGCAGTTGGCATTGCAGGGGCACACACACACATCAACACTACTGACAAATTCACCCCTTCACACTTCATGACCACTCAAGTGCACACATTCAAATGTACCCATGTGACTAGGATGACAGGCCATCTCAAGATAACCATACATCAACACTGCTGTTCACACATCAAGAAAGACCACACAGAAATGATAGACTCAGGCCAGCCTGCCTGTAATCCCATGGATAGAATTCCCCTCTGTGCTGGTAGTGCATCCTAACATGACATGTGTACAATTTAGCAAACCCGACCATAGAATGATTAGGATAACAGTGGATCATCACAAACAACCATCATTGCACCCCCAAGCCTCAGAGTCAAGATGAACTGAAGTGCATGTCACCTCTGGCAAACTCTCAAAAAGTGAAACAAGCAACTGGCAATATCAAAGTGGCATACAGAGCATGTGTCACATTGAACCATACAGAAACGTTTTTATTACGCAAGGACACTGACAAAGCAGACAACAGGAGTAACTGTCTTTATTACAAATTACCCAGATAGGCATCAAAAGTAGACAACAGCAAGGCCAGTGGCCAGTCCATAGTTCAAAGTAGGCACATGTGTGCATGAGAACCTGCTCAGGGAATGGGCATTCTAAGTGATAAACAGCAAGGCCATTGGCCAGTACAAAGTAGACTAAAGTACATGTGTGCTTGAGAAACTGCACAGAGAATGGGCATCCAAAGTGATAAACAGCAATGCCATTGGCCAATATAAAGTAGAATTAGGTACATGTGTGCATGAGAACTTGCACAGGGAATGAACATCCTAAGTGAGAAACAGCAAGGCCAGTGGCCAGTACAAAGTAGAATAAAGTACATGTGTGCTTGAGAAACTGCACAGGGAATGCGCATCCAAAGTGAGAAACGGCAAGGCCATTGGCCAGTACAAAGTGCAAAGAAGGTACATGAGAACCTGCACAGGGAATGGGTATCCATAGTAACAAACAGCAAGGCCAGTGGCCAGTCCATAGTTAAAAGTATGGTACATAAACAAATGGTCACAGCGGAGAATTGATTTTGAATTCACGCATGTAGAACCGAATTCGAATGCATTAAACAATTCAAACGTCACTGCAAAACAAATGATTTCTTATGATTTAATTTGCATCACAGAATCAAAATAATCGAAACATAAGAGTATGTGATTAATCAACATTGTTACACATTGGTGCTAAGAAAGAAAGAAGGGAGGGAGGTGGGTAAGTGGTCTTACGGGTCACCCCTTTTATAATACCCATAGTTCAAAGTAGGCACATGTGTGCTTGAGAAACTGCACAGGGAATGGGCATCCTAAGTGAGAAGCAGCAAGGCCATTGGCCAGTAAAAAGTGCAAAGTAGGTACATGAGGACCTGCACATGGAATGGTCACCCATAGTAACAAACTGCAAGGCTAGTGGCCAGTCCATGGTTTAAAGTAGGCACGTGTGTGCATGAGGACCTGCACAGGAAATGGGCATCCTAATTTAGAAACAGCAAGGCCAGTGGCCAGTACAAGGTAGAATAACATACATGTGTGCTTGAGAAACTGCACAGGGAATGGGCATCCAAAGTGAGAAACAGAAAGGCCATTGGCCAGTACAAAGTAAAAAGTAGGTAAATGAGAACCTGCACAGGGAATGGGCATCCATAGTAGGAACCAGCAAGGCCAGTGGCCAGTCCATAGTTCAAAGTAGGCACATGTGTGCTTGAGAAACTGCACAGGTAATGGGCAACCTAAGTGAGAAACAGCAAGGCCATTGGCCAGCACAAAGTGCAAAGTAGGTACATGAGAACCTGCACAGGGAATGGGCATCCATAGTAACAAACAGCAAGGCTAGTGGCCAGTCCATAGTTCAAACTAGGCACATGTGTGCATGAGAACCTGCACAATGAATGGGTGACACCGTACACTGCCATGGGAAGCAACACAGCCAGGGGTATGACAAGGAGCAGTCCAGGCACCGCTGTGGGAGAGATAGGTGTGGGAGGGGGACTTAGCCTCAGACTTGGCTGTCAGTCGGACTGGGAGGGGGCAGATTCTCGGGGCCAGTTGGAGGACTGGACCTGTGGGAGAGAGGACCAGCTGAGGAAGAGGCATCAGTGGCTTTGGGAGCCAGAGGGCTGCTTGGACCGAGTGGTGTGGTGGCACGTGGAGACGGAGACATGCTGCTCTGAGACACAGTGTGGGAGGGTGAATGTGGGGGGGGGGCCTTTCCACTTCTTGGGGATTCGATAGGGAATAACTGTCTCGGGCGGAGTGGGAAGTGGGGCGGGCACAACAGACTCCCTCTCCACTACAGGTGCATCAGGTGCAGGTGGTGGCCCTCCCTCTGGGGATCTGTTGATTCGGGCGGTATGCTTGGCCTGGCCTTGCCTTTTCCCCTCCCTCCCCGGTTGACCAGGTGACCCCCTACAGTGCCCTCCTTTCCCAGCTTCACAGGGGTGTGGGTGGAAGTTGATGTTGTGGGTGAATCTGCCTTAGAGGGCTTTTTCTGCGGACTCTTAAAAGGCACCAGCTTCACAGCAGGCAAGGCAAATGTCTGCCTGTCTTTGGGAGATGCTTTTGGGACGGGAGTGTCCTTGGATGGGTCTGATTTTAAGGCATGTGAGCCTGAGGCCTGCTTCTTGGCTTGATGGCCCTGAGTGTCACCTGAAGGGCTTTTGCCTTTGCGCTCCTGTGTCACTTTAGTTTGTTTGGGGGATGGTGTCTGCGTTCTGGCCCGCTTGGGTTGCTGCTGTTGTGTGCTGCGTGTGGTGTACCTGGAGCCTGTGGGCAGTGGTGTGTGATCACTCTCGTCATATGTAGATACTGGCAGGGGGGTTGCCAAAGGGACTGGAACTGGACTCTGAGCCTGTGACAGCTGAATGGCTGCCGTCACTGTGGAGGACAAAGACTGGACAGTCCTGTGTAGCCCATCCACGTCTGATTGAATGCCCTCCGCGAAGGCAACTACCTGTGCCAACTTCTTGTCATGGTCTTGGAAGGCATTCAGGAGAGTTGTCTGACCCACACACAGCTGGCGCAAAAGGTCCAACGCCTCAACACTGAGGGCAGCAGGGGAGACAGGGGCAGGGGCAGCGGTGCTTGGGGGGAAGGACACTCTTCCCTTCTTACTGGTGTGAGCACGAGCAGCACTAGTGGAAGTAGCTGGGAGGGCGGGCACTGGACAATGTGTGGTGGAAGAGGAGGCAGATTTCCCACTCCCTGTGCCTGCCAACATCGAGGAGTCCCCACTGGTGTCAGATGACAGTGGTGTTTCTGGGCGTGATTCCTCAAGGACACTCCTGTCCCCCTCCGAGGCACTTGTCACATCAGTGAGCTCTTGTGTAGCAGTCGAGCAAGGTGCCTCACTACTGGTGTCGTCCCCTGTCCCTCTGTGCCCTCGGCAGATGCTGCAAGAGACAGAGACGTAGGTTCAGTTTAGTGCCATACACACAAACATCATATGCAAGCAAAGCACAAAACAAGATGATGATACCCCCAAGTTGCACACCACCCTGTGCAGTCACATTGTGGAACCTAAGTTCTAAACTCAAAAGATGCATGGTAACATGAACACTTGGCATGATTGACCCATGTGATGTCCACACAGGCAAATAGCTTTCCCGTGCCTCCGTGTAACCTGACGTGCAGATCCCTGTGATTATACCTAGGTCCCTGTGGGTGAAAAAGATGTACATCACAACATGTTGTCAAAGTCACACATGGAGTCAATATAAGGGGACAACACCGATACAGACTCCAAAATGTCATTTAGCAATGGCCATGAGCTCCTGCCATGCACCATGTCATGCTTTGCTGCACAACTACAGTTGCACATTGGTGTTAGATGTGTAGTTCTCACAATTTCGAGCTCAGGCACTGCACATATTGACGATAGAACACTCAGATGAGGCACACTGCCATAGGATGTCCCTGACTCCCATAATGCAGCCGATGCCATAAGGCCACAATTCAGAATGCAACGTCAAGGGCCATTACATCAATGACATGAGAAAGTACATGTAGCGAAAATGCATGACAGCTGCACCCAACAGAGAGGCCACTTACAAGCCATTGCATCACACTAGCAACATCACAGAGCTCAGCACTGGCTCAGGGTTGGATACATGCAGTCACTCACAACCAAAGTCACCCTTCCCAAAATACTCACCCCCAGCTTGCTGCTGATGGGCCCTCAAATGATCATCCAGCTCTGGCTGTGCCACAGCCAAGATGCGGACCATTAGTGATGTCATAGTCCTGCGCGCCAACCTGCCAGTCCGAGGGAGCAGTCCCAGCGTCATCACTGCCACGTTTTTGCTCAGCCGGCAGATGTCATCCCACCTCTTGTGGCAGTGTGTGTGCCGTCGGTTGTAGACAACCACAGCCTGCACCTTGCATGCAATGGCCCTCCATATGGCCTTACGCTGGTGGACTTTGAGCTGCAGGCATGGGAGACAAGGAGAGCAAATGTAAGTGACACTGAGTTATGTACCACTGTGTCTCAGTACAAGAGCATGCACACACTCAGCACAGCTATTCAGATATGTTTAGCAGAGACAATACACCAGGACACGTAGTACATCAGCATGAGATAATTATACCTAGATGCATGCTGGTATGAGTATGGACACAGTACCTGGCCATCTCATACACATGCAGAATGCCAGCACAGAAAGCAGGGGGAAGATGGCCCACATCTGCAATGCAATATGTGAAGGAGCAAGACATATATTACACTGGAAATTATGTTTTGGGGCAGACTCATTTTGTCCAACACTGCACACCCCTCAATGTCCTTGGCCTGTGAATGGCTACCTGTGTCATGGAGGTCACATATAGGGACAGGATCTTACAATCTCACACCCTCATCACAAGGTCTGTCTTGTGCAATACACAGGCATAAGATAGCTCATTGAGGAATAGGGTAGCAGACAACCCATATGTCTCACTCTGTCCATTCAGTGATGCGTCCCTGACAAATTGGGCAGTAACTGTGCAGGCCAGGGGGGCTCACACTGCAGTCTAACGTGGGCCATCAGAACTGTCACATGCGTTTACAATATGTGAGGGAAAAATGTGCCTACACATGTGAGTCAGTACGCATTATGAAGAAAATGAAAGGGGGATGTTTCAAAAGTACAGCTATCTGCTATGTCATAGGTGATTTTCCAACAAGAGTGTCACCCTCAAGCATTTCACTCTTGTGCATGATGCTGACATATCCATGGTGGCAATATTAAGTCAAACACACTTCCATCAGTGCCCTCTGTACCGAAACTCCTTGTAATGTCACAGATGAGCCTGTAAAGAACCTCATGTACCCAAACATCCATTAGCACAGGTAATTTCTGTCCTGACTCCCACTTACCAAACTTGCTGTGTCACTGTATGGCTGCAAACAGCACTGCATGTCCCTCCCATCCTGATATGCAGCCAGGGAAATGTGTAAAATAGGCTACAGACCCCTTTCCCCCGAAGTCAGCATGCTAGGCAGTGTATCACACAAACCCTTACTCTCAGGCACATACTGCAGCAGATCCACTTCATTTGGGCACTCCCTGCACTCCCCTACTTTCACTCTGAAACACTTACCATGACATCAGGAGCACCATACAGCCTCCCATACTGTGTGAGCACCTCGTCCACCAGGACCTCCAGCTCCTCTGTGGTGAAGGGACGGGCCCTGATGTTCTCAGTCCTCGCCATCATTGGGTCCATGAGCCAGGCACAGCAGCCGTTGGTGGTGAAGGGTTTCAGTCAGCAGTGTCTGGAAGCAGTGGAAATGTGTGGCTCTCTCTCACACATATATAGCCCCCTGGGGTTGTTTCAGTTGTACTAAGCTGCTACAATTCGTGTTCCAGGTCAGCTTTTTTCAAATGCATCCAGTGACCGGCCCTGTGGTAGCAGAGCACGCCTACCACTATTTCCAAAATTGCATTTTGCTACCGCAATTGTGGTTCCCATTGGCTGTAAGGGTAAGTAGTCTAAATATCGATTTTTATATCTCAATATACAGAAATATCGAGTTTTACATATTGATGGGAATAAATCTCGATGTTTTGTATATCGATGTAAAAAATATCGTTTTGAAGTGTTTAAAAAAATATCGAAGTTTGTAATATCGAATAACAAAATATCATGATGTTAAAATATCGTTAAAGTATGATATTTGCTTTTTTAATGTGTTTGTAGAAGTATAAAATTTAAATAATGTTAGAAAAAATGTATATGTACAATATATTTTTAGGATCGGGGTGTTGTGTTTATAGGGTATAAGGGTGGGTAGTGTTTTAGAATTTTTTCACAAAAATCTTTTAATATTTTATAATTATATGTTTAATTTAGAAATTTAAATTTACTATTTTTAAATATAATTTTAGGAGCGGGATGTTGGGTTCATAGGGGATAAGGGTGGGTAGTGTTTTAAAAATATTGTTGAGAATTTTTTCAATTCAATTCAATTCAAAATCTTTATTCGGATACAATAAATATCCATAAAAGCACAAATACAGAATCTCGGATTTCACATTTTTAGATGCGGCAATTTCATCATATGTACAAATACAGTAAAAATAACTCGACAAGAGATGTCAATAGTATATACAAATACATTTTACTAGAGGTAAGGATCAATGGGTACACATGGAGTAACAGGCACTTACTGCCACTTTCAAAAAGGATCCTACCCGGAATGTTAGCTCCTCATCTTCCAAAGTGACGATGTGCCCATATGCTGCCTTATAATTAATCATCGGGATAGCGTCATTGTTTGATTACATTGAGCATTACAAGGGCAGGGGAGTTGGTCAAGATTAGAGTTGAACCCCAGAGGAAAGCAAAGCAGAAATTTCACAGTATCACCTTAGCCTAAAGAGCAGGCTCCTCTCCCATCTACCGATTGGTCTTGAGAGATAACTACAGGGTAGGTGGGTTCTATTCTCAATCGTCATGTATCGGGCTACTAAAGGTTTTTGTGCCTCTATTTCATGTCTGGTTTTGCTGTAACCCACGTAATGTGCCTTCATTAGGCTTTTTTTACTTATGCCATCCAAGTCGTTTGGATTTAAAAATAACCACTCAAGATTTACGCTGGCCAGGCTCTTCTTATTTATAAGGAACAGTGGTCCGATTCAGAAAGGAATAAAAAGATGCCACAATTAGTACAATGAAAAATTGGGTTTATATGTAAGTCAGTGCAAAAATAAGATAATAAGAAACAATAGTAACCATATATAAAACCAAAACAGTGAGTGAGTTTATTCTGTGGCAGGGTAAAAAGGAAATCAGCCGATTTCCGGAACCCAGGCAAGTGACTTAAAAAGTGACTTTTTTAGTGCAGGTAAATAAGCAATAACAAAAAGTCAATTGAACATCTCATACTCCAACAGTTGAGTATTAAATATTGAGGAGTTTAGAGATGATGGTCGACGACGTTTCGATCACACCTCCAGCTCGCCCCATCGTGTCAGGTTGTGGCTCAATTCTAGAACCACTGGGTAGATACATTGACTTTTTCATCAGAGATTTTGTCCCCACCACACAGTGTTACATTAAGGATACCAAGGCTATGGTCAACCTCGTAGAAACACTCCCCTTCAATCCCCTCAATAGCCTTCTCTGTACCCTCGATGTGGAGTCGCTTTATACTAATATTCCCCATGATGAGGGGATTGACGTCATCTGCTCTATCCTCAATACCAGACCACAACCCCACTCGGTCCCCACTTCTTTCATTACTCACCTCCTCAAAATCTGCCTTACCAAGAATTTTTTCTTGTTTGACGGAACCTTTAATCAACAAGTGAAAGGCACCAGCATGGGCGCAGTTTTCGCTCCGAATTTTGCGATGCTCTACATGGATTGGCTCGAGACAAACAGGATACTATCCCCCCACAACCCTTTCAGGCCTCACATTTTACAATGGAAGCGCTACATAGGTGACATCTTTCTCATCTGGGAGAGCACTACAGGCCACCTTTCTCTCTTCCACAAATGGCTTAATCTTCACAGCAATGGCCTCAAGTTCACTGTCACCAGCAGCACAGAACAGATACCATTTCTGGACCTATCCATCATTGCCCTTAATGGGGGCCTCTACACTATTCTTTACCGCAAACCTACCGAAAAAAACACTCTACTGTCATACAACAGCCATCACCCTCGAGCCCTCCGTGACTCTCTACCTTACTCACAGTTTCTTCGCATACGACGCAATTGTTTCTTCAAAAAAGACAATTTTTCTGAGGCTAACGTGCTACTAAAGAAACTGACTAGTAGGGGCTACCCACGCAAACTAGTGAAGAGATCACTAAAAAGAGCCTGGTACTGCCCCAGGGAGATTCTTCTTACCCCAAAAGAAAAGAAAAATAACTACAAAATTGTGTGTGTTACTACATTCACACCGATCTCCAACGCAGTGAAAAAATGTATCAATAGACACTGGCCCACACTTAATGCAGGCAACCTCAAAATGGAACGCCCTCTTTTTGCTTTAAAAAAAAACAAGAGTATTAAAGACCACCTGGTTAGAGCCGCACTCCCGACATTAAAAGGGATCCTACCCTCAGAACTTTCTGTAATCTGTTACCCTTGGTAGGTCATTTTAAATGTGCGGGTTGCAGTGTCTGTAGGCTCACATTGAACACTAAAAAGTTTGTGCTTGCTAACACTAATATTACCCTGAATCACTTTTCGAATTGTAACACCAATAATGTTATATATGCCATAACTTGTCCCTGTAACCTGATCTATGTGGGACAGACTACACTTAAGATCAGAATCTGGATTTGCCAGCACAGGAGTCGCATCCGGTGCAAAACTGCTAATGCGCCTCTTGTCGAACATTTCACACAGCTGGGTCACACTGAGGATGACATGAAATGGCAAGTTATCAGTGTGTTCGTACAGACTTCAAGAAACATGAACATTGCTGCTGTCCAAACAAGGAGGAACTCAAATGGATAATCCGCACTGACAGTCTCCACACAGGACTGGTCTAACCTGCTATAATTTGTTTATTATTGGTTGCTTTCTTCCTTATTATGGTTTCATCCCGTGCCTGCCACTTCTATTCCCCTCTATCCCCCCTGAACTCCCCCTTGCTATGAATTGCCCCGTGCACACGCCCCCCCGGGTCCATTCCCCTCACCCTTCCCCGCAAATTTAATTCACCAACCTTCTACTAACCCTCCCCCCTAAGCGTCTCTATTTCTCTATCTTGACCGGCACTATTCCATAGCATCTTTTCCTTCACCTCACTGCTAATCTTATATCCTTCCTTCGGTTACCCCTTTCCTCTACCCTTCCATCATGGCCGCCCCTCCGTCTTAGCGGTCCTTGTCCCTTTTCTATTTCCACCTTGGGCGTCCTCACTCCCACTTCCGCCTGCGCAGTGGAACCAATCCCAGCTCCTACATAACGAGCTTCCACATTACCACCCCAGCACTGCCCCGGGAGACCTCGTACTACAGATCTCCGCTTCGTTACTTCGGTAAGCTGATTATACCGCTTCCTTTCCTTGGCCGCGTCTCCGGCCACGCGCTAACCTTTCCCTTTCCCCACCCTCAGTGACATCGCGCCCTCATCCAGGTTTCCTCTGCTGCAGCCCAGATAGGCTCTGGGACTCAACTCCTTGCTGATCTCCGCAATTCACGACTCGGTAAGCCCTTCAGCCCCCGCGATCGCCGCACTTCCTAAGCTGGCCACCTTGCCGATTTTGCACTTAATTCCCCTTCTTTATCCACAGCGCTTTCGCGCCTCTTCCTCAACACCGCGCCCGCATGCAGTAATCTTCTGCTGCAACCTAGATCGGCTCTGGGAATCAACTCCTTGCTGATTTCCGCAATTACGACTCGGTAAGCCTCTCAGCCCCCGCGATCGCCGCACTTTCTCAAGCTCTTCTCAAGATCGTGCACTTAACTCTCCTTCCTTATCCACAGCGCCCATCGCGCTTCTTCCTGGTTACCCTCGTCCGGACCCCCGCCACCATCGGGACCCGAGGACCCCTCGGGTCATGCTGATTGAGGTGCATCCCACCTCTGGCTGACCTCCTCTCCACCGGGCACTCGCTGGACTTCAATTTCCTTTATTAGTTGCCTCGGACTATCATTCGTGTAAGTCCTCTCTTCACCTCTTCATCAATTCAATTCAATTCAATTCAATTTGCTTTATTCGATAAGTACTATCATAAAAGCTTTCATACACTACAGTCAATATTATATAAGTCCAATTTTTGTAATAGTTAAAAGGGATAAAAATATTTAAAAAATACATGGTATAACAACAATATAAGGAAACAACAATTCATAAAAAATTCCCTTTAAAAACAATTTACTAAAGTCAACAAAGGGTCTCAAAATCAAAGTTCATTCCTTTAGTCCTCTTACCCTAAAGAGTGGGTTCAAGATTTATTCAATAGCAGCATTGACTAGTTTTGTGGCTTTGGCCTCTTCATCCCTTTCTCACTCAAACCTTTCCCGTAATCCACTCCTCTCTCGTTATTTCTCTAATTCTTCCCTCTTTCCATTCGCCTCCCTGGTATTCTTCTTTCATAACATTACTGTCTGTGATACACTTTTCCTCCAACCCTTCACACATGTCTTCTCCTTTTTTAACTCACTTGGCCACTAGACAGCGCGCATCTCTCGCCTGTCCAATTGACCCTTCGCAATTCTGCCCTCCCTCTACTCCACCCTACCCGCACCTTCTCCTTCATGCCCCACTTGGTTCCTGCACTCACCCCTCCCCTTTTAATTTCTTATATTGTTTTATGTTAAACTCTTCCCCCTTCTCCTCCTTCCCTCCCCTCCCCAGGCTCACTCCCCAGGCAATCCTGCCATCTACTTGTCCTGAAGAGATCCCACTACCTCCACAGGGATCGAAACGTCGTCGACCATCATCTCTAAACTCCTCAATATTTAATACTCAACTGTTGGAGTATGAGATGTTCAATGTTCAATGTTCAATTGACTTTTTGTTATTGCTTATTTACCTGCACTAAAAAAGTCACTTTTTAAGTCACTTGCCTGGGTTCCGGAAATCGGCTGATTTCCTTTTTACCCTGCCACAGCATAAACTCACTCACTGTTTTGTTTTTATATATGGTTACTATTGTTTCTTATTATCTTATTTTTGCACTGACTTACATATAAACCCAATTTTTCATTGAACTAATTGTGGCATCTTTTTATTCCTTTCTGAATGGGACCACTGTTCCTTATAAATATGTACCTACCCTTGGTCCCTTCTAACTCCTAGGGTTTCCTTGTTTCTTACTCCGGGCCAGGCTCTTCCTGACAGCGGCGAGCCAGTGTATATTCTTTACTTTATCGCAGCTGAGACAATCTTTAATTATTTCCCTAGTTCGCTGCGCCGCGGGGTTCTTCCAAACCGCGAGCCAGAATAAAGCGGGTCGAGCTTTGATATAATCTTCTATGTAAGGGATTTTCCATTTGCTGTGGCAAGCGTATTGTGATGTGGAAATAGGGGCGCACAATATTTTACGACAAAATCTGTTTTCTTCCCTTTGTATACTGTCACACTGCCTAAAACCCCAAACTTCTACTCCATAGGTGGCAGTGGGGATGCATTGTAATTTAAAAATTTTAGAGATAGCAGAAACGACCTGTATCTTTCCAGGCTGGGGCAAGCCAAGTATGCTGTTAATCGCTCTAGAAAACTTTTTACTGCAGTGTGCTACATGCTCCGCCCATAGCCCGTTCCCTGCAAAAACCAGTCCCAAATAAGGAAAAGTGCTAGTGCTCTGTAAACAAACTGAACCCTAAGCAATGATATTATTAAGGTACTTTGTCGATCCGCACGCCATTAAAAACGATTTCTTAAAATTAGTGCAAAGGTCCAAGCTTGCCATAAAATCTACAAAGCCCCGCATCAATAAGCGTAGGGCATTTGGGGTGCGTGCCATTAAAACCGCATCATCGGCGTAGAGAAGGGCCGGGAGCGTGTTGCCTTTAATGATGGGAACATCAAAGGTGAGTGATACCAATGATACGCTCAGATCATTGATGTAAAGAATGAATAGCAGAGGGGCCAGGACACAGCCCTGCCTGACCCCTCGCCCAACCCTGATGGCATTCGATACCTCACCGCCCTTCCAAATCTGCACCCTGGCATGCAGGTCCTTATGCAAATAAGCTAAAAAGTGTACTAAATCCTCTTCCAGGCCATATTTTAAGAGGATGGACCAAAGCCGAGACCTGTTAACAAAGTCAAAGGCCGAGATCAGATCCATGAATGCCAGGAAAATAGAAGATCTTTTAGCTATTGTGTATTTTCCTATGATCAGGTTGAGGTTAAGCCACTGTTCAACGGTACCAACTTTGATCCTGAACCCCAACTGGCATGGATGGAGGATGTGACCCTCCTCGGCCCATACCCTGATCTTGTTAAACAGGATCCTCCCTAAGATTTTCAGTGTATTGTCGATCAGGGATATCGGCCTATAACAACTTGGGTTAGAACGGTCACCCTTTTAAAAAATTGGCACGATGATACTGATAGACCACTTTTCTGGGATTAGTGAAACTGATAAATTGTTAAAAACATTCAGTAAAAGAGGCGCCCAAAATTCAGGCTGATGTTTAATGAGATCAATTGGCAAGCCATCTGGGCTTGGCACCTTATTGCCCACACTCTGATGTATTGCTACCTCTCTCTTTTGTAAGGGTTATCTGGATCCTGGTAGCTACCAGATTCTCGTTCAGAGCCGTGTGTTGGGTTGGAGCTAAATAAATCTTTGAGAAATGATTCTCCCATGACTCGCTACTGATGTTACAACTGATGGGAGACAGCGGGTGACCTATAGATCTCATGGCTTTAACGGCCTGCCAGAAGCCTTTCCCATCTTTTAATGTAGCAGCACATGCTAAGTTATCCCAGTGTTCCTTAACTAAATCAAATTTGCTTTGTTTCATGGCAGCCCTATATCGCTGTCTGCACAGTTTAATGGCCGTCTGGTCCATTGGGTTTTTGCGATTGTCCTTCTAAGATCTTTATTTGCAGCAGAGCAAGCGCTATCAAACCATCTAGGACCTAAGTGTGTTTGCTTAACGGGCCTTGAGAGTATATGTTTAATGCCCTGACATAGTTACGTAAAGGCACCGACTACATCTATGTTGTGTTCTTTAAAAGTCAAACAGGTGTCTACAAGATCCGAATGCGGTTTAACCACCTTGCCCAGTAAAGCTGTGTTATCGATACCCCGCCAGACTAGTCTAAGATTATCGGTAGAGGCGGACAGATCTCTTGCATCACACTCTTTACTAAAAGTTGGTCTAGGGGCGAGTCTCAGGGTTAAATTTACAGGATTATGATCTCCGTGAGTGGTATCGACCACCTCAGCTTTAAGGAGGCAGTCTTCCAGTAAAGGTGATATGAAGACATAGTCAATGGTAGAGGCACTACCCCTTCCTCTGTATGTGGGTATGGTATGTTTGACACATTCGAGGTCCATAACAATCTCCATTACATCCACGAGGTTGTGTGTACATAGATAATTAACCAATTTGATCCCACTATTACAGGTAAGCCTGTTACTAGATTGGTGAGTGGCAGTATGGCTACCGTTGTGAATTTTAGCATTAAAATCTCCCCCTAGGCAGATTCCTGCCAAGTTGGGGAAGTGTTTTGAGTTCTGTATAGTGCTTATAAATTTTTATAAATTAACAAAGTTAATATTTGGTAGATTCTGAAAATCGTTATTATAAAAATTGATAAAACATATGGAAACCCCTCTTTTATAAATAATTGCCTGGAATTTATCATTATCATTGTCCAAGGCCTTTACACTTCCACCTGCAAGGATGTTTATCCAGATTGACAGGCCTCCTGAAGGGCGACCCAGTTTGAAATGGAAGCAAGAGAATTAAAACACTCAAACTCCTCCAGAAATAAGTCTCTGGTTGCCCATGTCTCCTGAAACATTAAGATATCATGTTTTTGGACGAATTCTATCCAGTCTGGCAAATTGGTTTTGGAAGCCAGGCCGGTGACATTCCAACTTAATATTATTAAGTCGAGATCACATGCAAGCATGGGCACAGATGGAAGGCAAGAACCCTGGGCTAAGGGTTCGGGATCATGGTCGAGGGTAGGCCCAATGGGGATGCAAAAGCCTCTATCTGAGGGTTCATAGGATAAAAGAGATGTATTAGAGGACACAGCAATGGTAGGTAGTCAATCCTGATTGTCCAAGTCAGACAGTGACGAGAACCTATTGAAAGTGGGGACAGGGGCTGCGGTGTTGGGGATACCCATATGCGGTTTGTAAAAATAGCCCAAAGGCAGAGCCCAGATCTGGGTTGGGACATTGGGGTGGGACTCCTGGGCCATTACTATAGATTTCACCAAGGATGGGTTTCGGAAGTTAAGAACTACACAGTCCCCCTCGATGTTTTTTGGGGACTGGCCCACCCATCCCACTCTGCGCGTTAGAATAATGTTATTAGTAAGTGATGCCCTGAAACCCTTATGTTTTGACAGCCAGTCAACGCTTTTGTTGCGTAATTGGTCCCATGTTTCAACCTGATTTTCTTTAAGTGGTGGAACTCCTGCCAGGACCACTACATACGGACAAGCCGCTGGTGGTAGGTCCAAAATCTCCTGGCTGCGCTTTGGGTTTGGAATTGATTTTGGGGCTAAACCACCCTCTCCTAATCTGATGCCTTTGAGAGTGTCAAGAGCTACGGCACCAATGAGGCTGTTATTAAGGGGATCAGAAGTTGGTTGCACATTTTTCTCTGATCGATTGTGGCCACAGCTAGCAGCACAACCAGTGTTGATGGTATTATTTATTGCCCTACTACGCTCTGGTACAAAGCAATCTTTTACTTTGTTACAGGTTGCGCAAGTACCAGTCGTTGGGGCAGTTATTGGTGCGATAATCGCGATGTCGCAATTAGGATTGGGTTCGTTAGTCAATGGCGCCATCGTGGAATCAACAAGCTCACTACACTGTGGGGCCGATTCCGATCCTGTAAAAAGGCAGTACGAATTGTCGTAGGGAGCGTTTTCTCCGTACGACTCGTACCAGGTAAACTCATCTTACAACCTAGGAAGTACGATTCGTATAGAAAGCCTTTTTCTGTACGAATCGTACAAAAGACCATACGGGTAAAAAAAAACAACGATTCTGATCCAGAACTGCTTGTACGCGACGTCCGCACATATTGAAGCAGCGTTTTCCGGCCCAGCAAGTATGATTCGTCTCTACGTCACTACGTACATCTCTTTGATTACAGGAGTGAGAAACATCTGGGAAAGCAGAGTCCTAAGCAATGGAGCCCCGCTACGCGACGTACAGCCATGAACCCCATCGTATGTGTTATCCCGGTCCTCTTGGCCTATGACCTGGTGCACTGCACCCGACGCACACGCCGCAGAAGGTGAGAACACCCAGGGGCCAGGGTGGGGGTGAGGGACAGGAAACATACCCCATACACAAACCCAAACTTATAATATGTAGGCCATACATTACCACCAGTGTCTGGTCACTTGGGGGGCCTTGTCCAGCAACCCCTGCGTACCGCAACAACGGAAGTGGACGTGTACGGTGCGTACCACACGTACCCCTACGGCACCATGACAACTCTGGTACGGACCGTACCCACGCATGAATGCGTGGGTACGGTGCGTACCACACGTACCCCTACGGCACCATGACAACTCAGGTACGGACCGTACCCACGCATGAATGCGTGGGTACGGTGCGTACCACACGTATCCCTATGGCACCATGACAACTCTGGTATGGACTGTATCCACGCATAAATGCGTGGGTACGGTGGGTACCACACGTACCCCGTTACGGCAGCAGTAAATTTGGGATATGAGGCTTACACACACCAGGAATGTGGGCCTAGAGGACTGGCCCAGCTTGTTACCTTCATATTGGTGTGTGTGTAGGTCCAGGCCAGCAGTGTACAGCCCCAAGGGGGTGCGTGGGTGGGTGCATATGACTCCCAGCAGCATCCAGACATATGAGGGGTGGCTGCATATGACTCCCAGCAGTGTCCAGACATATGAGGGGTGGGTGCATATCACTACCAGCAGTGGACAGACATATGAGGGGTGGGTGCACATCACTACCAGCAGTGTCCAGACATATGAGGGGTGGGTGCAGAGGACCCCCAGCAGTGGACAGACATATGAGGGGTGGGTGCATATCGCTACCAGCAGTGGACAGACATATGAGGGGTGGGTGCAGAGGACTCCCAGCAGTGTCCAGACATATGAGGGGTGGGTGCATATCACTACCAGCAGTGGACAGACATATGAGGGGTGGGTGCATATCACTACCAGCAGTGTCCAGACATATGAGGGATGGGTGCAGAGGACTCCCAGCAGTGGACAGACATATGGGGGTGGGTGCATATGACACCCAGCAGTGTCCAGACATATGAGGGGTGGCTGCATATGACTCCCAGCAGTGCCCAGACATATGAGGGGTGGGTGCATATCACTACCAGCAGTGGACAGACATATGAGGGGTGGGTGCAGAGGACTCCCAGCAGTGTCCAGACATATGAGGGGTGGGTGCAGAGGACTCCCAGCAGTGTTCAGACATGTGAGGGGTGGGTGCATATCACTACTAGCAGTGGACAGACATATGAGGGGTGGGTGCATATCACTACCAGCAGTGGACAGACATATGAGGGGTGGGGCATATCACTACCAGCAGTGGACAGACATATGAGGGGTGGGTGCAGAGGACTCCCAGCAGTGTCCAGACATATGAGGGGTGGCTGCATATGACTCCCAGCAGTGTCCAGAGATATGAGGGGTGGCTGCATATCACTACTGTGGTAAATAAATTAATTACCAGATCGGAATTTCTATAAATTAACAATACCAATAAAATAATGAACTGAGGAGTCCGTGGTGTGCGAGTTAAATAAGCTTTTATTCATTAACTCGAGTTAAGGGATAGCTCCATCACCTCAGCAGGTTCAGGAGTGGTCTGCTACTTTATTCACGGGGTACAGTTTTTATACATTTCACAGTACATTGCAAGTCATTGGGAGAAGTCCTCCTACTTTGTAGCAAATGTATTTGCAAATTAGCATTGCTCAAGGAGCATAAGTAAAACACAGATAAACACATACTTTTCAAGGAAGCAGCTTGAGGGGATGTTATCAGAGGGTGGGGGAGCTTGTGTGCCTGGGAGATAAGGATGTGGTGAGTGGGTCATGAACAGACAGCCTTGGAGGGAACTGAAATATGTGACAATCTGCGTGGCCCCAGTGAGTCTTAGGCCAGCTGGCTTCGAGGAGATACGAGATAAACTTGTTTTCTCAGAAAAGAAGAAGATTGGTGGGCCATTTCTCAGAGTCGGCCCAACCACAAAAATGCATGGGTGTAACTGACTGAAAACAAAGTGCAATTTAAAAAAAATACGTGGACTGGCTGACCCTGAGCAGCCTGAAGTGCATTCTTAAATGGATGCTGTATCTAAAATGGATGCTGTATAGAATTGTTTTGGAGTAGCAGGGAAAGGAGAGTGTGCGAGGGGACAGAACCGAGAACGTGATCTTTTAATTTTTATTTTCTCATTCCCTCCTTGTCCCCAAGCGCAACTCATTTTTCCTTTTAGGCCACTTCTATGGCCATGAGACCGTCCACATGGGCTAGCAGCATCATTTTCTCATTTTCCTTTGCTCTATTAATTGGTTGTGGGATGAGACATGTAGCACAGAGACCGCACAAAGCGGGGCCGCATTGGACACAAAGGCAACATGATATTATGAGGACAAGGATCATCCCAAGTACGGCCAGCATTTTCCATCCCCATGTCGAAATAAGGCTCCATATCCAGTCCACCAGGGACCAAGAGCCTGTGGCCTGGTCAAGGCCCTTTGATATTACATGAAGTCGGGAAATAGCTGCATACACCGTGGGGGCGTTATCAGGAATATAAATGCAGCAGCTGGAACCGATCAATTTGCATACCCCCCCATGGTCCGCCAGGATGATGTCTAAAACCATACGATTTTGTAACGTCATGAGTCTTTCGGAGGCCATTTCAGCAGTGATGTTGCCCAGCGCACCGGCCGTCTCGTCAATAGTGTTTTTCAGCACACAGGATAATTGTCTTATGTGATGGCTATTAATCATGGGTCCCCAGAAGGGAATGAAGCCTTTAAAAAAATCTCCTGCCTCTTGTCCTGAAGTATCCCCTGCATCTATGACCCCCCTTCGCCGCCTTCGCATGGTAGACAGAGGGTCAATCAGATGGTATACTGCCGGGGCAGTATAGGTGGGAGGTAACAGGAAGGCAATATAACAGGAGCTGCTCCACCCAGTGGGTAGCCACACAAAGGCTTTGTCTCCGCAAATAAAATAAGAATTAGGTGATATAACCAGATAGGGGGACATCGTGGTGTTCAAACTTCTATGAACTAGACAAGAACTTTCCCCCACCGGCTTATCTCCTATACCCGTTATACACAGGGCTCCCTTTTGGGGTATCACCCATGCAAAGGATGGTGTGAGTTTCCTTTTTGTTCTTTTCATACCTACAAATAGGGTGTTGCCGCTACTATTAACGGTATTCATTTCCTGCTTCTCCTCCTCCGTGTAGGGAAGAGTGAAGATGTCATTGTCGGACCTGTAGCAAATGGGATAGGCCTGCTTTCCCGAAGCATTACGCCAGACGTGTTCAATAAAGGAAGAGAGGACGGCATCATTATTCTTCCCGTCCTCTGTTCCTCCTGCAACATGAGTCTCCAAGTCAAACAGGAGCCTGCCATAGAGAAGGGGTATGAAAGTAACGGGACACCTTTGCTGACCGAGTGTGGCATTAGTCCACAGACCCAACAGTCAGTGGTGTTAATCGATAGTTGGTGATGATGCAACATAGAAAGGAAAGTGTTGTTGCGAAATTCTAGGCGCCTGTCTGTAAGATGCGTAGGAAGTTCTAAATGGGAATGCATAGTAGTATTGATTAACGTTTTTGACAAAGGAGGAGGGTATGCCAAGTGTAAGATCCACCCCAAGCATGCAACAAAAAGGACAATAAATAATAACATTACTAAAAAAAACGAATATCTCTGACGTAGCATTTTACAATACTTCTTCCTCATTATCGATATTTTAGTCACCCCCCCACAATCTGCAGAGATGCAGTAGTCATCGTCTGACCGTTTCACCAGTTAGTCTGTACCAACTGGACTTAATTGATCAGATCTAGACTACTGTCGCGGAGCGCAGTTTTGACTTATAAGTTTGTTGTGGCGTGAGGTCCAAGAGAGGGGGCAAGTAGTTTGAATTATCTTTCTTTTGAACAGTGTTCTCAATGTTCCCAAAGTACTTTTTACAATGGCTGGCGTGGAGCCATCCTTTCCTTCCTTCAACTTTTACTGCTGTCCGTGTAGTCAGAAGTACCACCTTCGGTTGTTTCCACCTGGGCTCCAAGGGCGATGTTCTATCAAAGTTTCGGACCAGGACCCAGTCCCCAGGCTTTATCGCATGCTCTTCGGGATTGGTGTGATCTGGAAAAGCAGCTGCCACATGTGAACGACAAGAGCGTAGTGCAGATATCATGGCGGCAAGATAATCTGTCAACATATTACTGTCAGTATCCGTGATAGATTTAGGTCTAGGTGTGCCCCACATGTTAGGAGGTCTTCCGTAAACTACCTCATAAGGAGATAGACCGGTCCTTGAGTGTGCTACCATCCTCATATAGAAGAGGGCCACCGGCATAGCCGTGGCCCAGTCCACACCCTTTTCCGCACAGATTTTTGCAATTTTAGTCTTCAATGTCTGATTGTGTCTTTCAACTAGACCTGCAGCTTGTGGGTGCCTGACACAGTGGAACTTCCAAGTGTACCCTAACAACAATGATACCTGTTCCATTAGTTTAGAGGAAAAAGGTTGACCATTGTCAGAATAGATAACTCGGGGCAGTCCATATCGAGGAAAGAATTCTCTAACCAATTGTCTAGCTGTTGTTTCGGCTGCGTAATCTGGTACTGCATAGGCTTCTGTCCACCTAGTCAATGCACATACGACCACTAGTACGTATTTCTGTCCCCTACATCTATTCATTTGTATGTAATCCATTTGTAGGACCTCAAAATCATTTTCAGGAGGGTGAAAACCACCTTGTTCTACAGACAACTGACAACATATCATACATGTTCTGACTTTGTGTTTTGCGGCAGCTCGCAAGTGTTTGTTGTGCCATAATGGTCGTAAGCTATCTAACATTCCTTTCTCACCTAGGTGTGCTGGACTATGTGTAGTTTCTATGATTATAGGTACCATCGAATTGGGTAGGAACCACACTGTTTTGTCTTTTGTCACCCACCCCTGTTCAGTCTCTGTCCCTCCTGCTTCAGTCCAGTTTTTCTTTTCTTCTGGGGTGGCGTGGGCCTGTATGTCTATGACGTCTTTGGAAGGGTCTCTCACTATCAGGACTGTGTCCTGTTGATGGGAAATGGCTACTGTCTGGGCTGTGTGTTTGGCAGTTTGATCTGCAAGATCATTTCCTTTAGAAACATTGTCTGTAACTTTGGTGTGGGCTTTGCATTTCATAATCGCTACTTCTGTCGGTAGGTGTATGGCGTCCAACAGGTCCTGTATTAAAGGTCCATGTTGTATCTTTGCTCCATGGGAGGTCAGAAAACCTCTTTCTTTCCATAGAGTCCCGAAATTGTGAACAACCCCAAAGGCATACTGCGAATCTGTGTAAATGTTTACTTTAAAATTTTTCGCCCACTTACAGGCCTGCATGAGGGTGATTAATTCCGCAGCTTGGGCTGAAAGGGTGTCTATTCTGTTTGTTTCTATAACTCTACTATCAGTTGTTATGGCATAAGCTGCTGTTAACTCTCCTGTACTCGTCCGCATGCATGACCCATCCACAAAGAGCGTAACATCTACATCCGATAGCGGGACATCAGTCAAGTCTTGCCTGGGTTTGGTGACAATCTCTATCATTTTGATACAGTCGTGTGTATCTTCATCATTTGTGGCATTGGGTAGCAAGGTAGCAGGATTTAATGTGTTACACCTCCTTATCTCTATGTGTGGCTGGAACAATGTCAGCTCATATCCCGTTAATCGTGCAACTGTGAGGTGTTGTGTTTGTGTTCTGTTGAGTAGGAGTTGCACCACGTGTGGTATAAGTACTGTCAGGGGGTGTCCGAGGACAATGGCATCGCTTTGTCTGATGGCTAAAGCTGTGGCAGCTACAGATTTTAGGCAGGCAGGTAGGGCTTGTGCGACTGGGTCTAATGTACTTGAAAAGTAGGCACAGGGCCTGTTTCTTCCTGCTTGGTCCTGCGTGAGGACTGAGAGTGCTGTACCGCCTCGTTCTGTTACAATAGTGTGAAGGATTTGGTGTAATCTGGAGTAGCCAGGACTGGGGCCTGACAAAGTGCTTGTTTTAGTTCCTCAAAGGCCTCTGTATGCTCAGTTGTCCATGGCAAAGATGCCGATAAATCGGCCTCCAAAGTGGTCAGTTGTATCAATGGTTTGTCCAAATGGGCATACTGAGGAATCCATTGTCTACAATATGATGTTAAGCCAATGAAGGCACGTACTTCTTTCTGTGTTGTTGGACGTGGAATAGTGGCGATTAACTGTACTCGCTCCTGTGTAAGTTGTCTACCCTCCTTGGACAGCAAGTGCCATAGGTAGGCCACTTGCTGTGCACAGAACTGTAATTTAGAGGGGGAGACGTTGTGTCCTTTGTCTGCAAGAAATAGTAAAACCTGGAGGGAAGCTTTTTCGCACTCTATTTCTGACTGGCCTGTTATGAGGATATCATCTACATATTGTATGAGTGTTGTGTTTATAGGCATCTGGATGCTGTCCAACTGCCTCTTCAGGGCTTGACTGTAGATACTGGGACTTTCTGTATAGCCCTGCGGAGCTCTCGTAAATCTGAAGCTTCTGCCATTTAATGAGAACCCAAAAAGATATTGGCTATCCTCATGAATAGGAATGCTGAAGAAAGCGTTTTTCAGATCTATAACAGTGAAGAAGGTAGCCTTGGGGTCTATGGCTGTCAAAAGCGATGTTATGTCAGGTACCACAGGGTATTGTGGCACTACACATGTGTTTAATTCTCGTAGGTCCACTACCAAACGATATACATGTTCGGTGGTTGGGTCCGTTCTTTTAAGAACTGGAAGAACAGGTGAGTTGCAAGTATTGGAATCTGTCTCTACTACTACCTTGTGTTCAATCAGGTCATTTATTATTTGCAGTAATGCTAGTTCAGCTTGCAGTGGTATTTTATACTGTCTTATTCGTGGCAAAACCACACCTTCCTTTAGTGTAATCTTGTGAGGTGTGATGTCCATACAGCCTACATCTGTAGGACTAGTTGCCCATAATGTCTGCGGGATCACTTTGAGTCTGGCATACAGTTCCTTTTCCAGGAAATGACCTTTGAAATCTCGCAGGAATAACCTGACACCTTCTGGGGAACAACATATCACGGCACCCAGTTCTTTCAGTGTTTTAATACCTAATAGATTTTCGGGACAGGTCCTTGTTAACACTAGATCTGTAGTACGTGTTAGTGGACCCACTCCTATGGAAACACTTTGGGAGATCTTATTTATTACTGTTTTTCCCGAAAAACCCAAGGAAATACTATGTGAGCCGGAGAGAGGTATCCCTGGGACCTCATCATGGTTTATTGTTGTCCTACTGGCCCCTGTGTTAAGGAGGACTTTTCTGTCCGCCCCAAAATGTGTGCTTGTACATAGGGGCCACGTTGGTCCACCGTGACAGGGATCAGGGGCAAGTCTTTTTCTCTCTCTAGGCCCTTTCATGAGTATTCAGGATATTCGGGGTATATTTCATCATTGCGTTGGTACATTTGAATTTGTGCGGGGCGTTAGTAGGGGGTCCGGCCTGGGCCGTAGGGGTTGAGGCCTCATTGTTTCGAGGAACGTAAGGACGGGCTTGCGTTTTTCCTGTTGCTATATTATGTTTTAATACGGGACACTCCCTGACGAAGTGGCCAGGTTTTTTGCAATAATTACACGACCCCTTTTCAGTGGATTTGTTATTTTTACCCGAGTTGGATACAGTCGTTGTCTGGGCCACCAGGGCTTTCATTTTGGTGTCCTTGACGCGTCTTTTATCTTGTTCTTCTTCTTCTTTAATTCTATTGTGGTGGTACTGTAACATTTGTAACATTTGTTGAGAAGTGTTCGCTTGCCACGTACTCTCAACCTTTTGGACCCTGTTCTTTATTGGGGAAGGGAATTTCCACTAACTTTGCAACCAAAAGACGTTGATACCCTTCACTGCCTGATGAGAGGCCACTATTAATGGCAAAACATTTCTGTAATCTTACAAAATAGTCCCCAGTATCTTCTTCTGGCTTTTGTTTACATGCTGAAATTGCATCCCAATCCTCCTTTTTTGTTGTTAATAATTTGGGTAATACTTGCATAAGGAGATCGGGGAATGCTCGTATTAGGGGTCCTAATCCCTCCCGGGTAGGCGGGCTTGGTCCTCATTCCCTAATGCTGTCCAATTTATAACTGTGCCCCCGTCCATGTTCCAATCTTTTTCCATCAGTTTTTCATATATTCCTTCGGGAAGGAGGACCTTAAGTAATATTTTCATGTCTGCGTAGGTATAGTTTCCTAAACTCAGGATATCCTTTATCTCTTTATGAAAGCCTGCAGGATCTTTTACATGTGGTGGTACTATTTTTTTAATTTCCAATACCTCTAACTTCGTAAGAGGGGTGTACACGTGTACCCGCTCAAAAGCGCCATCTGGGCCTGCTCTTGGGTGTACTTCCCGTAGAGGATATTGTCCCTTGTCACAAGTGCTTATACCGGACATTTCAATTTCGAACTGTACATAACGCTGTCTCAGATCCAAAACTTTAGTAATGAATTCTTCATCCCTTGTGGACCAAAAACCGTCTGCACAGTCACGTAATAAGTGATATATTATCTTAGGTGGGGGACATGTTTTTTCATATAGTGTCGCCAAATGTTGTAACATGAACATACCCGCTATTCTTTGATCAGACAGGGAGAGGGAGAGGAAGAGCTGTCCTATTATATCAGGGTCATAAAGTCCGTGCTGGGCAATCCAATCAGTGGCTGATCGTGCTATTTCTTTCTCATGTGAGGTGAAGGGTGGGCCGTCCTCAAGTCAGCGCTCCAATGACTGGGCAGTGCACTGGAACATTTTAGCAGAAGCGGTATCCGTTCTAGTATTTTTGTATTCAGTCAAGAGATGATGGGGGGGGGAGAATCCGGGACGGCGATGGCTACGGGCCAGTCCCACAACAGTAATTCTCCCTTCCTCTTCTTCCTCACTCGTGACGTTCTCCTGTCTTTCTCTATCTTGGTGGATGGTATGGATGCCCGATATCAATCGTACTACCAACTCATCTAGCCGTTGGTGTTTAGTGAACTTGGACTGTTCAAGCAAGTCGCTTAGGTCCAACAAAAGGTTGTGCGCCTTGTGATTACTGGAGTCCAAAATCCTCAAAAAACAGGTCACCGCAAATTGTAACATGGTCTGCTTGGTCTCGACCTTTCTATTTTGCATCATTGTTAACAAGGCCTGTTCCTTTTGGCCCGTCCGGACGAAATCGCAAACTGCGTCCAATTGGGTTTTACTGTTGGGATTTATCTGGAGTGCGTCTACGGCCTGTCTCAATCTATAAGATATTGTGGCCATTCTACCTTCCCCGGGGCATTCATCATAGGGACATTCCAAAAGCGGGATATCCGTTTTATCCTCTGTCCCGTCTTTAACATCTTCTGAGAGAGGGGCGGTGGCCATTTGGCCACCCATCTGTACTGGTGGTATAAGTTGCAGGGCTTGTCGTTGAACCACATAAGGCGGGGGACTTTCTATTAAGTAAGAGGACACAAAATCCTCTGAAGGAGTCATTTTTTCCTTTTTCATATTGTCTTGGATGCACATCTCCCCACTAGTAGTCTCTGTAGGCAGAACAGGATAAATCCCTTCAACAAGTGCAACTGGAAACCTCGGACTCAACAGGTTCACTGGTCGGGCTCTGGGTCGGAACACTCCGCCAATCTTCCTCACATCACCGCCTCGTGTGGATGTTCAGTCTCAGTCTGTCTCCTTCTCGCCGCGAGGGAGTCAGCAGGAATACCCCGCTTCTTGTGCACTTGAGAGTCCGTCGGGGGTGTGTGGAAGGGACAAGGACCGGACGTGGACCTCTGGTGCATGGGGAAGGGGGAGTGTCCCTGTTCGGGCGCCAGTTAATGTGGTAAATAAATTAATTACCAGATCGGAATTTCTATAAATTAACAATACCAATAAAATAATGAACTGAGGAGTCCGTGGTGTGCGAGTTAAATGGGCTTTTATTCATTAACTCGAATTAAGGGTGCGGTGCCTGGCCCGAAGGAGACATGGTGGGACACTGCACTGACAGGAGGGACAGGAGCAACTGGGAGGGCGGAGATGGGAATGGAGGAGGCGGGGACAGATGTGGGGATGCTGCCAGTTGGTGTTGCAGCCTCCGCCTCCTCAGGGAGTTCAGCCTCAGACCCGTCGGGCTCTCGCCTCCAGACAGGTCCTCCACCGACTCCCCTCGCCCTCCGTGCCACTGGCTCCTGCTGACTCCACAGCACTGGCGGCACTGTCGCTGGGTCCCTCCTCCAGGTCCATGCAAGTGTCTCCCTCGGTTTCGGGTGATGATGCTGTGGGCAAGGAGAAGAAACCAAAATGCATCAGTCACCTGTATACATCTGACACATGAGCAGAAAACAATTGGTCACAGTGCATATCCGGCAATGCATCATGAGTAACAGCTAGATTACTCTGCACATATGTAAGCCCTGTACTGCCCAGTTGGTTGACCCACTATGCCACTTGGACACCAGGAAAAAAAGAACACACCAGGCCACAACTTGGATGAGAAATACACTGAGAAGCTAGTGTCTGTGAATCGGTGAGCACAGCAATACAATGAAGTCATGCCACGTCTTGTTTACCCTGAAAGAAACAGTAGTGGTGCACCCAAGGTAAACTAACACACCTCAATACTCAAGGTGTCACCACACTCAGAGACCTGTAAGTACTTTGGAACACAAAACCAAAACCATGTCGCACAAGGCAGTGCACACAAAGGTACATTTACCCTGTCATTGAAGAAGCTGACACCTTTTCTAAGAAGCCACAGTTAGAAATAAATGGTGTTGCAGAAAGTACATATACATGTGCCCACGGAGGTCTTGGTGTCTTGACACTCGTTAGTTTGTATCACCAACAACAAAGGAGTCTCACAAAATCAAGACCACTGTGGGAACATGTATATGAAGAATCTGCAACACCAATTAATTCTAATAGTGGCTTCTTTGAAAAGGTGCCAGTGTGTTCAATGAAAGTGGAAATGCTGTTTGGTGTGCACTTCCTTGGGAGATATCTTTCATGCAGGCACATCAGTGTTCTTAACACAAATCATCAAATTACCACATTTAAAACATGAAGAACTGTTGACAAGTGCTGTGAGTGCCAAGGTACAATTTTTATAGAGTAACAACTTGAATAATGTCATTTGTCACATGGCTATCCGTCACCTGATTACACAGTTGGCTACACATATGACCTACTGCCTGTCATCTGGAGTGGTACACATGTCCACACCCAGGACAACGCATAAGCTAATGGGCCTGCAATTGGGTTGAAAAAAAGCCTAGCTGTACTGTGGGGACACCCTCATGGCAATCCAGAATGTACACACAGATGTCAGCTCACAAAGTCCAAACTGCGTAGCATCTGAACCACACACAGGTGCAAAAAATGTATGAGCACGATACATGTTTGTAAAAAACTGACACAGGCTGCAAAGCATGAACATTAAGCACTGGCCACCATCACAGGGGCACTGCACAGTGATTTTCTGTACAGCCAATTCTCACACACAAGTCAGACCTGGCAATGAAAAATCAGGGTTGCACATGTATGCCCCTCCCGCACACCCCCCCATACCTGAGTCAATGTGACTGATACAGATCAAGAAGTGGCACCTCTTACTCAGGGTTACAATAACTGTGCTTGAAAACTTGCTTCATTTACACAACATCACCTCGTGGGGCTGGCAACACATATTTGTGACAAACAACCCTCAACAGATTGTTGTGAATAGCCACACAGTCACTGCCCAGTGTGAGTATGCACAAGCAAAATGGTGTATCCCTGTCCAGTGGACACATGTAGCACACATTTGAAAAATGCAAACTAGGCCAGGTAACAATGCCACAGAGGCAGACCTATGCTGAACCCACAGTGAATGTTTACAGTGTTGGATGACACACCTGATTAGGAGGCCAGGGTGTCTCAGGGGACTGTAGTGGGCACACTGCTCCGTGGTCCTGGAATGAGCTGACTGTACCATGTTCAACCGTCATGGCACTATGCATATCTCCCACTCATGGACATCATGTCTGAGGCCACAACATTGGTCATGCATGCTGCAAGGGTGTTCAGTTGAAAACTCACACTCCTATGTTGAGAATCATCATCAATGACAACAAATATGGACCCCCAACATAGTGAACAGGTCATGGCACAGGCAAGGTACCAACACAAGTCACAAACCACCCTCCCACATGATGCAGAAAGCTATGTGCACTGAGATTTACTGGCACCCTAGATGAACATGTGCAAATGTGATTACACACAGACCAGGGGACACATGTCAAGGAGGGGAAGGGATGAAAAAGAGCCCCAGGTGACATTGGGGATCAGAAAATGCACTGCACATACAAACACTGGGAGTGTATTCATGTGAAATAGCACTTTCTAAAGCTGGTGACACATAACATGACAAAAAGCCATGTACCTACCCGCTCCTTGCTGCAGTCTCTCCTGTAACTGCCTATCGAGGTCAGGGAAGACCACCGCCAGGACACGTTTCATGTGGGGGGTCAGGCGTCGGCGGCCGCCGTGGGGGCGAGGACTGTCGAGCCCCAGCTGGACCCGGGCGATCTGCCGGGTCCAGTACTGGATGTCCTGCCACCTCTTGTGGATCTGTGGCAGCTGCCGACTATGCTCCCCCGCAGTTCTCACGGCCCTGACGACGTTGTTCCAGATCACCCCCTTCTCGTAGGCAGTTACCTGTCAGGATGACAAAGTGACACAACATCAATACACCTGCTCCATGTCCCAGAGACACACATTAGAATTTCTTTGAAATGTTGAACAGGGCATAGGATGCTGACATGAATAGCCTCATTCACAACAAGAAATTGGCCTGTGTGCAAGCGCCAATGCACTACATGGCATTGAAAGTCAACAGGTGACATGAGGGGTGCAACACACTGAATGATCATGCCACACACTGTGCAGCACATGCAACAGCAGGCTGATGGCCAGCACGTGCCAAGCAGTCACATGTCCACTCCACTGACACACCCTCAGCAGACTAGACAGACACACCCAGGCACAGATCACTCGCCTGTCATTGACAACAGCGGATACAACCCTCACTATGCACATGTGCCATTTGCCAGTGGGGAGTCACAGGTGTTGTGCTAGCTCTGCAAGTCAGACACAAAGCACAGCTTACTTGTCACATTAGATGGGTAGATCTGTTGCCTCCACCATGCAGCTGTGGTGCAACACTTCACATAGACACTCACCCACATGACAAGGAACATTCACACACATCAATATCCATGAGGTCGTACACATCATTTGGACACTCTCACCACAGGTCCACTCAACTCATACACATCTGCGGGTACAGTCACCTGTCACACCGGGGGGACCACTGAATCACCTCAGGACAACAGGAAAAAAAGCCACCAAGGATTTGCCAGGCTGAATGTGTAATGCACTATGCAGTGAAAGTCACTGTAAGCACTATGCAAGTAAGGAGTGCACACAGGAACTACATCATGCTCTGCATGAGAGCCATAAGCATGACCCCCCCCGGGACACACTCTAAACAACATTGCATGTGTGTCCCACCTGGACACAATATTGACTGTCACACGACAGGTGCATAGGCAAAGGTAGTAGAGTCAGCACTCACCTGCTCCCCTGGTCTCCCATACAGCCTGGGGTACTGTGGGAGGAGGCTGTCCAGCAAGGCCTCATTCTCCTCCTGGGTGAATGGCTGGGCCCTCTCCACAGCACGTGACATGGTCCAGAGGAAGCAGAGACAGCAGCAGTGTGGTCGACTCTAAAGTTGTGCAGGCAAGTGCCCTCTCATGGCTTCTAGCTGCCTTATATCTGTCTTGCTCAGGGGCATTCATTTTGAGGAGTACATAGTGATTGGTCTGAATCATTCGCATCGTACGTTTACTCCATTCCCTTTAAACATACACCAGTAACAGCATTTGCATCATTCAAATTTTGAGCATCATGTCAAGTCAACAACCACTTTGCAACATTGTATTTTGTGGCCAACTGACTTTTCCAGGACACCTGATGGACAAATTTGAACAGAAAACTCTGTATCCATGACAACCAGCATGCATTTAGGGCCTTATACTTGTCCCTTATGTGTCCCCTATGTAATTTTGAAATCCACACACAAGTACGGTGGGTTTCACACGTACCCCTACGACACCAGTTGTACAGTGCGTTTGACACGTACGTGTACGCATTAGTAGTACACGTATGTGTACTACTAGTGCGTACCCGTAAGGGGAGCGCACTAGTAGTACACATACATGTACACACTAGTAGTACACGTACGTGTACTACTAGTGCGTACCCATAAGGGGATCGCACTAGTCGTACACGTACGTGTATGCACTAGTAGTACACGTACGTGTACTACTAGTGCATACCCGTAAGGGGATTGTACTAGTTGTACACGTACGTGTACTACTAGTGCGTACACGTACGTGTACTCCTAGTGCGTACCCGTAAGGGGATCACACTAGTCGTACACGTACGTGTACACACTAGTAGTACACGTACGTGTACTACTAGTGCGTACCCGTAAGGGGATCGCACTAGACGTACATGTACGTGTACGCACTAGTAGTACAGGTACGTGTACGCACTAGTAGTACACATACGTGTACTACTAGTGCGTACACGTACGTGTACGACTAGTGCGATCCCCTTACGGGAACGCACTAGTAGTACATGTACGTGTACTACTAGTGCGTACCCATAAGGGGATTGCACTATTAGTACACGTACGTGTACTACTAGTGCGTACACGTACGTCGTACTACTAGTGCGTACACGTACATGTACGACTAGTGCGATCCCCTTACGGGTACGCACTAGTCGTACACGTATGTGTACTACTAGGGCGTACACGTACGGGTATGCATTTCACACGCTTACAATGGTAATACAGGCGTACACATGCCAGGAATGGAGGGCTACGAGTCACACATGGATTTCCATCAAGTACTTGTCATTGCATACTTTCATGTGCAGGCCCTAGGTGTGTTAGCCAGTGATATTGCACAGGTCATCTCATCTAGTTGCACAATTGATGTGTGATGACCTGTGGACACATGTCATGTGTGATGGGGCACTATGTGGCACACATCACCTTGACACTTGCCACATGGGTGTCTGTAGTCCAACTGTGTCATGCACAGGAGCAGTGGGATGGCACAGTCATCAACACCCGCACCTGTCTCCTGATGCCAGGGACAGGGACACTCTATCAACTGACCTGTCACGATCCGCGTGCCCCTTTGGGACTATGTCAGGTGTGTGTCATGTGTTCCCATGAGCTTGATGTCAGTGTCCCGTCAACTGCATCTGCTGTTGGTGCATCCAACAGGGGTCTGTGTGGAGATGGGCATGGAACACATCTACGCACACCATGCCACATGTGGATTCCCACGGCTGTAGGGTCTGTGTGCATCGGACATCATATTTTCCCTGTCATACATGTGTGCGTTGTCTCAATGGCTGTGTCTTTGTGTTGTCACGTGTACCCCTTCATAGCACTGTGTTTGATATGTACATTTGACATTCCATGTGACCTGTGTGTGTGCCTTGCAGTCAGCTGTCTGGATGAGATGACATCCTTCCAATGCAGGTATGTGGTTGTGTGTCACTCTGGTGATATCTGTGGCTCTTCACTCAGACTGGCCCCCAAATCATTTCAGGGCATGTCATGTAGACTTGACAATCAACAGGTGTATCAGGCTTTTTGTAGGAGTGCCAGCAAGCTGGCATATGTGTCCTGGATGTATTGCACACACCCGACTCCATAGTTACCTGATGTGTATTAGCAGTGCTATGTTCATTGACATTGATGTTGGCCGACTCTCAATCTTCATTCATACAAACCATGTCTTGTAGGGCACCACCTGTCCCAAGACTAATGCCAGACTTGGGTGCCATAAGGGAACGTGCCTGCATCCGCCTTTACAGATTCACTCGGCAGTTGATTGAGGACTTGACAGACAAGCTGGCACCACACCTCCAACCGCAACACAGGTATCCTACTGCGCTGACCCCCAAGATGAAGGTGATGGCAGCCTTACATTTTTTTGCCACAGGTACATTTCAATTGACCATAGCTGATGTGGGTAGGATGTCACAGTCTATGTTCAGCCGTGTCCTGCGTGATGTTTTAGCAGCCATCTTGGAGCACCTTGATGAATTTATCAAATTTCCTACTTCAGAGGAGTTGATAGATGTCAAGGGTGATTTCTATGCCCTGGGTGGGATGCCCCATGTAATTGGGTCCATTGATGGTACACATGTGGCTTTGGTACCGCCACAGGCACAGGAATAAGCCTATCGCAACCGCAAACATTACCACTCAATAAATGCCCTTGTGGTGTGTTTTGCTAACATGCTGATTTCCCATGTCTGTGCATGTTTTCCTGGATCAGCACCCAATGCCTACATCATGAGGCGTAGCAGGGTGCCACAAATGATGCTGCGGCTGCACAACGAACGAACATGTCTTGTTGGTGGGTATACTCTTTTTGTCCTATGTGTTGCGGTATCATTGTCTCTTACGGCATCTCCTGACCCACTTATGTACATGATGTTTCCATGTAGGGGACTCTGGCTATCCCAACATGCCATGGCTGATGACACCTCTCCGCAACCCAAGAACAGCTGCAGATCACCGGTACAACAATGCACACGGGCAGACCAGGCGAGTGATTGAGAGGACGTTTGGACTCCTGAAGAGCCGATTCCGGTGCCTGGAGAAGACAGGCGGGTCCCTCCCTTATGCCCCGGAGAAGGTCTGCCAAATCTTCCTCGTGTGCTGCATGCTGCACAACATGGCAGTTGAGAAGGCAGTGCCACTCATCCTGGATCTGGATGAGCAGGAACATCCACCCGTGGAGGATCAAGGGCTTGCTCACGAGGCTAGTGATGAGGAGGAGGGAGATGATATCCGGAGTCAGCTCATACGCAACTTCTTCTCATAATGGTGAGTCACTGGGTATGAGTGAGCAAGCTTGTAGCATTGAGTGGCATGTGTTGCAATGTGTGTGTCCAGCTGACTGAATGCAAAGTGACTTGGATGTGTGTTCTGATGTGTCACTCGAGTGATGATGTCATGCCACACAGTTTTGCGGAGAGACTTTCTTTGCAATTTACATGTGTCCAACATTGTTCATGTTTTGTAAATGTGCATGTGTGCGGTGAGAATTGTTTTAGGTGACTTCTTGTGTGTCTGTCATTCCCAGGTATTTTGCGCCTGTTGTCTGCTCATGTCATCGTTGTCCTCCTGCTATTCCTCGTGAGGATTGCAACGTGTGCTGAATCAGCGTTCCATGCACGGACATGTGGAAATGTCAGTTTTGGTAAGGATTGCAGCAAGGCTTTTTGGTGGTGGTACGGGTTGAGAATGTGTGGGGACTGCTTCTGTACATGTTGTGGTACCATGCATACATGTCTTCTCACCATGGAGCATATTACATGTAGCATCACTCCCATGACATGATAGTCACCCTTCTTGACAGTCATCTGTAGTGGAGTGTGGCGTCTGATGAAGGCATCAATGTGTGTAAACCTTGCCTCTGAAACATTGCAGATGCTACGGGTGGACATAGTGGGGGACATCACAACAACAGGCTCCATGGGGAATTGCAGCCTCTCCATGTGCAGCAGGATGTGTTTGGCTCATCTCCTTAACTTGTGTGCCAGTTAATTGGGATTTACATCATCCGTGTTGTGAAGGGGGTGTCCAGCGTATGTCCCACATGTTCTGTCAACTGACCTGTGAGTCTGTTAATAGGGATGCATATCCCTTTGTGTGTGTATGTGGAATAAAGGTGTTCAGCACAATCCAAAGTGTCTCATCTCTGTCACTGCAGCTCTCTTGTCTGAACTGGGGTGGCAGAGTGGGCTAAAGAACGGTGATGGATTAAACCCAGATCAGTTGACTGGGGGTGAGTGCTTGCAATGTTCAACACACTGTCCATCATTTCCTTTGGTTTTGCTTTGTTCGCCATAAGTTGGCAGGGTATGCTCAGACGTGAGTCCCTTGCTCACTTTGCCACTGGATTCAAGCAAGCCTGGCTGAAGACGGCTGAAATGCCAGAAACCAGTCCTAGGAAGCTTGTTTCCGGTCCAGGGAAGACATGGCTTGGCAGTTCGGGTTGGACTGTTCCCATGAGGCACAGGGTCAGACTGATTTGCATATGACCATGTCTGAACTGGGGTGGCAGAGTGGGCTAAAGAACGGTGATGGATTAAACCCAGATCAGTTGACTGGGGGTGAGTGCTTGCAATGTTCAACACTCCGTCCATCATTTCCTTTGGTTTTCCTTTGTTCGCCATAAATTGGCAGGGTATGCTCAGACGTGAGTCCCTTGCTCACTTTGCCACTGGATTCCAGCAAGCCTGGCTGAAGACGGCTGAAATGCCAGAAACCGGTCCTAGGAAGCTTGTTTCCGGTCCAGGGAAGACATGGCTTGGCAGTTCGGGTTGGACTGTTCCCATGAGGCACAGGGTCAGACTGATTTGCATATGGCCATGTCTGAACTGGGGTGGCAGAGTGGGCTAAAGAACGGTGATGGATTAAACCCAGATCAGTTGACTGGGGGTGAGCGCTTGCAATGTTCAACACTCCGTCCATCATTTCCTTTGGTTTTGCGCTGCAGCTCTCTTGCCAGTTTGCATGCGTCATCTATGGCATAATTTTCAAAGATTGAGCATCTGTGTGTATGTGTACTTTGGCAACATGCATGCATGCACAACAGCCCCACACATCACCTTCATGACAGTAACCTGGACAAAAGCATCCTCAGCACATGACGTCTTCATTGCCATCTCAGACGGATACAAGATCACCCCCAGGGATGGCAACACCAATACCGGGGGCTAAATTGCTATTTATTCACAAGTACACCCTCAGAGTCACAAATCCGGGTTTGCAGCAACTCCCTGGCAACCCTCAGAGTAACACTCATCTACAGGTCTGCAGGCCTACATCCACAATTCCGCTAAGCCATCAACACGTACATCTGCACGCACGCCCTCACCTCCATGGGTTACATGTGGCTGTGGGCCAGTAACTTCTTGCTGGAGGGGAACCACACCACCATCCATCATTGGTCCATCAACATTTGAATCCACGTCTCCGACAAGCAACACAGTGCCCCACACCCCGCTACCGATCCCCCAAAGATGCTTGATGTAAGTCACCACAGACAAGCTGTGTGGGACACTCAAAACAACACCACAGCCACACCCTGCAACCTCACGCACTGGATCAGCAACTGATCCAACAATCTTGCCACATTGACGGACTTTCCAGTGAAGCACAACAACAGTTAAGGCAACTGGGACAAGGCAGACCTACTGGACTCCTACAGACCTAGCCGGACTCTTGTGCAAACCTTGCAACACAAAGAGCAATCATTTGCCTTACAGCCCTGGAAAACACCACACACAGCCATCACCATATCATCAGCAAGGACAAGTGGAGATCCTTCAGATAGTGCTGAGACACCCAAACACATGACATCAAGATGCTCATCAGCATTGTGAGTGAACTGACAGCAGATCTCCATCCAAGACACCCCACTCTTGCAAGGCAGATCACATCCCTTGCAACTTTGTACAACTGCAAGCTCATGGCCATACACGACAGCCTTGGCACCCAGAGGCAGACAGCACTATTATCCGCAGGACAAACACCCCTCAGGTTCTGGACTCCCGTCAGCAGCAAGTACACAACCTGGCTCATGTGCAACATACACTCTGGCTCTCCATCAGGCCCCTTCCCACACAACATCTAAACCACATCATTCCACATCCTTGAAGCCCACGTCCAGCGCGTCATTAATGTCTCCTTTGAGTTTGCCACATTCCATGGGTGCAGGAGGCATGCAGAGACCCAGGCCCTTCTTAAACAACGGACGGCAGTACCACAGGATCTCCTGGTACATCACCCTGCTTCCCTACCCAGCAAATGTCATCAGGAAGACACTCAACAAGCAACTGACAAATTTCCTCCATGCAACCAGCTCCAGGCAACCGGCACCAGACCATCTTCCACAGTAATCACACCACTGCAACCGTCATCATTGCCACCACCAACGACAACTTTGCCCTGCTCACCAATAGTGAGGCCACCACCCTTGACCTCTCAACAGCATTCTACACCATGTGCTACCACACTGACAGCTCACACATCTCCAGCACTGGTATCCAGAGGAGGGCCCAGGATTAAATCAGAAAGTAGCTCACCAGCAAGGCCCAGGGAGTCTGCCTCCACCCTGCAACATGTAGTACACTGGGGTCATCTGGCCCATGCCACAGGGCTCTTCTCTCAGCGTGACGATCTTCAATGTCTCCATGACCCCCCTCTCCACCATCACATGCGCACACAACCTCATCATCATCTCGTATGCCATTGACACCCAGCTGCTCCTCAAACTCACCAAAGACCCAGCCATTGCCAGATCCAAACTTCAAGAAGGCATGAGATCCGTTGAGGAATGGCTGAACATCAGCCACCTGAGGCTGGACTTGGACAGGACAGAGGTCATCATCTGAGGATTGTCCCCTTATGGCTGGGTCAAATCCGGACAGATTGAACTCCTGAGGCGGAAGCCGGGAGCTACGAGCATTTATTTTAAAAATTGTATATTTGTGTGTGTTGTTACTTCCTACCTTGCCGCTGCATCTTGCCACCAGTCTTGCCTGTAATTCTCCCGTGTAGACATTCCGGGGAAGCCCTCCTGCTCAGGCCACGCCCCTCGGCGCTAGGCCACGCCCCCGCCCTTTAAACGGCGCGTCAGCCTTCGCGCGGCCGGACAGATTGAACTCCTGAGGCGGAAGCCGGGAGCTACGAGCATTTATTTTAAAAATTGTATATTTGTGTGTGTTGTTACTTCCTACCTTGCCTCTGCATCTTGCCACCAGTCTTGCCTGTAATTCTCCCGCGTAGACATCCCGGGGAAGCCCTCCTGCTCAGGCCATGCCCCTCGGCGCTAGGCCACACCCCCCGCCCTTTAAACGGCGCGTCAGCCTTCGCGCGGCCAGACAGATTGAACTCCTGAGGCGGAAGCCGGGAGCTACGAGCATTTATTTTAAAATTTTTATATTTGTGTGTGTTGTTACTTCCTACCTTGCTACTGAATCTTGCCACCAGTCTTGCCAGTAATTCTCCCGCGTAGACATCCCGGGGAAGCCATCCTGCTCAGGCCACACCCCTCGGTGCTAGGCCACACCCCCTCATACTATATCATGTGTCTCTCCCGGACGCGCAGCGGACGAGCGCAGCGGGCGTGCCGACAGCGCACCGAAGGCGCGCTTAAGGCAAGCCTATCTGCGCCCGTCCGCGATCGTTCGCGGTCTAGGGCTATACCTTCTGTCCCACGGGAGAGACATATATGTTGGAGCAGGCAGGAACTGCTGACTCTTTGCGTGTCTACCCCATGTCTACATAAATTGAGAGTGGAAGACAATACTGGCTGTGAATACTGTAATTTCTCTTTTGATCCTGGTAGGCATGTGGCTCCCAGAGACTATATCCTGGATTGTGGCCTACTTAATTTACGTTCTCTGCGGAAACACAAATTAGATTTTTACGACCTACTCACTGAGAAACAATGGGATCTTGTGTTTCTTACTGAGACATGGCTAGATGAAGGCTCTACCCCTGATGCCTTAGAGGCACTTCCAGAAGGCTATACTATACTTAGGCAAGACAGACTCACCGGAAGAGGAGGGGGCATTGCTATCATAGCACAGAAAAATCTACGTTGTCAATTAGACCACTCCTCTATCCTGGACAGTGAAGCAGGGAGCTTCACTGTCAAAGTGAATGAGAGCTGTACGCTGAAGGGCATGCTAATTTATAGACCCCTAGACCCTATAGCCAGGTTTGGGGAGAGTCTGGTGGAAGGCATAATGGAGGCTGTGTTATGCACAGACAAATTTTTGGTACTAGGGGATCTTAACCTACATCTAAACAGTCCCACAGATAATGTTAGTAGGGACTTCTGCCAGGCATTGGGAGCCCTCCAATTGAATCAAATAGTAAGTGGTCCAACTCACCAGTTGGGACACTTACTGGAACCCATATTCGTCAATTGGGGAGAAGTAGAAGCTAGGACCCCTATTCCCATCCCTTGGTCGGATCATCACCTGGTACCATTCTTCATACGAATTTCCGGGGTTAAACCCCCGGAGCCAGCTACACTGTACCATCCCAGGCGGAGATGGGCTACCTTCTCTCAGGCTAAATTTAGTGCGGCACTGACCAAAGGGGGAAGCCCTGGGGGGGATGATGCGGATACGGCTAATTTCAATCTATGCAAGCGTATCAACGAGGCGCTTGACTGCACAGCCCCACTCTCGCATGCCAGATTGGGTGGCCGCCTTCAAAAAACTGCCCCGTGGTTCAGTGATGAACTACGGGTCATGAAAACAGCACTGAAGCGAGCCGAAAGACAGTGGCGTTGGGCTCCGTCTAAGTAAACTAGGGAGGCCTACCTAACGAAGAGGCGAATTTATCACGGGCTTATCAGGAAGTCCAAAGCAGCATACTACACCATTAGAGTTAGCGAAGCTGGCAACTCGACGAGGGAGCTCTTCTTGCTCTATAAAACCCTCTCGAGTGGGAAACCAGCCATGGTTCCAGATGACTGTTCGGTAGAATCCTGTGAGAGGATTGCGGAATTTTTTTCCGAAAAGATAGCAAATATCTACTCGGCATTTCCCAGTCATCCCATTGCTGGAACCGATTTTGCGGAAAGCCCAAGGGAATGTAGGGATAGACATACTTTGACCAACTTTGTCACCCCGCCCTCGGAGGACCTACTAAAAATCTGTTTATCTGTCAAGTCAGGCTCCCCGAGGGATCCCACCACGCCGAAACGGCTAGTGGATAGTCTATCGGTGCTAGAACCGTATATAAGACGCCTATTGGATGTGTCTTTTAGCACCAAGACCGTGCCCAAAGCCTGGAAACAGGCGGTGGTTCTACCTTTTAGAAAGAAATCTAACATCAGCTTTGAGAAACTAGAGAACCTTCGGCCGATCTCCCTTTTGCCCTATCTGGCTAAAGTGGAGGAAGAAACGGTAAATATGCAACTGATGGATTTCGTGGATGAGGCAGCTCTACTACACGATACCCAGCTTGGTTTCCGTCCCCGCCATTCTACGGAATCAGCGCTTTTGATGGCTGTGGAGACCTTGCGCCAGGGGGTGGATGAGGGTCATACTTTGGCCCTCATCCTATTGGACCTGAGTGCAGCATTCGACACCGTAGCTCATTCCACCCTGCTACAGTGTCTGAATAATGGCGGAAGAACTGGAGCTGCCCTCGCATGGATCCAGTCCTTTCTCACGGGGAGAAGCTTTCAGGTCCGCCAGAGCGAGTGTTACTCCAGGGATATTGGATTGGACCAGGGCGTACCCCAGGGATCGTCCCTGAGCCCCACCCTATTTAATCTTTATGTCTCCCCAGTGGCCCGTATTGCTGTGGGCCATGGTCTGTACATCGTGTCCTACGCCGACGACACGCAGCTGGTTATCTCCCTCTCGCGAGCACCGGGTCTTGCGGCGGACAGTTTCAGAGCCTGCATGCAAGACCTTGCAGCCTGGATGTTCACCAACTGCCTTAAACTAAATGGCAGCAAGACTGAGGTGCTCGTAGTGGGGGGGAACCCATCTGTCTGGTCGTCGGCGTGGTGGCCTCCATGCTTGGGAGAGGCTCCAACACCTTGCCAAGAAGTTCGGAACCTTGGAGTCTGGTTAGATGCTGACCTGTCTTTTGGACCGCAGATAGGACGTGTGGCGGGCGTCTGTTTCAGCGTCCTGAAAAGTTTACAGAAGATTTTAGATCTCCTCCCTACGTCAGCCCGCAGAACGTTGGTGCACGCCCTCGTCACATCACGCCTGGATTATGGCAATTTGCTGTACCTAGGAGCAACCAACAAGGCCTTAAATCGCCTTCAGGTGCTGCAGAATGCGGCAGCTCGCCTCATTTTAAAATTTCCCATAAGAGTGGCCTCTAATACCGCCCTTCGGACTCTTCACTGGTTGCCAGTGAGGAGCAGGGTGGAGTTTAAGGCCCTCTGTACCTGCCATCACATCCTTCCTGGGAAAGCGCCAATACCGCTCCAGAACTTGATCACCAGGTATGAACCAACACGCTCCCTTCGCTCCTCCCACGGAGGCCTTTTAAAGGTCCCGAGGATAAGGCGGGCCCGCATGGGAGGTAGATCTTTTCGCTACTTGGCGGCTAAGAGCTGGAATGCTCTACCTTTGGACCTCCGTCTTGAGTCATCTGAACTGGGCTTTAGGAGGAAGTTAAAAACATATCTATATACTCGCTAGCTTACACAGTCTCATTGGTTGTGTCCGTGGGAGTCAATCTGTTTTAGCGCGGGGACACGCTTTGAGCGTAACCAAGCGCTTTATAAAATTCCCTTATTATATTATTATTGTGTCCCACTGGTCTGTGCACCGTACCAGCACCCAGTGGCCACGCACGCAAGCTGGTGTTAATCATGGACCCATCACTCACAATTACCATGCAACTCACCACCATCTGTACCTCATGCTGCAACGCCCTCCACATGCTGCAAATGACCCACAGACAGATCCACTCCAAGGCAAGACAGATCGTCCCCCTGGTCCACGACACCAGCCGGCTCAACTACAGCACCGGCCTCTACGGAGAACAAAAGCAAAACTGCAGGAGAACTTGTCCACATCCAGGGTGCATCCGCACACCTCATCTGCAACATCCCCCACCCCAGCCACATCACCGTCCACCTGAGATAGGTACAATGGCTCACTGTGGGCTGCAGGATCACCTTCAGACTCCTCAACCACACTCAGGAGGCAGTCCACAACCCCAGACCCAAAACCGACCTTGGATGTGTGTCATCCAACACCCCGTTGGCCCAACTCCATGCAGCCCACCTTGCCCTGGCCACCATTCATCACATCCACATAAAAACTGCATGCAGGAGATAGTTCTCCCACCTCGCCAAACAGACCTGGGACTCCCTCCCCGGGCACATCAACATGACCCATGACCTCTACACCTTCATGTAACTCTTCCAAATTGGTCTGTCTGAGCAGTATTGCAAGCCCCCCCTCAGCAGCTTGAGGCCATCACGGGTGAGTATTGGTCTCCATGTCTGTATTTTTTGATACATTGTGACCCATGTGTGTCCTCGACCGAACTCAGATCCAAGTGTATGGATGGCTGGAGTTAGTTCCACACTCAGGCATACTTCGACATATCCCCACACGTATGTTGTGGACTCATGCTAAATGACTGCAACATAAAATTTCATGTATTAATTTTTTATTTATAGCTCTGGGGCGTGATTTGTGCACAGAAAAAGGTGCAATGCAGGGACCATAGAATCCAAAGTTCACAGGGGGAGATGGGATCCTTGGCATTTGAAGTCATCAGAGTCCAGACCACAGTGTTTGGCATCATTGGTCAGACTGTGACCAGCAAGTCCATGTGGCAGATGATGTCAGTCAATGAGGTGATGCTGTCGCACATGAAGGCCAGGTGCCAGGCCAGGTGACCTGGGAGATGTGGATGGGCCGCTGCCTCTCACGGTCTTTTCCGTGGACGACCCACCTTCCTCGGGGGGCCCTCAGATGCAGGCCTTGACGATGCTTGGGACGCTCCGTCGGGCAAATCCTCCTCCTCCTCCCTTCCTGTGGCTGGTGGTGGTCTTCGCCTGGTGGCACAGGGAACGTTGCCCATGTTGTCGGCGATCCGACGGAGTGAATGGCTCATGTCCCTTTGCACCGCCAGGAGCTCAACCAGTCTTGCCTCCATCCGTCCTTGGTGTTCTTGTTGACTGGCCTGTTGCTCGGCCTGCTGGTTCTTGATCTCTGTGAGGGTCACCACTACCTGGCTGAACTCCCTGGTGTCACGCCGGTATGCATCCATGATGTTGTGTATGTGTGACATACCGGTCCCTTCAGCTGGCTGGTCAGGTTCTCGCCTCCGCCTGCCTCCACTCCCAACACCCCTGCCCACACGAGCATGGCCTGCCGTTGTGGGCACATCGGGTCTATGGAACCCCTGAGGGATGGCAGTGGCGGTGTTGTCTGCCTCCTCCTGGGTGCCCGCCGCACCTTATCCCTCCTGGTCAGACTGGCTCAGTTGTTCACTGCGGGCAGGGCTCCTCGGTGTCTCCTGGGATGTGGCAGGAATGGGGGTGGTGGTTAGCACAGATGTTCTGCAGGGGCTTGGACACCAGAGGGTCCAGGTCGGTCGGGGTCATCCGCGGAGTGTTGAGAGGCGTAGCTGCCGGTGGGATCAGGTTCCTCCCGAGCCTGTGACTGTGATTCTTCACCCCCATTGTTGGGGGGATATTCATCACATTGCCCTGTGTGTGAGGGACAGACAATGTTAATGCTGTTTCATGCAACATGCATGTTTCATACACATTTAAGTTGGCACTGTTCCTCCAGGTAGTTGTATGTGCCTAGCATTCTCCTCAATGTTCACTTGTGGATGGGTATGTTGCGGGGGACAGATTGATATGTTCTCCTGAGTCTTTGACATGTCGATTTGTGGCTTGGATGCTTCTTCGGCTATGTATTGGTCTTGTTGTGTTGCATGTCCATTGTGACAGTGGGTAAATCCATTGCCTGTCCTGGTGGTGTCTGCTTGTGTAAGGGGTGTGTGTGACAGGGCCTGCTGGTGGGTGTAGTGGGGTTTGGCACTGGGGCTCCCAGGTGATGTAGCTGTCCCCCCATGGAGCATGCTGCCATGACAGTGAGTGTGAGTTCCTGTCCTAGCTATCTGACCTTGTTGTCTTGGTGTTTGTGTTTGCACTGGTCACAAGAGGGCGTTGTGCTGCCTACACCAGGGCCAAGTGTGAGCAATCTTGTCAGTACTTTCTCAATCCCTGTGCATTGCGCATGGTGCATGGGTATGTAGCTGGGCCATATGGGATGAGGGCAATTGTGTCTGATTTAGAATTCAAACATGCGTTTTGTGCCACCCAGCCTCCCAGCATACCGGACATCCATTCTTGGGTTGGTGCTTCGTGTAGCGTGGGACATAGCATGGCCTTGCTTTCTCAATGGGGCATACACATGTTATTGGCATTAGCGTGGTTTTTTACTGTGGTTCTGGCCGGTGATGGCTTGGGGGTAGTTGCGTGCATTTGGTGTAGTTGGGGTGTGGATGCCATTACCCCCATGTTACATAAGTTGTTTGTGTACTCACCAGGCTCTGGAACTCCTTGAAGTCCATGTACTCCCACCGGCGGAAGCATGGCCATCACCTTCTACTCCCAGGGATGGTAATGTACTGGTCTGTGGGGCGCACCACCTCCAGTGATGTTGCTCTGGGCGTAGTCGTCATTCATTTTTCTCTTGACCGCCCTCCGCAGATCGTACCACCTGGCTTGGCATTCGGTCGAGGTCCTTCTGTGGCTCGACTCTGATGACTTCATTGACAAGGATCTCCATCTCCTCCCTTGTGAACTTTGGATTCTTGTCTGTGGGCATGGTGTGGGGTGAGGGTGTGGATGGTTGTGGGTGTGTGGGTCTGAATGTGACGGTGTGGGTCTGAATGTGGAGAGGGGGTATGTGTGAAGGAGGTTGTGTGAAGGTGTATATGTTAAGGTTGATGGGTGCAGTTGTTGGTGTGTGCTCTCCAGCTGCAGTAAGTCTGTTGCAAAGGCTCATGGTTTGTGTATGTGTGCCCTTTTTATTGGTCCATTTGTGGGTGGGGCTCAGTTTGAATTTTTGGTGGGTGTGTTATAAGGGGTGGTTGTGAGTTTGCCCCTCTGTTTGCCTGTTTGGATGTGTCCAGGTCAGTCCTTTCCATTTTTTGTGCAGTGTAGACGTGTTTTGTGGTGTTGTGCGAGTCGAATAGACCCTCCTTGTGCTGTTTTACAGTGTCCGTGGTTCAGTACGGTACAGGGGTAGGAGTCGTACAGGCACACACCCCCATGTGTTGTGTATGTACGGTGCGTACACGGACATTGCTATGTACGGTGCGTACAAAGACATTGCGATGTACGGTGCATACACCGCCATCGCTTATGTACGGTGCGAACACCGCCATTGCTATGTACGGTGCGTACACCGTCATTGCTATGTACGGTGCGAACACCGCCATTGCTATGTACGGTGCGTACACCGCCATTGCAATGTACGGTGCGTACACCGCCATCTCTTATGTACGGTGCGTACACCGCCATCACTTATGTACGGTGCGTACACCGCCATTGCTAATGTACGATGCATACACCGCCATCGCTTATGTACGGTGCATACACCGCCATTGATTATGTACGGTGTGTACACCGTCATCGCTTATGTACGGTGCGTACACCGCCATCGCTTATGTACGGTGCGTACACCGCCATTGCTTATGTATGGTGCGTACACCGCAATCGCTTATGTACGGTGCGTACACCGACATTGCTAGGTGCATACACCGACATTGCTAATGTATGGTGCGTACACCGACATTGCATATGTACAAGTCATTCCCCGTGTACGGGACGGACGTTTTCCGTACAATTCGTAAATCGGTAAGCCGGTCCGGATCGTACTTGTACGATCAGACTGTATTTTTACGACTCGTACGGAAAAGTGTCTGGGTACGTCTCGTACAACTTTTCCCGATCTGATTCGTATGGATAGGGCTGATCCGTATGTATTTTTCACATACGAATCGTACTTCATGGGTCGGACGGGACTCGTACGATTCGTATGGAAAAATGTACAGATACGAGTCATACGGGGGAAAAAAATACAGGATCGGAATCGGCCCCTGTGTGTTTACATTAGCACTAAGCAGGTTCAAGCGTTCCAATCCTTTACACAAAACATCAAATTTGCTGTCCAGTAAGTCTCTGATGCGTCCATACACAGTGTCTATAACAAAAGTGGAGAATTGGTCACCTTGATTTTTATGGCCATCTAAATAAGGGTGGCCTACATCAGTCTGTGTTCGGATGGATTTGCCCTGCTCTTTAATTAAGGTTTGGGTAGGTGCTTCAGAAGACTTGGTCGAATTTGAGGTGTGTATCCAGGAGCTCAGAGTGGCGCGGGATGAGCTTACACGGGTTGGCTGTTTCCTCTTTGCAGTAACCACTTCCACTGACTTTCTCTTTCGTTTTGTCTACTTCAGTCCCCGCCGGTAGTAGGTTGAGGTTGGCGCCCGACTTTTCGGGGTGGGCTGCAGTATCTAAACCTTCAATAGTCTTGGTGTCAATATCAATAGGAGAATCGATAATGCAGCAGTTATGCGAACGGGTGCTGGAAATACAAGGGTTGCAAGGGGGTGGGGTGATGACATGATCTCCTGGTGTGGGGTCTGTCAACAGAGGGACTCCAATGCCTAGCAAGAGTCTCCTCTCGGTTAGTTCAATCTCATTGGCTACAATGCTTACAGCCCTTTCCAGCATGCCGTCTATGCTGGAGATGACAGATCATAGTGGGGGTACTCCCCCTCGCTTCCCCATATTATCTGGTGCACCGCAAGGAGTGTACGTTCACTCACCTTGAGGGCGGATGATCGACTGATGGCGGAGACAAGATGTCAGAGGGTTTGCCCAGCCCAGTCTCTTCTGGGCACGGATGGGTAAGGACAGGCCTACCCTTGGCCCGGGCTTTGCCCGGGCGCCGCCCGCACGCATCCCGTGCTGCGGGGGGCGCTTGGCAGTTTTGTGGCGCGTCCAGGCACAACTGCTGCATCAGAGGTGCGCCGCTGGCTGCAGGGGGCTGCTGGGGATTGTGGTCTTTCTGCTGGCCGTTTCCCTCCCGGCGTGTTGGTCAAAGGCAGAGCCGTTCCGCTCACGGCATGGCATGAAGATGCTCGGCCGTTCCCCTCACGGCATCTGATGTCTGCAGCAGCTATGGAAGAAGCCGTTCCCCTCACGGCAATCGTGCGACCCGCCCTGCGGGGGCGCTTGGCAGCTTTGTGCCGCGTCCGGGCGCAACTGCCGTGTCAGAGGTGCGCCGCTGGCTGCAGGGGGCTGCTGGGGATTGTGGTCTTTCTGCCAGCCGTTTCTCTCATGGCGTGTTGGTCAAAGGCAGAGCCATTCCACTCACGGCGTGGCGTGAAGATGCTCGGCCGTTCCCCTCACGGCATCTGATGTCTGCAGCAGGTATGGAAGAAGCTGTTCCCCTCGGGTTTATTTTGAAAATAAATTTAAGAATTTAGAAATATATTTTTAGGAGCGGGATGTTGGGTTCATAGGGGATAAGGATGGGTAGTGTTTTAAAAATATTGTTGAGAATGTTTTATAAAATGGAAAATGTTAAAATTTAATTTTGAAAATAAATTTAGGAATTTATAAATATATTTTTAGGAGCTGGATAATGGGTTCATAGGGGATAAGGGTGGGTAGTGTTTTACAAATATTGTTGAGAATATTTGTTTTCATTTAAAATGTTTTAATTACATTTTGAAATTAAATTTAAGAATTTAGAAATATATTTTTAGGAGTGGGATGTTGGGTTTATAAGGGATCAGGGTGGAGCGTGTTTCAAAAATATTGATAAACTTATTTAAATAATTTAAAATTAAGGGGTCTATTATAATGTTGGTTGGATCACCACCGCCCGCGTGGCGGTGGCAATCTGCCCGACATTATCTCTCACCCGCCTCCCATTTCCCCCCGCCACATTATGATGGCAGGGGGTACCGCAGCGGATGGGAAGACAGTCCGCCACTTTTCCACCCGGACGACGAGTCGACCAGGCGGAAAAGGGTTGAATATGGTGGTGGTGTCTGCTAGACACCGCCATCCATATTACAATGCATGCGGGAAGCAGCCTTTCCATGGCGGCAACGTGTTTTTCGCAGTTGGGGGCATGCACAACGTGGTAGGCACCGCGCGGTGCCTGCCATGTTGTGCATACAAATGGACAAATGCCTTTTTTGCATTGCGGCGGGTACTGCTGATATCACCGCCTGCCACAATGTAAAAAATGCGGGATGCGCCCGCCAGTGTGGCGGGCGCATCCTAATTGTGTATGCAGGACCACCACACACATAGCAGGTGGTCCGATTTCACGATGCGATGGCAGGCATCGTAATAGACCCCTTAGTATCAAATTTTAAATTTAGAATTTAGAAATAAAATTTTAGGAGCGGGATGTTGAGGTAATAGGGGATAAGGGTGGGTAGTGTTTTAAAAATATTGTTGCGAATATTTTAATATTTTAAATTTAAATTTGAAATTCAATTTAAAATTCATATATTTAATTTTATGATTGAAATTTTATAATTTAGAAATATAATTTTACGATTGGGATGTTGGTTTTGTAGGGGATAATGGTAGGGAGTGTTTCAAAAATATTGTAAAAAATATTTAAATAATTAAAAATGTATTAATTTATTTATGAATTAAAACATTTGAAATTAAATATTATTTTAGGAGTGTGATGTTGTGTTTATAGGTGTTAAGGGTGTGGATTATTTTATAAATATTGTTAAGAAAACTTTAAAATTTTAAAAATTTTAATGTAATTTAGAAATTTTATTCACGTGTTTAGAAATATAATTTTAGGAGAGGGATGTTGGATTTATAGTGGTTTAGGGTGGTTAGTGTTTAATTTTTTTATGTGATATTAATAGTTTGTTTAATTGATATAAATTTGGTATTTAATAAAAAAAGTAAAAATCATTAGTTTTTTTAATTTTTAAAATGATATAATTTTGTAGAGTAGTTATTAATTGAATAGTTTTTGCAGTGTTGTTGTTCCCATATTTAATTTAAAATGTAGTATTTCTATTAATCTTATATTTGTTGTTGTGTGAATATTTAGATAATTAGGGGCTCATTAGGATGTAGAGCAGATCGCCATCGCCCGCATGGTGGTGGCGATCCGCCCTACATCCTTCCCCGCCCGCCACTCATTTCCCCCCACCATATTAGTATGGCGGGGGGACCACGGCAGACGGTCTTCCCATTCCGCCGCTTTTCTGCCCGGTCGACGAGTCGACCCGGCGGAAAAGGGTTTAATATGGTGGTGGTGTCTATCAGACACAAACAAAACTCATTGACACCTCATCAAGCAGGAATGTTGATGTCAATGGGTTTTTACATATTAACTTTGTATTCTAGATACCCCTGAGGAAAGGATTTTATCCCGTAATGCATTGGGTCATTTTAATAAAGATGTGGCATGTGGAAACCAGAATGCCTCCCACGTTTTGATTGGAATGAGTATAATGAATCGAATAATTAACAGAAAAAAGAGATGGAGTAAACGTTGGATAAACTGACAAGTAAAGAATAAGTAACGTTTGATTGATTGGATTCATTCTTAAACGGCTGTGCATCTTGAAGTGGGACCGGATGAGGTGTCAATGAGTTTTGTTTATGTTGTAACGCGCAACTGGACGGAGCGCGAATCATGTTTGCACGCCAATAACAGTTTGAAGGAGTACATGACTCTTAACTTTTGAGTACGCCGGTGTGCATCTCACTACTATATTGTCTACCAGACACAGCCATCCATATCAGGATGCAGGCGGGGGGTAGCCTTTGAAAGGCATGCGGACTTTGACGTTGGGGGCCCGTTGCAGGCCCCCAGGATGTTGGGGTGGTAGGGGGGCACATGTGCATGAACAACATGGCAGGCACCGCGCGGTGCCTGCCACGTTGTGCATGCACATGCTCAACATGCATTTCTGACATTGTGGAGGGTGCTGCTGTAAGCACCGCCCGCCGCAATGCCAGAAATGCGGGACAGCCCGCCAGTATGGCGGGGGCATCCTAATGCCCAATGCGGGACCGCCACATGCATAGCGGGCAGTCCCATTTCCCGGGCCTATGGCGGGCAGACAAAGTCCGCCCGCCATACTAATGAGCCCCTATAGTTTTGTTTCCCACATTTACCTACTTTAATACTGTATGAATTAGGAATAGTAAATTAATTAAGTTTAGTGTCCAGCACCTACCCTAATTTAATCCTGACTGGAGTGGAAATAGTACATTAATTAAGTTTAGTGTCCAGCACCTACCCCAATTTAATCCTGACTGGAGTGGGAATAGTAAATTAAGTTTAGTGTCCAGCACCTACCGCAATTTAATCCTGACTGGAGTGGGTATAGTAAATTAATTAAATTTAGTGTCCAGCACCTTTCCCAATGTAATGCTGACTGGGGTGGGAATAGTAAATTAAATAAGTTTCGTGTCCAGCACATACCCCAATTTAATTATTACTGGAGTGGGAATAGTAAATTAATTACATTTAGTGTGCAGTACCTACCCCAATTTAATTCTTACTGGAGTGGGAATAGTAAATTGATTAAGTTTAGTGTCCAGCATCTACCTCAATTTAATTCTGACTGGAGTGGGAATAGTACATTTATTAAGTTTCGTGTCCAGCACCTACCCTAATTTAATATGGACTTCAGTGGGAGTAGAAAATTAAGGGGTCTATTAGGATGGCGAATGGATGGCTGCCACAGGGCTGACAGCAGCCATCTGTCCGCGATCGAAACCCTGAAAACCACCGGTCACATTAGCATGGCGGTGTTGACTGCGGCAGTGAGAAATTCCGCCTGCCACTTTTCCACCGGTAGCAGTCCACACACTTGCCTGGCGGACGGAGCTGGACTGCTAAAATGGGGCCGGTGCAGGGCCAGGCTCCGCCGGCATGATTATGATGCCAGCGGTAGCCAGCCTTTCCGCTGCAGTGGAACTGCCATCCAAAGGCTGGCGGAGACAGGTTCCGGGGGCCCATTGCGGGCCACCAATGTGTTGGAAGGGGGTGTGGGTGCACTGGGGGGTACCCATGGTACCTATCCTACATGTCCTGTACCAGGTGGCAGGCACTGTGGTGCCACACAGTGCAGGGAAATGCAGGACATGCTCCTTTTGACATTGCAGCGGTGCTGCTGGCAGCAGCAACCACCACAATGTTAATGGCTGCGATCATACCGCCACGGTTGGATTTCGACTGCAGAGCATAGTAATTGGACTGGCGGTTATGCCACGGTCCTGGCGGGTGATCTTTTTCCGCTATCATGGAGGTTGGGGTGATTTTCCGACCGCCATCCTAATAGACCCCTAAGTCACTTCAGTGTTTAGTGTGTATATTGTGTTTATGTGAAGTAAGTGTAACTTAGGATCAATATTTTTAAATATTTTGTTAACATATTCAAACAGTTTATATTCGTATAAATATATTAAAAAGTAGTGCAGGAAATTAATAAAGATTAAATATATATTATAGCATGTTATTTATTATAGTGTAATTAAAAAAAATATGTACAATATAACTGAGTTTTTAAATATGAAATGATAGACTATAAATTAGACATATTTTTGTACAATATTTATCATGCGGAAAATGTAGTATGTAAATGTAAATAAAATGTTGTTAATAAATATATAAATAATAATAACAGTAGAAGAGATGTTCTTTATTGTGGAAGTAAAAAAAATGTTTTATTGTGTAATTTGGGTAGAATAATAAGTATTTTACTACATCAAAAACATTATAAACATATTTTTAAATGGATTTATGAAATTAGGTAATGCACATTTACAATACTTTGCATACATTTCTATATTTAATAATAATTTCAAATATATTGTTAATAATTGTTTTGTATTATTCACAATTTTTACAATAACACATTTTGGTAAAATTTTAATAAAAGAAAGTTTAAACATTTTTCAAATAATTGATACATGTAATTATGCTTTCATTTTTATACAATCATATAATACACTTTAATTAATAATATGACTATAGAAAATATTAATATTAATAATTATTACACATGTTTTACACTATAAATTGTTTTTGCAATGTTTCTTTTTATAATAACAGAAACAAACTAGAACAATTTTTAATACATTGTTTACTGTTAGTTTTCATTTTATGAAATAATAATATTCAATATTATATATTTTATAATATTTAATATTATAATTTTACAAAGGTTGAAAGTAATGTAATACATTTAAAAAAATTACGTCATTTTTAGTATTTAAATTAATTGTTTTAACATTTTTATTATGTAAAATACTATTTTTCCAAAAATAAAATGCTTTAATTTAATATGTTTAAAGCTGCCATATTTGTTTGGCCTTGTATTTTGTAACCGCTCGCTGTTGTTTTGGGTTGTTTGGAAGGGGAGAAACTCGTGGTTGGAAGCTGGTTCATTTTGAGTGAGGTAAGATTTAATTTCTTTATTTTAACTATATTTTAAAGCTATTTTGAAGTTAGAGTTTATTTAGTGTATTTAGACATTTGTTAGTGTTCGTATGAAGTTTTATATGCGATAGATACGTATTGTTTGTTTCTTTGTTTTTACGTCATTGAGGCCTTGTTACAAAGGTAAAACTATAGTGTTTAATGTGTTTTTTTTTTACTTTAAAGTTAGCAGTAATGTTATTACGTGTGTTATGTGTTATTTTGTGTGGGTGGGAATATTTGTGTTTTTATTTTCTAGGTTTCAATTTAAAGAAGTTGCGGGTGCCGAAAGATGCTGTTTTTATTAAGAAAGTGTATATTAGTTTTACTAACTAATTTTTGTTTACACTTTCTCAACTTTTAGGGTTTCATGCAGCGTTTATAAAAAGAAATTTTCTGGTTTTTTATGGTTTCCGGTTTGTGGTTTTGTCGAGGGAGGATTTCTTTTTTGGTACAGTTGAATTTTTGCAATTTTTTGGGGGAAACTTTTAATGGATATTTTATTCACATCTAATTGGATTATATAAGAAAATATTGGATTTTGAAACTACAACAACGAACATGGGAAGTTGCTTAAAATTATTTAATTGTGGGAGGGAAATAATGTTATGTTTTATTGTTGTTGTGTTTTATTTTCTCACATATATAATGAATGTGTGTAAATATAGGGGTAGAAAACTACGCTACGCCAGCGTAGCAGATAAAGCCAGCCACCCCTGCTCACCGGCCCGGTCCCTGCTTCTGAAAGCAGCCAGGCCGGAGAGAGCCTCCCCGGGCCCCGGTGGACCCCTGTCTCCAGCGCCCGGACCCTCAGCTGGCTTGCAGGATGGGGGGCTCCCGCACCCTGGGGCCCACCGGACGAAGCACGACACCTGGGCCCGGTCCCAGCTTCCAAACCCTAGCCAGGCAGGGGAGAGCCTCCCCGGACCCCGGTAGACCCCCATCCCCAGTGCCCAGACCCTCGGCTGGCTTGCAGGACGGGGGCTCCTGCACCCTGGGACACTGAGATGGAGCACAAGCCTCGGGCCCAACTTCCGAACCCTAGGCAGGCCGGAGAGAGCCTCCCCGGGCCCCGGTGGACACCCTTCTCCAGCGCCCGGACCCTCGGCTGGTTTGCAGGACGTGGGGCTCCCACACCCTGGGAGGGAGCACAGGCTCCGGGCCTGGTCCCAGCTTCCGAACCCTAGCCAGGCCTGGGAGAGCCTCCCCAGGCCCCGGTGGACCCCCGTCCCCAGTGCCCGGATCCTCGGCTAACTTGCAGGACGGGGGCTCCCGCACCCTGGGACACTGGGATGGAGCACAAGCCTCGAGCCCAGCTTCCGAACCCTAGCCAGGCCGGGGAGAGCATCCCCGGGCCCCGGTGGACTCCCTTCCCCAGCGCCCGGACCCTCGGCTGGCTTGCAGGACTGGGGGCTCCAGGACCATGGGACCCTGGGACAGAGCACAAGCCCCGGGCCAAGCCCCAGCTTCCGAACCCTAGCCAGGCCGGGCAGAGCATCCCCGGGACCCGGTGGAACCCCCATCACTAGTGCCCGGACCCTCGGCTGGCTTGAAGGATGGGGGGCTCCCGCACCCTGGGACACTAGGACGGAGCACAAGCCCCAGGCCCGGGCCCGGCTTCCGAACCCTAGCCAGGCCGGGGAGAGCTTCCCCGGGCCTCAGTGGACCCCCGGTCCCCAGCGCCCAGACCCTCGGCTGGAACCAAGGAAGCTTAAGCCCAGGCCACGTCCTCTCCCTGACGGCCTGCCCGGGGAGCCCATTTTTCTCGACTATTAAGCCTCCATGTAGTGGGGGCTTACAGAAGTTTGGGGAAGGACCAAAGTTGGAGTTAGCCCGGCCGCCAGCCCACAGGGCCATCTGGTCACCCAGCCCGCAGGGCCATCTGGTCACCTGGCCCGCAGGGCCATCTGGTCACCCGGGCCACAGGGCCAACTGGTCACCCGGCACGCAGGGCAAAACCAAAGGAAATGATGAACGGAGTGTTGAACATTGCAAGCACTCACCCCCAGTCAACTGATCTGGGTTTAATCCATCACCGTTCTTTAGCCCACTCTGCCACCCCAGTTCAGACATGGCCAAATGCAAATCAGTCTGACCCTGTGCCTCATGGGAACAGTCCAGCCCGAACAGCCAAGCCATGTCTTCCCTGGACCGGAAACAAGCTTCCTAGGACCGGTTTCTGGCATTTCAGCCGTCTTCAGCCAGGCTTGCTTGAATCCAGTGGCAAAGTGAGCAAGGGACTCACGTCTGAGCATACCCTGCCAACTTATGGTGACCAAAGCAAAACCAAAGGAAATGATGGACGGAGTGTTGAACATTGCAAGCACTCACCCCCAGTCAACTGATCTGGGTTTAATCCATCACCGTTCTTTAGCCCACTCTGCCACCCCAGTTCAGACATGGCCAAATGCAAATCAGTCTGAC